>NC_092505.1:24693090-25006701 GCF_047511675.1 Marmota flaviventris
GCAGTGATTACCCTGTTTATGATCAATTGTACAAAAATCATTAGGATAAAAACAAAAGTCTACTCTTTTCAAGCATTTCAGTTACATGCTTTGGGTTCTACTATTATCAATAAAAATCCTGGCTTAAAAGGAAAGTCACTATAAAGATGCTATGAGCAGAGACTTGGGAATTTCATATTATACAGATATGGAAGAGGGAAGGTGCTCAGTCACGTTGATGGAATATTTTGCAAAATTACTTGCTGAGTAATGTCCGTTCTGAAAGCAGAAGTAAAAATATTTGATAAAAGTTGATTTTCTTGTACACAGTTACAAGAAATAGTTAGTCTTTGGTTTATTATTATATGAATTATATTTTCTGAAAAGGGGAGTAGGAAAGGGGAGAGGAAGAAGTCATATTGTCTTATTAAGTCGTAAAATTTCAAATTAAAAATGAGGTTAATTCAATTTGCAGCATGATGAGTTTACAGTGCATGACATATCTAGACAAAATTTTAGCTGTTTGGTTTTAAATCGGTCAGTTGAGAATGTTAATACTCTGTCTGGAAATTAAGAAAATTTCTGTCATGTAACATCCATTATTTTCTGATTATATAATATTTTATCATGATAAGACAAAGCTTCTACATGTCTATTTTTGTTCACCCTAAGATTGTATGCCATACTATAGTGGCAAGTTGCTGATTGAATAAAAATGTCTTTGATTCATCCTATGATGCAGAGGCTCCTCTGAGATACTTCCAGTTCACCCAGAATGATCTATAATAATATCAGGAACATCTACCACTACCAAACTTGGCCTTCAAGATGAATATTTTCACTTCAGAATAGGATATAAGACAGTTTTGCTGTTCTTTCATCTTTTTCTTATTTGCAAGAACACTTTTAAGTTAGCCAATACATATTTTGACAAAGAGGAGAAAGACAATTTGCTTAGATTTCCTTAAATTAAAACTTCAAATTTTTATTACAAAATTTCTTGTAGATGAAAACTGTATTTCTCTCCCTCTCTCTCTCTCTCTCTCTCTCTCTCTCTCTCTCTCTCTCTCTCTCTCTCGGTACTGGGGATTAAACCCAGGGCCTGCCTTGGAAAATTGTATTTTTCTCATGTGAACATATGCCAATAATCCACTTGCTATCTTTATATTGATCAGGGTTTATCTCATAGATCACAAAAGAAAAGCACAACTCTGCCTGTTTATCCCCACTCACTAAACTGCATGTCTATTCTTCTTTCTCTAAGTGTGCTAGAAAATCTGAGGGCAAATGGCTCAAACTAAGAAGTCACTTTTAAACCAATCTTCAAATAGCTTGAAAAAATGCCCCACTAATTGTTCTATTAAGTGATTACCCACTTTCCTGGAATTATTTAGCAAGAGGCAGCTATGCCTCTCTCAGTGTATGCACATTATGTCAATGTGACTGATGGCAAACAACTTGCTTTGGCACACTCAGTGTTTGCTATCTGTTTTTCCTGCAGTCTCTGGCAGTTTGTTATCTTGAACTTCATTTGTTAGCTTCCAAATGTAGAAGTGCCAAAAGCATGCTTGATATTATTTGTATATATTTTTTTAATTTCAAAAAGTGAAATAGGCTAATATGTGGAAAGCATTAATAAGAACATGACTTTAAAGGTTTTATGGAAGCCAAGATTTTGGATTATTTATTTATTTATTTTGCAGTGCCAGGGATCAAACCCAGGAACTTGTATCTGCAAGGAAGTACTCTACAACTGAGCTACCCCTACCAGCACCCACAAGCCAAGATGAAAGAGAACCAATGGAGGGTGGAACTGTAAAAATATTTTTTAATAAATAGAATGATTAAAGGAGGCAATAATGTCGAGAGAGAAATGTGTGCCTATTAATAATGCAGCATGGGCAATTTTCTTCAAGTAAGTCATCCTTTTAGAACTTTTTTTTTGCTTCTTCATTGTTCAGTGCCAGAAGGGGCAGAAAGTGAAATATATCTTATCAAATGTCTAGGCAATGTGGTCATGTTTTCCACAATACTCAGTGTAATTCTAAAACACAAATTCATATGATAGAAGATTTTTTTAACCTCTTATTATGCTATAAAACTTAATTTTATGTGTGTTTGAGGTATATAGCAATGGAATTAGTGTTAAGATATTCAATATTCTTTGCTCTATCTTTTGCTCTTATCTTCTTTATACTTTAATGAAACAAATATTCATTATGCTATTTGTTGCAATTTGAAGGTAATTAGTGAGACAGAGCTCTGTATATCCATAGTGATGGAAAACATCATTTAGTCATTGCAATTCAGAATGGGAAGCAGTCTTAGAAATATGAATATGTAAAATTTAACGCCAATTTAAAAATTAACAATGAACAAATTGGACTAGACAGAGAAGTTCATAGTTCAGTACACTTCTTCTAAAGGCAAATCACATGGAAAACAAAGATAATAAGATAGTTGATGGTAGGAATAGAATTGGAGTAAGGGGAGTTGGTGAGAAGATTTTAATTGCTAGTATTATAGAGCTATGGAAGTCTAGTGAATGCATTATGCCTAGGTTATGAATGGAATGTTACTGAACTTTACTGTGGAAAATTGACCTCCTTAATTTGATTAATGTTATCTGTAAACATGTATATTTCTTTCCATTTAGTCATGCTACTTTATTTAAAACTATTTTGTAATGATCTTATGTGTTCTTTGTTAGGTTAATTCTTGAATTCTTCATAAATGTGTTGTTATAATAATAGAATGCTATTTTTTCACTTTCTTTATTTATAGGGAACATAAAGAATGCTAATTTTTGTCTTATTTTCATAAGACAGCAAGTATATGAAACACTTTCTTTATTGCTAACATTGTTTCTGGTCATTCTGTTGTAATGTTTAGATAGATGATCTTGTCCTCTGCAGATAAAGACAGTTTTGAAATTTTCTTTACAATTTTTACAATGTCCTATATTTGCTTATAGGATTATCTGCATACTGGGCTTGTCACTTCCCATTTGTATCAGTTAGGGTCTAATCAGGAGAATGAAACTACATGATATTTTGAATTTAAAGATAATTTAAGGAAGAGACAATTCATATAGTAAATTATTGACAGGAAATTAGAGTAACAAGAGAACAATGACTTGTGGGAGTAGAAACATTTTTTTAAAAAATGGGGTAAGAAAGAATACCTAAGAAAGGAAACATCTAGAAGATTCCTCCCACCTTGAGACTGATTGATATTGGTATTTTTTCCTTTTAACTCCCTTCTGAGATGCTAGAAGCAGCTTTCCAGGAGAGATGCTACACCTGTACAGCTACCCAAGGGGACATGGAGAAACTGCTCACAGTCAGTGCGATGTTGTCAATTGTTCCTTATAAATCCTCCAAAGAAGAAGCTGGTAGCCGCTGTCCATGGGGAACTGCCATATGCTACTGAGTATCACCAGAGCCATGTGCTACAGAAGCCACACAGGCTGTAGAATCTTGTTACTGCAGAAATGTGCTGAGTATGTTGTAGGGGCCAATTCAGAGGAATCCACCAAAACCAGGAATAGAATGCCTTCTTCAGAGTATTTCAGACCTCCTACTGGCAAAACTTAACACTATGCTGGTTGCAAAGGAAGAATGGAAAGGGTCTTGGGCCTGAATCATGTACTCTGAAATACATGTTGAAGTCTCAACTCTTAGTACCTCAGAATAGCACTATATTTGGAGATAGGATCTTTAAAGAGGTAATTTAAAGCTAAATGAAGTCATTAGGATGGTCCCTAATCCAAGATGGCTGTGATCCTTATAAGAAGAGGAGACTAGAACATGCACAGAGGAAAAACCACGTGGAGAGACAAGGAGAAGATGGCATCTGCAAGCCAAGGAGAGAGGCCTTGGAGTGAAACCACCTCTGCAGACACCTTCAGATCAAACTTCTAGCCACCAGAATCATGAGAAAATAAATTTTTATAATATAATCAACTCATTCAGTGGTAATTTGTTAAGGCAGCCCTAGCAAATGAATCCATAAGATATGTTTCCATACTGAATAGCAGGCAATGAAGTGCAGATTTGAAGCTGAGACATTCTAAATTGATAACTAACCCACCAGGCTTATAAGCTTAGAAAAGTCTGAAAATTCCCTAAACCTGTTTTCTTATATATGAAACTGGGATCCTGGACTTTTGAAGGCTCTTTTCAGACTCTTAAGGATCCCTCCCACTTTATTGCTGACCATCAACCTCTTAGAGAGGCACTTCTTTATTCATAGAAGCAGTTTTAACAACCTTTTGAATCATAAAAATCTGCTCATTTCATTACTTACAAACTCTATGGACTTTTTTTCCCCCTTTTTTTATTTTTTAAAATTTTTTATTGTTGGTTGTTCGAAACATTACATAGTTCTTGATATATCATATTTCACACTTTGATTCAAGTGGGTTATGAGCTCCCATTTTTACCCCATATACAGATTGCAGAATCACATCAGTTACACATCCATTGATTTACATATTGCCATATTAGTGTCTGTTGTGTTCTGCTGCCTTTCCTATCCTCTACTATCCCCCCTCCCCTCCCATCCCCTCCCCTCTTCTCTCTCTACCCCCTCTACTGTCATTCATTTCTCCCCCTTGTATTATTTTCCCCTTACTTCCTCTTGTATGAAATTTTGTATAACCCTGAGGGTCTCCTTCCATTTCCATGCAATTTCCCTTCTCTCTCCCTTTCCCTCCTACCTCTCATCCCTGTTTAATGTTAATCTTCTTCTCATGCTCTTCGACCCTACTCTGTTCTTAGTTACTCTCCTTATATCAAAGAAGACATTTGGCATTTGTTTTTTAGGGATTGGCTAGCTTCACTTAGCATAATCTGCTCTAATGCCATCCATTTCCCTGTAAATTCTATGATTTTGTCATTTTTTAATGCAGAGTAATACTCCATTGTGTATAAATGCCACATTTTTTTATCCATTCATCTATTGAAGGGCATCTAGGTTGGTTCCACAGTCTTGCTATTGTGAATTGTGCTGCTATGAACATCGATGTAGCAGTGTCCCTGTAGCATGCTCTTTTTAGGTCTTTAGGGAATAGACCTAGAAGGGGAATAGCTGGGTCAAATGGTGGCTCCATTCCCAGCTTTCCAAAAAATCTCCCTACTGCTTTCCAAATTGGCCGCACCAATTTGCAGTCCCACCAGCAATGTACAAGTGTACCCTTTTCCCCACATCCTCGCCAGCACTTGTTGTTGTTTGACTTCATAATGGCTGCCAATCTTACTGGAGTGAGATGGTATCTTAGGGTGGTTTTGATTTGCATTTCTCTGACTGCTAGAGATGGTGAGCATTTTTTCATGTACTTGTTGATTGATTGTATGTCCTCCTCTGAGAAGTTTCTGTTCAGGTCCTTGGCCCATTTGTTGATTGGGTTGTTTGTTCTCTTATTGTCTAATTTTTTGAGTTCTTTGTATACTCTGGATATTAGGGCTCTATCTGAAGTGTGAGGAGTAAAGATTTGTTCCCAGGGTGTAGGCTCCCTATTTACCTCTCTTATTGTTTCTTTTGCTGAGAAAAAACTTTTTAGTTTGAGTAAGTCCCATTTGTTGATTCTAGTTATTAACTTTTGTGCTATGGGTGTCCTATTGAGGAATTTGGAGCCCGACCCCACAGTATGTAGATCGTAGCCAACTTTTTCTTCTATCAGACGGCGTGTCTCTGATTTGATATCAAGCTCCTTGATCCATTTTGAATTAACTTTTGTGCATGGCGAGAGAAAGGGATTCAGTTTCATTTTGTTGCATATGGATTTCTAGTTTTCCCAGCACCATTTGTTGAAGATGCTATCCTTCCTCCATTGCATGCTTTTAGCCCCTTTATCAAATATAAGATAGTTGTAGTTTTGTGGATTGGTTTCTGTGTCCTCTATTCTGTACCATTGGTCCACCCGCCTGTTTTGGTACCAGTACCATGCTGTTTTTGTTACTATTGCTCTGTAGTATAGTTTGAAGTCTGGTATCGCTATACCGCCTGATTCACACTTCCTGCTTAGCATTGTTTTTGCTATTCTGGGTCTTTTATTTTTCCTTATGAATTCCATGATTGCTTTCTCTATTTCTACAAGAAATGCCGTTGGAATTTTGATTGGCATTGCATTAAACCTATAGAGAACTTTTGGTAATATCGCCATTTTGATGATGTTAGTTCTGCCTATCCATGAACAGGGTATATTTTTCCATCTTCTAAGATCTTCTTCTATTTCTCTCTTTAGGGTTCTGTAGTTTTCATTGTATAAGTCTTTCACCTCTTTTGTTAGGTTGATTCCCAAGTATTTTATTTTTTTTTGAAGATATTGTGAATGGAGTGGTTGTCCTCATTTCCATTTCAGAGGATTTGTCGCTGATATACAGGAATACCTTTGATTTATGTGTGTTGATTTTATATCCTGCCACTTTGCTGAATTCATTTATTAGCTCTAATAGTTTCTTTGTAGACCCTTTTGGGTCTGCTAGGTATAGAATCATGTCATCTGCAAATAGTGATAATTTAAGTTCTTCTTTTCCTATTTTTATGCCTTTAATTTCTTTCGTCTGTCTAATTGCTCTGGCCAGTGTTTCGAGAACTATGTTGAACAGAAGTGGTGAGAGAGGGCATCCCTGTCTTGTTCCAGATTTTAGAGGGAATGCCTTCATTTTTTCTCCATTCAGAATGATGCTAGCCTGAGGCTTAGCATAGATTGCTTTTACAATATTGAGGTATGTTCCTGTTATCCCTAGTTTTTCTAGAGTTTTGAACATAAAGGGATGCTGTACTTTGTCGAATGCTTTTTCTGCATCTATCGAGATGATCATATGGTTCTTATTTTTAAGTCTATTCATGTGGTGAATAACATTTATTGATTTCCGTATATTGAACCAGCCTTGCATCCCAGGGATGAATCCTACTTGATCATGGTGCACAATTTTTTTGATATGTTTTTGTATCCAATTCGCCAGAATTTTATTGAGGATTTTTGCATCTAGGTTCATTAGAGATATTGGTCTGTAGTTTTCTTTCTTTGAAGTGTCTTTGTCTGGTTTAGGAATCAGGGTGATGTTGGCCTCGTAGAATGAATTTGGAAGTTCTCCCTCTTTTTCTATTTCCTGAAGTAGCTTGAAAAGTATTGGTATTAGTTCCTCTTTAAAGGTTTTGTAAAACTCTGCTGTATACCCATCCGGTCCTGGGCTTTTCTTAGTTGGTAGTCTTTTGATGGTTTCTTCTATTTCCTCAATTGATATTGGTCTGTTTAGGTTGTCTATATCCTCCTGACTCAATCTGGGCAGATCATATGACTTAAGAAATTTATCTATGCCTTCACTATCTTCTAATGTATTGGAGTATAAGGATTCAAAATAATTTTTGATTATCTTCTGTATTTCTGAAGTGTCTGTTGTGATATTGCCTTTTTCATCCCGTATGCTAGTAATTTGAGTTCTCTCTCTTCTTCTCTTCGCTAGCATCGCTAAGGGTCTGTCGATTTTGTTTATTTTTTCAAAGAACCAACTTTTAGTTTTGTCAATTTTTTCAATTGTTTCTTTTGTTTCGATTTCATTAATTTCAGCTCTGATTTTCATTATTTCTTGCCTTCTACTTCTTTTGCTGTTGTTTTGCTCTTCTTTTTCTAGGATTTTGAGATGAAGTATGAGATCATTTATTTGTTGGTTTTTTCTTTTTTTAAGGAATGAACTCCACGCAATGAATTTTCCTCTTAGAGCTGCTTTCAATGTGTCCCATAGATTCCGATATGTTGTGTCTGTGTTTTCATTTATCTCTAAGAATTTTTTAATTTCCTCCTTGATGTCTTCTATAACCCATTGATCATTCAGTAACCTATTGTTCATTCTCCAAGTGATGTATGCTTTTTCCTTCCTTCTTTTATCGTTGATTTTCAGTTTCATTCCATTATGATCAGATAGGATGCATGGTATTATCTCTACTCCTTTATATTGTCTAAGAGTTGCCCTGTGACATAATATGTGATCTATTTTTGAGAAGGATCCATGTGCTGCTGAGAAAAAAGTGTAACTGCTTGATGTTGGGTAGTATATTCTATATATGTCAATTAAGTCTAGGTTATTAATTGTGTTATTGAGTTCTATAGTTTCCTTATTCAACTTTTGTTTGGAAGATCTGTCCATTGGTGAGAGAGGTGTGTTGAAGTCTCCCATGATTATTGTATGGTGGTCTATTAGACTCTTGAACTTGAGAAGATTTTGTTTGATGAACATAGCTGCACCATTGTTAGGGGCATATATATTTATGATTGTTATGTCTTGTTGGTGTATGGTTCCCTTGAGCAGTATGTAGTGTCCCTCTTTATCCCTTTTGATTAACTTGGGCTTGAAATCTATTTTACTTGATATGAGTATGGACACACCTGCTTGTTTCCGAAGTCCATATGAGTGATATGATTTTTCCCAACCTTTCACCTTCAGCCTATGTATGTCTTTTCCTATCAAATGCGTCTCCTGTAGGCAGCATATTGTTGGGTCTTGTTTTGTGATCCATTCTACTAGCCTGTGTCTCTTAATTGGTGAATTTAAGCCATTAACATTTAGGGTTATTATTGAGATATGGGTTGTTCTTCCAGCCATATTTGTTTATTTATGTTACTAAACATGGTTTGTTTTCCTCTTTGATTATTTTCCCCCCTTTACTGTCCTACCTCCCACTGTTGGTTTTCATTGTTATTTTCCATTTCCTCCTCCTGTAATGTTTTGCCGAGGATGTTTTGAAGAGATGGTTTTCTAGCTGCAAATTCTTTTAACTTTTGTTTATCGTGGAAGGTTTTAATTTCATCTTCCATCCTGAAGCTTAATTTCGCTGGATACACAATTCTTGGTTGGAACCCATTTTCTTTCAGTGTTTGAAATATGTTATTCCAGGATCTTCTAGCTTTCAGAGTCTGTGTTGAAAGATCAGCTGTTATCCTGATTGGCTTACCCCTAAATGTAATCTGCTTCCTTTCTCTTGTAGCTTTTAAAATTCTCTCCTTATTCTGTATGTTGGGCATCTTCATTATAATGTGTCTAGGTGTGGATCTCTTATGATTTTGCACATTCAGCGTCCTGTAGGCTTCTAGGATTTGGGATTCTGTCTCATTCTTCAAGTCTGGGAAGTTTTCTCGTATTATTTCATTGAATAGATTGCTCATTCCTTTGGTTTGAAACTCTTTCCCTTCCTATATCCCAATGACTCTTAAATTTGGTCTCTTGATGTTATCCCATATTTCTTGGATGTTCTGCTCATGGTTTCTTAACAGTCTTGCTGAGCTGTCTATGTTCTTTTCAAGTTGAAATACTTTATCTTCATTGTCTGATGTTCTATCTTCTAAGTGTTCTACTCTGCTGGTAGTATTCTCTATTGAGTTTTTAAGTTGGTTTATTGCTTCCTGCATTTCTAGGATTTCTGTTTGTTTGTTTTTTATAACCTCTATCTCCCTGTATAGTTGATCTTTTGCTTCTTGGATTTGTTTATGTAATTCATTGTTGAAGTGATCTTTCATTGTCTGATTTTGCTGTCTGATGTCTTCCTTGAGACTCCAGATCATCTGAAGCATGTATATCCTGAATTCTTTATCTGACATTCCATCTGCTGCAGCTATTACCTCTTCTAACGTTGAGTTGACCTGCATTGTTTGTGGTCCTTTCTTTCCTTGTCTCTTCATACTGTTCGCGTTCCTTTCTACTTGGTGAAACTGTTGTGCTATTGAATTTTCCCCTATATATTTATATTGGTCTTGTATAGTTGCAAAGGCTCCCTCGCAGGCGCGGGTGGCGGCTCTGCCCCTCCTCCAATTGGGGCAATGTGCCTACCATGCCGGCAGGCCGCTGGGGCTGTTCTGCCGGTCGGTAGCAGGTCCGCCTACCTTGCAGGCACGGGCGGCGGCTCTGTTCCTCTGCGGGCCGCTAGGCTTGTTCTGTCAGTGGTCGCAGTTCTGCCTACTTTGCAGGCGCAGGCAGCGGCACTGCCCCTCTGCAGGCCTCTGGGGCTGTTCTGCCGGTGGGTCGCAGGTCCGCCTACCTTGCAGGCCCGGGGGGGGGGGGGGCGGGCGGCTCTACCCTTCCTCAGGCCACTGGGCCTGTTCTGTCTGTTGGTTGCAGGTCTGGCCTGTTCTGTTGGTGGTCACAGTTCCGTCTACCTTGCAGGCGCGGGGGGAGGGGGCGGCTCTGCCTCTCAGCAGGCCGCTGCGCCTGTTCTGCCAGTGGGTCGCAGGCCCGCCTACCTTGCAGGAGTGGTTGGCAGCTCTGCCCCTCCGCGGGCCACTGGGCCTTTTCTGTCGGTGGTCACAGTTCTGCCTACCTGGCAGGTGCGGGGGGAGGGGGCAGCTCTGCCTCTCAGCAGGCCGCTGCTCCTCTTCTGCCGGTGGGTCGCAGGCCCGCCTACCTTCACTCTATGGACTTTTAACAAGTTACTAAATTTCTGAACTCTGTATGGAAATTGGAGGTACATGTACACACATAATATATATTAATAGTGATGATGTAAAGATGAAATGAAAGAATATATATGCATGTTACATCTATCTATCTATATCTCTCTCTCTCTCTCTCTCTATATATATATATATATATATATATGAGTTAAGAATACACATGTCTATATATATATATATATATATAGAGAGAGAGAGAGAGAGAGAGAGAAAGCGCCTTAGTGCATAATGATTACTAGGTAAATTGTAGATATTATTATTTTTCTAATACCAGTATTTAATAGGGTTACTCACATAGTATATAAAAGATGTATTTCTTTTATATATGAAAGACTTCCTGACAGGAATCCTTCACTGGGTGAACTTCAAGAATACCAACTGCCAGAGTGTTTGTTTCTCGTGTGTGTGTGTGTGTGTGTGTGTATGTGTGTGTGGTGTTGGTGGTGGTAATATGGGCCCTGCCGTGGCAGCTACAAGCCAACCTACTGGTCCCTGCTGAGAAATGAGTGGTAGAATGGCAGTGGGGAATAGGGTGGTGAGCACTGGGTTGGCAAGCATGGCCCAGGGCCACGTGGAGCCTGCCATGCAGGTGTGGAAGGGCTGAGGCATGGTGGGACAACAGTGAGCCAGGGCAATCCAACCCATTTCTTAGGCAAGTGGCCACCTGCACACAGTGGAGATGCTCATTGTAGAAGTGCACTCCACACATCACTGCAGCCTGGTCCGGTGACCTCAATCTCCTGCTTCCTGGTCTGCCAAAAAAAAAAATGGAAGTGTGGCAGACTTGAATGAAAGTTGGGACTCAAGAATTGACCAATAGCAGTAGTATGTTTCCAAACCCTAATTAGCATAAGTTTGGACCAATAGCAGTGAACCAAATGAAGTGTAAAACCCTAGACTAGGACACTTGGATAGAGAAAACCTGCTTATCAGGTTCCCACTTGCACTGTGAGAGTTATGTTTTGTTCTTCAATAAATCCTAGTGTTAACACTCACATATCCTGGCCTGTGGAGTTCATTCTTCCAATTCACAAGACAAGAACTCAGAAAGAAGAAATCCACAGTGAGCTGCTGGGGTCTGCTGCAATCCTAGATGGCAGGATTTGCCATTAAGAGCTGCAACGCTTCCCTGCTGCAGGGGCCTGCAGATTGTGCAGACCCCACTTGCCAGCAGAAGCAGTGAATGGAGTTTCATCTCAAAACTCTGGTGCAGTGGGATAATAGGTTGTATCTACCTGGTACCATTCCAGTTACAAAAATGTCCCTGTTGCTTGCAGTGAAGTAGTTGTGGATGAATGCACAGCAGCATGTTACTTTCTAGCATTAAAGACAATAATAGATAACAGGCCAAATATTCTAGAAAGAAAGAAAAGTCCTGAGACACATAAAAATGATTCAAAGAGTAGACCCTAAAAGAGTTAATAGTTAAAGAAAATGTAGTTATTTAAAATTCCTGAGAAAGGAACCAGTACCAGAGAGCAAGAAATCTATCAAGCCTCAACTTGTCTCCAGAAAGTCCCTAATTAAACCATGAAGTTGAAATCCAACAGGTATAAAGCAAAATCTGATTTTAATGATTTTATTAACCTCATAGCTTTTGTTTGGGGACAGTTCTAATATGGGCTTCCTCACCATTTCATAATTAAGGGTCTTTCTCCTTATGATAAAGTGATAGAAAGCATATTTTAAGACATATCTAAAATAACATCGAACAAGGTCTCATATGTTCAATCAAGTGATCGTTTCAAGCTGAAGTTGTACATTAGTGCTGAGGCATGAAGTCACCACAGGACTTTGCAACAGCAGAACATGATGAGAACACATACCATTAGGTGTTGAGATTTCCAGGGCAAAATCAGTAGCACTGAAAAATTTTAAATTTTAAATGTAGCTGCTCATTTTGTCTCTCAAGATACAGGCAGTCTCTCACACACACATACACACACACGATTGACTCCTTGATGTCCTCTTAACCAACAAAGGTGATTCTGTTTATTTAGGGGGAAAAAGTCAAGTAGAAAGGTCATTATGTTGTGTCTGTAGCTCTCACTCCTAATCTGTGAGTCTCATTTATAAGTACAGGGAAAAATCAATAATCCTTTTAAATTGCCTTGCATTCTAAGTGCAAAATGCTTTAACCACTGCACTGTGGTGACTTTGAGTCACTGTGAGATATTATGCAATGTCTCACCAAGAATCCAAACTGTCTTCAATACCCATTAATTGCACTGCTGAATCTGTCTTGGCTGGTGAGAAAAATGAATAATGTTGTCATTGTTTTCTGAAAGTTAAAATATTTTATTCATCAGTTTCTTTCTTTTGGTCATTATCTGGACAGTTAACCTTATATGAATTATAAATTTATATAAACTATTTGGAATACTAAAATAGGGTAAGAAGCAGGTCTAGCAACACAAGGGTCAAAAAATCTTCAAGTTTTTAGTGTATGTTCCATCAATATTTACAAAGTAACATCCTTATATAAGGTCTTATGTGGTAACTGGAGCTGCTGCCTAGAAATAAATAAGAAGTTTCCTGCTTTCAAGAAGCCCTGTCTAGCTAGGGAGAAAGAGAGAATGAGTTAAGAATACAGATGTCTATATTTTGAAGGTCTATGTAAATGCCATATGAGCAGAAGAAAAACATTGTACTCAAAGTTCAAAGATTCAGGAGAGCTGTTTCAACACGACATTTTTGAAAGTAGATAAAACACTTCCCACATCTTGAAGAATGGATAAAAGGTGTGGTGGTGCTTACCTATGTAACATAGAAAGACCCTGTCCCCAACCCCCTACCCTACAGGGGGAAAAAAATCAAGCTATGAAGAGGCAAGGAGATTATCTTTTACAGGCAAGTGAAATAATGAGTCAAAATTAAGGTAGGATAAACAGTTGATCTTCCAAGTTGGGACAGTAGATAGTGGCAGATGAATTTTAGAAGTAGTTAGCCAGATTATCGTTTGTGAAGAGTTTTAAATATGCTGCTTTTCTGAGAAAATTAGTAACACAATTAAGGCACAAGGAAGTAGTGGAGCAAACAGAATTACTCTAACCAATATAGTTAGGGAAGAGAGCTAGGCAAGTAAAGACATAAAATGTAGGTTAAACATCTGATGCCTCAGATACAATAAAGCATGTAGTATAGGGATCAATTAAAGATTTAAGCGTCTCCTGGAACAAATCAAGCTTGGGTTCACATCCCATTTCTGCCATAAAATTTGCCGGCCTTTTAAGAATACTGAATGAATGAATGAATAAAAATTAGTACCAACTATGTGCCAGACACTCTGTTGGACCTTCCATATGTGCCATTTCTAATATTCACTGCAATTATTTAGAGAGGAATTGATGACTCCATTATATAGGTTAAGAAACAAGGCACAGAGAGTATAAGAACTAGACAAATGTTGGACAATTGACAAGGAGCAGAGTTAGAATTTGAGCCAAGTATTGTTGGCTACAGTCTGTGTTCATCCAACCACAGGCCTTGTCAATTCCAACCTTGTCAATTTTAATCTTGCTTTTAGCTCCAGGACTTTATTCTTATTACTTTACATTTAATTTCCTTATGAATAAAATAATGTCAAGCTTGTTAGGTTCTCAAAAGCTAAATTAAAATGATTGAATCATGGTGCTCCATAAACCTACTTTTTAAAGACAGAAGTAATAAAGGACATTGTAAAGGAGATTCTATAAAACTTGTTTAAACAAAGATATTCAGTAAAGGTTACCATTTACCAATGTCCAAGAAACCTTTTATTTTATTTCCTATTGCCTCTTTGTGATCCACTTCAATTTCAACTTATTGTGCTCTTCCAAACTTTTTTTAGTCCCGTTGTTTCAGATTATATACTACATATCAAGCAATATACCCATATTATACATGAATATGAACATATGAATACTCTGCATCTGTGTATAGGTACACTCAAAGTATTTTGTTAATATTATGTACTGCAAATCCCTTTCTCTCCATGGTGAAAGTTTGGTTGACACAAATTATTTTCCTTCCCAATTATTTATTTCTATATGCTTTGGAAACCAGAATAGGTAGGTATGTGGAAGTATTTTCAGTGGTTCTAGTGGAAAATTAGATGCACACTCTTGAACAATATATTAAAGGTGTACATATCAACATGAAAATATTTTAAAATGTAGTGTTCATTTTAAAAGTGCAATTTATACAAGAAAACATAATTTATACACATTAAAAATATATTTGCACCAAAAGCTCACATTTTGAAAGAACCCAAACCTTATATTTTTAAAGAACATACACACAAAATCACTTTGAACTCATTAGAACATTTGCCTGTGTCGGGAGGGGAGAGGGCAGGGACTTTGGAAATATAATCAAATGAATAAATGCATCAAGTGTGGATTTTTGTGGGTTAATATTTAAACATTGTAAAATGTGTCATGATTGATAAGCCCTGGGCCCCTGAAGTCTACTCAAAACTACTGGAAGTATGAGTTACTCTCAAAGAACTCTCAAAGAGAGTGAATGAACTCTCAAAGAGGAGTGAATCCAACTCTGAATCAAAAAAAATTTCCAAAAGATGGGAGGTATTTAGAAAGATGGTGTTTGATTATCTAGGGATCAACCCTAAATGAGCAGGGAGGTTAGGATAGAAAGCTGTTTCTTAGCACATTACTCTTATTGAATTCTCTAAACTACTTCCTGATGCTGACTTCTACCCTTTGAAGCAGTGGGCTCAGCAAAGAGAATAGTGAACTTTAGAATTAAGAATTGCTGGATTTAAATTTCAAAATTTATTACTTGTCAGTTGTGAAATTCAGAGCATGATACTCAATCTTTTTAAACTTGAACATCTTCAGCTGTGAAATAGGCACTCTACTGGGTTGATGTGAGAGCTGAGTGAAACACTCCGGTGTCTAGTACAGGACTAGGCTCATGATGGACAGGCAGATCAATGGCAGTTGCTATACTCCCTGTCTTTCCCTGACACTCCTCACTTAGATTAATTCAGCAGATATTGAATGAGACATTACTATGGGTGTTGTACTTGATATGCAAAAAAGAAGATGGTGTAAGCTGTGCCTTCAAAATGATTGCAGTGTAGTGGAGCAAACAGAATTAAATAAGAATTATAGGCTGAGAAATGCAATGATGAAGATATAGACGGGTGGTAGAAGGACAGAGAGGAAAGAGCTTAGGTCAAGATACCATTGCTTAAAAGAGAAGATATCTGAGTACTGTCATGTGGCTTCAGTAAGAGACAGGATGGAAATTTCCAGAAGAACATGTTTGTGTAAAGAAAATCGTCAAACTCCTGTTCCATTGTAGGATTTTAAAAATTTCTAATTGATAGAAATGCACAGTGATATGACAAAACTGCCTTTATGACTTTCAAATCTAAACCATTTCCAAAGTACATTTTTTAAAAAATACCTTTTTTAGTTGTAGGTGGACACAATATCTTTATTTATTTACTTTTATGTGGTGCTGAGGGTTGAACCCAGGACCTCACACATGCAAGGCAGGCACTCTACCACTGAGCTACAGCCCCAGCCCTTGAAAGTACTTTTATCTATTTTTCTTAACTTTTTTTTTTTTTTTTTTTTTTACTAATTTCACTCCATTTTTCTAGGAAACTCAATTGGCTTTTGTGGAGCTAATATTGTTTTCTATGAAGTTAATATGACTTCCTTCTAGGGACTTGAAATCTCTTGGTACTATTTTTTTCTAAATTCTGATGAAATCTATGTTACACATTGCTTTTTGTTAAGTGAATACTATCTTAAACATACACTCATATATTTGTGGTGTGTGTTGTGTGCATGTGTGTGTGTATGAGTGTATCAAATGTATTTCAGCATATGATCTTTTTTCCCTGAAAAGGAAAAATAAGAAAGATTATATTTGGACAGGCTGGTATAAACTGAACATGTGATAGTGATGTTGAAAATATTTTTCCTTTATAGCTTCTACTGAAATGGCAAGACTTTCCTGAAACAACATTTAGTGTTTGTTTTTAAAACAAACCCAGGGGTTTATTTTGTAAAAATGCTTGAATGTTTTTCATTCATCTCATATCCTTTTCAGGGTTGTTCTCTGCCAAAGGAAATATGATTAGGGAAGTTCAGGAAAAGTTCCGGTCAGCACTAAGACACAATAGTTATATCTTGTGTGGGATTAAAAGAAAATGAGGAAATTTGTTTGGATACTTTGGAGGGAACAAACTATAACTCTTAAACTCTTGTAAATGATAAGGAAGACTTCTAAAAATATCCCAGTTCTCAAATTAATAACAATAAATTAAATTTAGTTCCAATGTTTCTGTTAAAAAAAAGTAAGAAATCTATGTCCTTAAAGTTTTATAAAGCCCAGTGGCAATACTAAAGCTGGTATTGACAAAATACTTAAATAGATTTATTCCCTGTGTGTTCACTTTTGTGCTTCAAATAGTTTAAGATGTAGTGAACTCTGGGATTTTTCCCCCTCTCCTTGCTTTAAGTATTGACAATGCTTGAAATAAAATATGTTTAAGATGAAACCTACAAGGATGAATTCCTATGGAGTCCCCCCTCCTGACTTCAGAACCATCAGAGTTTACAACTTGCTTTGAGGTTGGTAGAAATGCTGCACTTTGCAGAGATACATAGGCATAAAGTGGACAAGGTTAAGAAAGAAGGGTGTTGTTGCCAAGAATGAATGTCTACCTTCAAAAGTACTGTCACACAAAAGACGAGATGAATATCTTCTCAGAGATATATTTAAGACCAGTCAAGTCACAAAGATTCTTATTTTCCACCTTCTCTTTGGAAACCTAATAACTAATAGTTCTGCATTTCTCCACCTGTGCAAAGTGAATATGAGCCGAGTGCAGATCAGAATTCCACTCTCAGGGTTCTACTTCAACAGTTCAGTTGATGTGAGCCTGTTAAATTTAGTAACTGAATGAAATACACTGAAAAAAAGCAGTTAGTAAAAAGTGGAAGAGAATGTTGAAAAGTCTCTGTTGTGGTTTGAAGATATTGTCTTTGGAAACTGGATTTGGAAAAGAAGGAAGATGTTTTTGTGACTTTACAAGAAAATAAATATTAATGATGTTGGCTACCTTAATAATGAAGATTAAGAATACGGCTCTGTGTGTATGCGTATTTGTTTCAGACAAATTATAAAGTTCACACCTTCACTGGAATGTCTGGATGTCCCAGCCAATGCCTGGTAAGTTTGGAAAGAAAGTTGGTGGCATGTTTCACCTTGGCTTTGTGAGCTCCTTTTGTATGCGCCACTGTTGAAATTTGGTCTTGGTGATTGGCTGCAAATATCTAGCCAGTTTTGCTCTAGAACACCAGTACCTGTGATACCAAATGGCAAACACTTAATACAGAATCAGTTTTTCAAACCCAAAGAATACTTTATCCATAATCATTTGATAACATGGGTTATCACCTCATATAATTTCAGAAACACAGATGGTATTTCATTTGCATTTATTTTTGGTGTCTAAATATGCAGTTTTGATGAGTAGACCATTCTAGTTGTAAGTTGGTTTGGATAATCCCCTTAAATGTTTTCTGTGTTGAAAATTTATCACTAATTTAAATGTATAGATATTATTTCAAAATTAAAGTACTTTAATAATTAATGATTATTAAAAATATATACATTTATAAAGGAATTAATAACTTTAATGTCCTAAAGGACAGTGATTAGAACATAATTTTTCCCATCTTATGAAAATGAAATAGAAGTAGAATTTCCAACCAAAACATAACCAAGTAAACCCCCCAAAAATAGGCTTTAAGCAAATCAATTCTTTTATAGTTCTGAATATATGGTGACTAAAAATTTAAATAAAAATTTGTGGCAATTATTTTATAAACTGCTCAACATTTTTAATAGTGAACATGAAGAATCTTCACTGATATTTGCATAAGCTGGGGACCCGAACTACTACAAAGTTCCATAAGAAGAAATGACGGAAAGAATTTTCTTGATTTATATTCTGTTTTCACATAAGATCACTAGTAATAGTATTAAAATTATTATGTTTGTGCTTATATATGGCACATAGAGTCTTGTTTTATTCTAGTTCAAAAGCAGATGAAATTCCGTGCTTCTGCCTCACTCATTGCTTAGGTTTTCCTGAGTCTTTTACAACATACACTATAGTGAATCTGCTCAAAAATATATTTTCAGCATGGAATGCTTTATAGAAAGCGTCAAGAATTTGTCACCGAAAATGTAACAATTATGGGGCTTTTTGTTGTTGCTGTTTACGCATATCAGTTAGTTGTTCACAGAATAATTACAACATATTATTATCAGATAGCTGCACTTAAGTTAAAGATACACTACATGACATATGAGACTATGTGTATGCTTTTTCAAGGACTTTTCTGTATGTGCTTTACATATATTTTTAGATGGAAGATTGCTAGACCATTATTATTAAATAATAATAATTTGAAATTATGCCATGCAGATAATGATATGAACATAGCAAGATACAACCAATGGTTGCTTATGGAGTAGAGTGGCTGGAACTTGCTTGTGAAGTAACATGTTGTAGCATGGACTATTACTTAATTTCTTTTTATTAATAAATAATATTCCATTGTATGGATATACCACATTTTGTTGCTGTATTATCAGTTTGTGTACATTTGAATTGTTTTCACTCCTTGGTTATTATGCATAATGTTGTTATGAACATTTGTTTACAAGTTTTTGTGTGAACATATGCTTTCATTTTTCTTGGTTGTATACCTAAAAGTGGAATTGTTGGTCATATGGTAATTCTATCTTTAACATTTTGATAAGCTGTCAAAATATTTTCCACAGTGGCTGCACAATTTTGCAATTCCACCAACAATGTATGAGGGTTCCAATTTTTCCATCAACACTCCTTATTGTCTGTCTTCTTTATTCCAACTATCTTAGTAGGTGTGTTCTGTCTATATTCTGGATACAAGTCCCTTATTATATAAATGACTGTAAAATATTTTCCTCACACTTTCTGGGATGTCTTTTCATTTTATTGATTATTCCCTTTGATTTTAATTTTTTGTGGCTCACTTATGATGTCATATTTAGAAATGGTTTTATATACTAGGTAGCAAGATTTATTTCCATGTTCTCTTCTAAGGGTTTTGTAGTTCCTATGTTTATGAGTTAATTTTATGTATGGTATGAGGTGTTCTTAATCTTCATTTGGATATCCAGTTATCTCAGCATCAATAATTTTAAAGTATTCTTTCGCTGTTGGATTGTCTTGGAACCCTAGTTAAAACTGAATGGAAAATGAAAGTCAATTGTTAAACTTGACAAAATGGTTTTATTTCTGGAGTCAGTCCTACTCAATATATATATAAATGTATACTTATATTACAGTCTATTGCTTATTATAACTTTGTAGTAAGTTTCAAATCAGGAACAATTAATGAGTGCTCCAATTTTATTCTTATTCTTTTTTTAAAGACTGTTTTGCCTATTTTAAGTCCTTTGTCTTTTCATATGAATTTGAGGATTGAATTGTCAATTTTTCAAAAAACAGCAGTTAAGCAGTTGAAATTTGATAAAGACTTTATTAAATCTGTAGATGAACTTAAGGAATATTGAAAATTATGTTTCCTAAAAGCAAGTGAATTCTCCTTTATAACCCTAATATACTCAATAGAATCAGAAAATTAACATTAATAAGATACTATTATATAATCCTCATACCTTCAAAGTTTACCAGTTTTTCTAGTAATATCCACATAGAGTAAAAAATATTTATTTTCTGGTTCACGAACCAAGTCAGAATCACTATGCATTAAGATATTCATCTGTAGATTTCTTTCAAAGGTTCTTCCTCTTTCATGGCCCTTTAATTTCTTAAAAAAGATATAACTTTTCTATGAATTTTTTAATAATTTGTTTCCAGTTAAATACTTTTTTTTTGGTAAATAGATCACAAAAGCAATGCAGTGCTCTTATCAGTATAACTAATTAGAAGGCAGAAAATTTGTCCCACAATTGATGATGATAACTTTGACCCTTGTTTAATATACAATCTGTAGAGTTCTTCACTTGAAAATAAAAAAAGAATCTCAAACAAATTAACAATTAAATAAAAGTGTTTGCAGGAATCTACCGTGGGTCTATGTAAATATCCTGTTCCCTATCAAATATTGACTACTGATATTAATATTTGTAATGATTCTATAACAAGATAGCTTTATCTTCATCTCTGTATTATTTGAGGGGTTATAGTACATTATCATTGTTATTGCTATTATTATTATTATTATTAATTTCAATGCTCAAAATTTTCCAGGTTATGCCAGTGGGGACCATTTTGTTCAATTTCTGTGTTCTTTTGAAATATCTCCATTCGTCTTTGAATAGCTTTCTTAACTTCTTCTATGACAGAATAGTCTAAATTTATTTTATATTTTCTTAGCCCCTGCCACGGAATCAGCCATTTTCCAAAAAACAAAAACGAGAAAAGCAAAAAAAAAAAAATCTGGTTTATTTCATTGGAGGATGGATTTAGAAAACAAAATTAGAGACCAGGTATATTCATTACTGTCAGTGTGCCATCTTTTTAGGGCATCTTATAGAGCAGCTAGAAAATATATGTGTGTATATGCTTCTATTTATATATCTTACTTATGTTAAAATCATACATTCATACAGATACCTCCAATTTACTTTAAACTTTCTCCCCTTTAATGTTTGTACCTTTTTAAATTCAGCATCAGAAACCTAATTCCATCATCCTGAGTTTATTTACTTATTTGCTCAAACCTGGGTCTTTAATCTCATCATTCTTTGGGCTTTTATCTTGGCATCAGATTTACAAACATGCTGGGTATACTAACCAAGTTCTCCCCTCGCTCCAAAGCCACTGATTCAGGCTACTGAGCAGCTGGATTCCCACAGGAAAAGAGATGGAAAGGAGTTACTTGGAACATTTTAAAGAGACATTTCTCATTAAAGACTCATAAAAGAAATTACCTTAGCATGAATGAAATGAGAAAAAGAGGACTATGAATTCTGAAATGATAGAGATTATTTCTTTTTTTCCTTAGTGTGCCTCTGTAGAGTGAGTGAGAAAAATAAACCCTAAAGAGAATTAGTCTTAATGTCAATTCTGTTAGTAAGAATCAAGAACAGGCTTTCTGAAAGTTGCTTGATCCCCATTAAGGCATGAACATTGAAGAGAGGTGATAGATGAGAAACCAGTCAGGTGGTGAAGATTGAGAGATGTCTGTGAGAAAAAAAAAAAAAATCAGTGTCTTGACACTGAATGGGACCGTGGAAAGGCATCGGTAATGGGAAAAAGGTTAGGAGATACTGAGAATCAGAAATGAAACTGAGTTATTCCAAATAAAATGCTGTTTCTTGAGCACTCAAGTTTATGGATTGAAATTCACAACCACCACAATGGAAATGGTATGAGACAACCACACAAATGTAAAATAAGGGAAATAAATATTCAATGCCCTTAAAATCCACATAACTTAAGTTTTTTTTTTTTTTTTTTTTTTTTTTTTACAGTAAACTAGAGAGAGAAGGAAATCATTACTTGTCATAGCCTGGAGCAATTGGAAGATACTTTTTGGTTCACATTACTAAAAGGAAAGTTGATATCAAACTATAAAATACTCTCTTCTCTTGATGTTTTTATGCTTTATTTCAAATTTAAGTAATTGCATTACATGGAAAGTTGTAATGGCAGATTCCTTTTTGCAATGATCTTTGCATTTGCAAGTCTTCGTCCTTCCTAAATCATAATTCTAGACTGAGTTCTCAGGTGAGAATCACCATCTTTTGACATCACCTTGATAAATGCTCCATATTATCCAAATCTCCTCTGTCTCTGTCAATATCGGGAACAAACACTGGACTGTAGAATCTATTTTTGTCAAACAAGCTTCTCATTTGCTTTTCTTGTCACAGCAGGTTATCTTAGCCTTCACTTTGCTGACTCTTCCTTTTCCTTCTCATTCTGCATAATGCACACACAACATGTTTCAGACTTTTCAGCAGTTACAGAATTTGAATCACAAAACAATATGAGAATGTGTGTTTGTATCTTTGTGCTTTGACCTAAATGTGCAGATTAGTTTCTTGCTGATCTGTATCCGCCTTGTTTCCTTTACTCATGTAGTTCCTTCACCAAAAATGATGTTTTGCCTATCAAAGCTCCAACTGAACTTAAGGCTTCCCCAAGCTGTATATTCTGAAAGGACATTACAGATCTTTTCTGTGCTAATAAATTTCTTTTCTTTTTTCTTCATTGCAACTTATATTGCTAATATAATGCTTAATACATTTCTTTATATAGATCATAATTACCTGGGGAAATAGAACCCTAGAAAGGCAAATTCTAGAAAAAAAGGTAAACAAAGTTTTATGATATAACTCTTTGGAAAGGAGAATGACTTCTGTGTACTTTAACAAATGCTTTGATAAATAGGAAATTTCCAAGAAAGACCTAAAGAAACACATACATAATTGTAAAAATCCAAGAATGTATAATTGGAGCAAATCAAATTGTTTTGTCAAGAGCTAAATAGTAAACATGTTTGCTTCTAAGGGTCATACTCACTGTTGCAACTACTCAGCCCTACTGATGTAGTAGTATATTAAAACTATAGTCAATACATGAATAATTGTGAATGGTGTGGCTGTTTCAATGAATTTTTAAATTTATATTTATACAAAAACAGATGGTGAGTAGAATCTGACTCCTGGCTAGTTGGCTGATCATTGGGCTAGAAAAACCTTCCTAAAGAGGAAAAGAAAGTACCAGCTGACTTTTCCATAAGAATGATTTCAATATAATATTATTCTCTCATTTGAATCAATTTCCAATTTCCCAATGGATAGTTCTAATATATGTCCTTTAGCTACTTCATATATACCATTCCTAAAACTAAATTGATTTTCTTACCCAGGACAAGAGTCCTTTTACCTCAAATATTACATAATTTTGCCAGCAATTTAACTTCTAAATTCATGTGCTTCTTTATTTACTTATTCTTAATGCTTTTCTGAGTACTCTCAGTTCTAAATGTCTGTTAATTATTGTTGGGAGAGAATTCTCCATGGATCTCTCCTTTCTGCACTGGTAAGTAGCGGCATTCAGTTTTGTCTAGACTGTCTTTGCAAGAAGTTGTGTATGGCAAATTGCCTTGCAAGACAGAAAAAGGGTAGTGACTTTAAAGAAGAAAGCATGTTCATTTGTTGTCAAATATAAGATGAGGTCTCCCTTGAGGGCAAAGATCCACAAGGGTTTTCTTATAGCTCACTGTAAACAATTGGAGATTCCTGATTGGATTTCTCAGTTGTGACACATGCCTGTTGTTTATGCAGCATCTGCTTGGGCCCAACTGTATAATGGCCTAAATTTAGGTGTAAACATAAACCTGAAGTTTTGTTGCCTGCTGAGCCAAAAGTAATAAAGTCTTTTGTTTCTGGCCAGGAGTCTCATGTCTTCAGCAGCATCCACAAAACTAGCAAGCTAATTTGTTATAAATAAACTAAAATCTCAGATCCTTCACAATTCTTAATAGTCTTTGCCAATATTTATTCCCCCTATAAGGGTAAGTAACTAAAATCAATCCCGTTATTTAAATCTCATAACCTTGTGATTAGATACTGTTATTTCTCACATCAGCTTTATTCTCTCTCATTGTAGAAGCGCTTATTCTAAATTGTGGCACATAGCTGCTCCTATTTCTTCAGTGGAAACTTGTACTTTCTTCAACCAGACAGAATTTCTTTCCTCTGTTGAGTTTTATAAAAAGAAAAAATATTCTAGGGAAGAACACTTATTAACCCCATTTGGTCAGTACCTATTTATGGACAAATAAACCCTGAGTGAAGGTTGGAGTGGGGTGGATACCAAGGTTACATGAGAACATGATGATATTTCTGTACTTAATAGTGCTATGGTCCAGTTGACTCATATTGTCTCATTGCTTATTTGCTCTGAAATTAAGAGGGAAAATAAATTATTTAGAAAAGAAAAAATAACGTAATGTTTAAGGAAAAAGAGAAAATATGATATTTGCTCATAATCTTGTGCAATAACGAGCAGTATTTGTGGGTTCCACAATTACCACTGGTGAATCAGCAATCTGCAAAGCCTAACATTCCCTTTGGAAACTGACAAAGAAGGTGCTAAACATTTGAGCATTGAAACAACTTTGAATGAACTCTGCTCTACCTTTCAAATATTGCTAAAGGGTTACCCGCAAACTTGAGTGATTTCAACAACTGTGTTTAATTTTAGCTAGTGTAACATCCTCAGTTGTGGGGTTTGAGAGTGACCCAGTCCTCCTGCATGGAGATGTTTACCATGCTCTAACTCTGCTTTTCTGGGTTTGATTTAAAAAAAAATAGAAAACATAACTGAAGCAGGAAGTAAAAAACTGAAGGGAACTCTGAAAAAAATTTATACTATGAATTATTATGGAAAGCTAAAAAACAGAAAAAATTGTCCTTTAGTTTGTTAGGGCTACCATAACAGAATATCACATACTAAGTAGATTAAACAATATAAATATATTTTCTCATACACCTGGATGTAGAAGTCCAAGCTCAAATTTTGGCATGTTTGGTTTCTTTTGAGATTTCTTGACTTACAGGTAACTTTTTGTTTTTTTGTAGTTGTAGATGAACAGAGTGCCTTTATTTTATTTATTTATTTTTATGTGGTGTTCAGGATCAAACCCATGCTTCACACATGCTGGGCAAGTGCTCTGTCATTAAGCTACAGCCCCAGCCAGTGACTGCCTTCTTGAAGTGTCATCACACAGGCTTTCTTATGTGCTCTAAAATCTCTAGTATCTCTGTGTGTTCAAAAATTTTTTTTAAATGAGAACACAAGTCATATTAGATTAAGGCCTAGCCTAATTAGTTATTATTTTAAATCGATTACCTATTTAAACTCCTACCTCCAGATACAGTCATATTCTGAAACACAAGGAGTTAGAGGTTCAAACTATGAATTCCAAAGGGACAAAATTCAGCAGTAATGCTTGATGAAGAGACTTATTTTGAAGAAGAGGATTGTTGAAGGATTCTAATATTATTATATAAAAGTATCAATGTGTGCAGTTAATCACTTTTGTTGGTGAAAAGTGGGAAAAGGCATGTAGTCTCATTGGGTGTGATTTTCATTTTTACTCCTGTTTCTAAATAATAATATTGCTAACATTTAAACACAAAAGCAATGATGGAACTAGTACTTGTGTTCTTAAACACCTGATTTTTCTCCTTCATTATTCTATACTTTCTGAGTTTCATTTTATCAAGGAAGACAAAACCTCAGAATATTTGCAAGCTAGGGCTTTTTAAAATTTTTAAATAATTAGAAGATAATAAATTTATTTTCTTAATGTTCTTAAAATTTTCTTTCTTAACTTTATATTCCAGACAATTTCATTTATTCCCTTTTATACCAGTTTTGCTTCCTGCTCTTAAGACTTCCTAGAACAATTAACTGCAAGTTGAACATATCCTCTAGAATGTTATTCTGTTTAATTTTAGTCAGCAGCTTCCTTATTGCTCAATAATGATTCTAGGTTTTGTGAATGTACATTCTTTCATTTGCCTTATAACACATTCCTAGCCTGTTTAAGTACTTAACTTCTTATTCTGCTACTTTCAGTCTTCATGGCTGGCCTTATTCTCTTATGTTTTTTCAGAAAATAAAAGATATTGTATTATAATCACCTCTGTTTTGTATCATATTTAAAACAAGTTCTGTTTTTACCCACTTCTTCCTTTTTTAAAAAATTCATTTGAGGAAGACTTTTCAATTATTTTCTTGACCTGTTTTTTTCCCTCTCATTTATACAGTGATGATGATGATGATGAGGAGGATGATGATTTTTTTTGTTTATTTGGGGTATTTGTTTTTCAAATTTATTTATTAATTTGCTTCTAGAGGTTAATCTCACCCTTCTAGAAGCAATCAGGCTCAATCTCTGTATATGCATGTATCTATCCATCCATCTAACATCTATAATTTGCATATTCATGGTCCTTATAGTTTTGTGATATAGTCTAATAAGAATATAAAAATATTTCCATCCATTCACAGATAAGCTTCTTAAAGAACTTCTTAAAGAGGGAGATGTATCAAGATAAATGAAGGGGCATAGAATCAAAAAAAAAAGTCCCTGGTAAGGAGAACTAACTATCACTATGGGTTGAACACAGTGAAATCACTTACAGAATTGGAAGGCTATAAGAATACAAGATAGGGACTTCTGGTTTTGGAAAGAAACAAACACCTATGAAGGATTGATTTTCTGCAGAAGATGAAGTCATGAGTAACATTGCTAGAGAGGTGTGTCTGGTAAACTTCTCAACACCAAGTTGCACAGATCAGAGTATTGTAAAATGTTGGGGTGATATACAGATACTCATTCATTAAGCTAGTTTCAGAATTTTTACTATGAATAAGATCTTGTTGTTGGCTTCTAAAATAATGTATTAGAATAAAATATACTTAGATAACTATTAAAAAAAGAATTGGTCTGATCCTTCCCATTCTTCCCTATTTAATTTTCATCATGGCCTAAGAATAACAGCAATGAAATACTAATCTCAAACAATACTAACATTACATAAGAATAAAATTAATAAAAAATCCAGTTGGGATAAATTACTGTGCATGTAACCAGTTCCATGGAAATGATACAGAAATATGTGACTGAAGAATTTCTGGATACCCATTTTTTTTTTTTTTTTTTTTGCTGTTGTTCTAATTGGTTGTATAAGACAGTAGAATGAATTTTCACACATAGTACATAAATGGAGTATAACTTCTCATTCTTCAGGTCGTACGTGATGTAGAATTGCACCAGTCATGTAATTATGTGTAACATTGAGGGTCTCCTTCCATTTCCATACAGTTTCCCTTCTCTCTCCCTTTCCCTCCCACCACTCGTCTCTGTTTAATGTTAGTCTTTTCCTCATGTTCTTCCTCCCTGCTCTGTTCTTAGTTGCTCTCCTTATATCGAAGAAGACATTTGGCATTTGTTTTTTAAGGATTGGCTAGCTTCACTTAGCATAATCTGCTCTAATGCCATCCATTTCCCTGCAAATTCCATGATTTTGTCGTTTTTAGTTCTGCATAATACTCCATTGTGTATAAATGCCACATTTTTTTTATCCATTCATCTATTGAAGGGCATCTAGGTTGATTCCAGAGTCTAGCTATTGTGAATTATGCTGCTATGATCATTAATGTGGCAGTATCCCTATAATGTGCTCTTTTAAGGTCTTCAGGGAATAGTCCGAGAAGGGCGATATCTGGGTCAAATGGTGGTTCCATTCCCAGCTTTCCCATGAATCTTCATACTGCTTTCCATATTGGCCGCACCAATTTGCAGTCCCACCAGCAATGTGCATGCAAGTGTACCCTTTTCCCCACATCCTCACCAGCACTAATTGTTGTTTGACTTCATAATGGCTGCCAGTCTTCCAGTCATGTAATCATATATGTACATAGAGTAATAATGTCCACTGGATACCCATTTTTAATTGAGTCAAATTGGTGAAATTTGGAATCCAATTGTAACATAGAAAATTAAACCTGAGTTAGGTGACCACTGTTAGAAGGAAGGACATGTGGACAAAAGTGTAGTCATTAGCTTGAAGACTAAAAAAAGTGGAGTTTGCAGCATATGGATTTCAAGGATGTCTTTAATAATGTTTATGAAGAAGAGTAGCTAATTCACAGGTGAATTTCTTTCAAGATCCAGCTTATTTCAAGGTTTTACATTTTCCTAAAGTTCCTTGTTCATTTGCTTCAGGGTAAAGTATACATTTCTTAGCAAGTAAAAGCCTTGGCATAATTTTGTTCCTGGAGACATGGGTATCCTCAGCCAATCATATCATTGGTTTAATGCCTTAGTCATGTGCATATAGAAAAAAAAAACAAAAGTTATATCTATAAAGTATAGAAGTCCTGTTGGAAATTTTGAAGGAATCTTCAATTTCAAGAATTCATAGAGGATATATTGTGGACCAACAAAAATTCTACATACACACATCCCAGGCTTAATGCACTGAATCTTGGGCAATATTCTGTATATTTCTCATGTTACTTTTGCAGATAATACCATTTCTCCTGAATATATTTCTAATGTCCTTCTTAGTTAATGCCTACTAATCTTTAACAATGAACAGATAATCCAGGCTTAGAAACCTCCTTGATCCTTTAGTCTACCTAAGTGCACTCATTTAAGATCTCTTAAATTTTGTGTTTACCTCTGATCTAATACATGGTGAATGATTTTTTTCTGGTCTTTTTTCTCACTAGACTATGAGATTCTTGAAGACATAGACATTGTTTTATTTTTCTCTGGGTTCCCAATGCAGATTCAGATTCAGTAGATGTAGGGAGTGATCTGAGATGTGGCCTATCATCTTAAGCATTTACATTGAAAACTTTGTACTAGTTGAAAATGGTGAGCAGAAGGTAATGAATATTGTAAATTTCCAAGTAAGATATAAGCATGTCATTGGGTGTGGCACACATCTATAATCCTAGCAACTTGGAAGGCTGAGGTGGGCGGATCCTAAGTTTAAAGCCAGCCTCAGCAACTTAGAGAGTCCCCTAAGCACCTTAGCAAGACCCTGTCTCTAAATAAAATGTAAAAAAAGGGCTAGGGATGAAGCTATAAGCATGTCAAATAATAAAGGGTTAAAACTTGTTGGTATGCAATAACAGTGAAATTTCAGGGATTTGTGGTAACATAGATTTTCTAAAACATGACAAGTTATTTCAGTCAATATAATGAAATATACATACAATTTAGTGGGCCTCTTTGTATTTTAAAAGCAAATATATATGATTTCAATCACCCTTCTCCAACTCATTTATTTACCTGGACTGGCAAAGGGAACTATATTGATCAGAATTCCCAGATAATTTGTAAGTTCATCAAAATTAGTATGGCCTAAGACCATATCAGGCAGTGAAGGCATGAGAGTCTTGAGATAAAACTAGATAAGTACATATAAATATCTCTATTCCATCCTCCAAAATCTTATTGTGTTCCCACCATGATCCCATAGTGCGAAATACTCAACAAGCTTAAGTAATTAACTGATATTTATAATCAAACATTGTTGGTCCACAATATATCCTCTATGAATTCTTGAAATTGAAGATTCCTTCAAAATTTCCAACAGGACTTCTATACTTTATAGATATAACTTTTGGTTTTTTTTCTATATGCACATGACTAGGCATTAAACCAAATATAAGGAATCTAACAATCTAGTTTGCCACAGCTCTTGATCTCTCTCCATCTGTGTTTCATCTAATGATTTGATTTGATTAATTGTAATGATATTCGTTGCCTTGGACTACTCATGTCTCATCCCCTATAACAAAGAACTACTCTCCCATATGCTTTGCTTATATTAATAATTCCATTCTAGATTTCCATTTTAAGGGTCTGATTCCTACGGCAATTTTCCTGAACCAATTACTGTTATGAGTCAAAACCAAATACAGCAAATTTAAACCTCAAAGGGCCCCAGGAAAGTACATTCTAACTTGAATATTTTGAGAACAGTTACCACAGGGAACACTGGTGAAGAAACAACTCACCCAGGTCATGTCCCCTTCTTTGAGGCAGCCCAATCCAATAATTGGTCAACAGATAGATATAAAGACCTGCCCCCATGCCACAATAGAGAACAACTCTGAAGAACAATCCAGCTCGGAAGTTAGTCATAGAATCAACAACTGAGGTCTTGGTCATGATATCACCAATGTTCAAATTCTCCCTCAATCTGATTCTACTTCTTAATTTCAAAGTGGTTCATCTTGAGCATGTCCACATAAACTTTCAACCCCCAGTCTCAGTGTCTGTTTCCAAGGGTACTAATACTGTGGCAGCAAGTACCAACAGTGGTCAGAGCAGAGTGCTGATGTAATATCAGAGGAACATGGAATAGGCTGAGAAGTGAACAACCAAGTTTACTAACTTGCCTTATAATAAGCTATAGAAGCAGATTTTAACAGCTATTTTTATGTTACTTAGTTACCTCTCTATTTCCCCCTTTAATTTTTTATAAAGTGGTAGGTAATAATTCAGATTTCAGATGGGAAGTATGTACAGATTAATATGACCCCAGTGATTTGGCAGCTGATGGAATTTGTATCCTCAGTGTGGGGAGTAAAATATTTCTAAGATGATGATGGATGAGTAGATTAAAGGGAGAGAAAGGATGTTCTGTCTCAGGTACCTTTTGCTTTACCAAAGGATCTATTCTTCATCTTCCTCTATGTTATTTTCTGTCCTGAGAGGCTGATTTGCAACTTATATCAATAAACTTTCTTGTCCTCTGGTTTATGTTTGATTTCATACAAAGGGAGTTGCAAAGAAAATATGGAGGAGAAAGGAGAGGGAGATTGATTATTTCCTATCTTTATTCCTGTGGGAAACTTTTGGGTTAATTGTTTCTATTGAAATTTCTTTCCTCTCAAGGAAGCCCTTTGGAACAGAGGGTGTTAAAAACTCTTCCAATACCTACTTATCAATACTTACAGTGTTCTTGTTTGGTTTGTATACTTGTGCTTTGTAAGTAGGTTTTTGTTAAACTCTTCTTGAATTACTCTAATTTGAATATGTTTTCTATTTCTATCCTAACACAAGTGAAGATTAAAGAAAAAAATAAGAATTGCTATGTCTCATTGCTTATTCTGCTTATCTTTTCAAGTACATTTTTCATTTTGGATATTTTAATGGTATTTAGGCAGCATTCCCAACATGTTCCAAGAATGTTTATAAAATCAATATCTTTCTTCAAGAATTCATATCTTTAGACAGATCCAAAAAATATCATAAATAGCCTTTGGATACTTCCAAAACATTTCCTCACTTCTTTGGGTCCAGATAACAAATTCAAATTGTGTGTTACAGTTAACATGGAGAATATTTTAAAATTAATGGCCAAAATTCTATTTTGCAAGTATTTTTCTTGATCATAGTTGTCCTCTATAATCTTTTTATCCAAAGCTTAAACCTGTTAGGTAATTTTTTTCAGTTCTTAATATAAGTTAAAAAATACAAGTTAAAAAAATTAACAGGTTTTAAAACAGGGATTGCCCATTAATTTCAACTTAGATGTTTTCTTTCTCTGAAAATTTAGTCATGCACAAATAATGTCATTTTCAGCTTGGAATTTTTCCCTGAACAATCTAGTTGAACTGGTAAATTATACTTACTTTTTAATTTTACATAAAATTTCTTCATTTACTTTACTCTTCATTAAGTTAACAACTTATTTTAATTTCTCCACTCTAAGTAGTGATAATATTTCATTATTTTTAGGTACATTTTACATGTTTGACCATTTTAGCATCTATTTTGAAATGATTTGTATTAAACCAGAGACTTTATGTTATTTTTTTATAATCACTGTATTATTTAGGCCTAGGTTAATTAGTTGTCACATAGAGTCTTTCAGAGAATCATATTTTGTATGGGTTCTAATTTATATTTATTTAATGTTTTTGCTCATTTGTTCTTTACTCAGTCTCCCTTATTTCAGTGCTAGTAATTAAATGCATTTATATTTTCAGTGTAAGTGAAGCTTCATATTTTCTTTTAATTGAAAATCAATGTTTCCAGTAATAATTTTGACCAGAATTGATTTTAAAGACTGGTAATAAAACATTTAACAATAACTCAAAATATAACATGCAACTTCTGTACATTCTTTATTTATTTGAAATAGTTTTGATGTGTAATAAGATACTAAATTTTTACCATGTTCATCCAAAGGGAAATCTCAAACTTTCAGTTAGCTGGGTTTAGATAAAATCATTTTTATATTATTAAAATCATCCTTATCCCTGTGACATGACAGGGATACCTCAGCCATTTTTTAGAATTACATCTAATAAACAGAGTAAAACAGAGATCTTGTTTTGCTTTTCTCAATTTCTTATTTTTAGGAGTTTAATTTTATATTCCAAACTGCATTGACCAGAGTTGAATCTCTACTAAGGAGATAGACACTGCAGGGATTTATTTAACCTGTTTCAGTTGTGGATCTGTTGAGAAAAATTGCATCATGTATCTTCTAAAATTTATAATTGATCAGCAATTATAAATTTTTTAAATAAAAAACTTTGCAATGTTCTGTTTATAAATTTTCCATGAAACAAGAAATGAGCAAAAGTTTGCTCCCTTTCACAGTTTGCTGCTTTTAAACATTTAGGTAACACTTCTCTTTGAAATTTTCCTCTTCTAATTTTTCAAATTTTTTGCCCTTTTCTTGAGCTCTGCTTTTACTTTTTTATTTTAGAACTTATCAAAAATTAAATTTATTTTTAAGTGACACAGAAAATCATAAAAATTGTACCGAATGTGGCATTATGTGATGTTTTGATATTCATATACATTTCTGCTTTTTAATATTTCAATCATGCCATCAACTGATATTCACTCTCAATATGAAAGGAATTAAAATTAAATATAATTATATACAAAATATATAAAATTTCAACTTCTTTTAATAAATATATTAAGTGCAAGTAAGAATAAAAATTAAATTATTTTTATTTGTGTAAAAATAATTTTTTTCTAAAAGTCTTAAAATATAATGGGACATTTAAAATTAATAAGTATGAGAGTTACAATATTTCAGTAAAGCTTGAAATGCTTTTGTTTTCTGGAAAATTTATTTAAATTATATAAAAACATTTATTACAAATCTTTTTTTTTTAGTTTTTTTTTTATTGGTTGTTCAAAACATTACAAAGCTCTTGACATATCATATTTCATACATTAGATTCAAGTGGGTTATGAACTCCCATTTTTACCCCAAATACAGATTGCAGAATCACATTGGTTACACATCCACATTTTTACATAATGCCATATTAGTAACTGTTGTATTCTGCTACCTTTCCTATCCTCTACTATCCCCCCTCCCCTCCCCTCCCCTCCCATCTTCTCTCTCTACCCCATCTACTGTAATTCATTTCTCTCCTTGTTTTTTTTCCCATTCCCCTCACAGCCTCTTATATGTAATTTTGTATAACAATGAGGGTCTCCTTCCATTTCCATGCAATTTCCCATTTCTCTCCCTTTCCCTCCTACCTTATGTCTCTGTTAAATGTTAATCTTTTCCTCCTGCTCTTCCTCCCTTCTCTGTTCTTAGTTGCTCTCATTATATCAAAGAAGATATTTGGCATTTGTTTTTTAGGGATTGGCTAGCTTCACTTAGCATAATCTGCTCTAGTGCCATCCATTTCCCTGCAAATTCCATGATTTTGTCATTTTTTAGTGCTGCGTAAACAAGTACATGAAAAAATGCTCACTATCTCTAGCAGAGAAATGCAAATCAAAACCACCCTAAGATACCATCTCACTCCAGTAAGATTGGCAGCCATTCTGAAGTCAAACAACAACAAGTGCTGGCAAGGATGTGGGGAAAAGGGTACTCTTGTACATTGCTGGTGGGAATGCAAATTGGTGCGGCCAATTTGGAAAGCAGTATGGAGATTCCTGGGAAAGCTGGGAATGGAACCACCATTTGACCCAGCTATTGCCCTTCTCGGACTATTCCCTGAAGATCTTAAAAGAGCGTACTACAGGGATACTGCCACTGTTAGAGTTTGTAAACAAGTCAAAATAACACCTGGCATTTTGCCAGGGGAATGTTAGAGTTCGTAAACAAGTCTGGATGGTGCCTGGCAAAATGCCAGAGGGAATGGTTTGAGAAGTAACAAAAGCGAGCCATTAAGTGTGGAGATTCCTGATTGGTTGACTGCTATATCTAGTTTATGCTAATTAGATAACCTGTGTGGAATGTATAAATATTGCTCCTGTCCTACAATAAATGGCTTCCACTCCTGCTGTATCAACGTACACAAGTTGTTCGTCACCCCCCGGTTATTTTGCTGCAGCTGGACTGCGGCATGCCACATTGATGTTCACAGCAGCACAATTCACAATAGCTAGACTGTGGAACCAACCCAGATGCCCTTCAATAGATGAATGGATAAAAAAATGTGGCATTTATTACAAATCTTTATAAAAGTGTTTATCATTAACTGGATTTCAAAGACCATGTGACTGGAAATGTAAAAACATGTATTACTTTTATATTAAATCTATATCTACTTTACATAAAGTTTTTCAGCAGTAAATTGTGAAATATTGTCAAATAGTTCCTTAATAACCTTTAGAACTGCCACAAATACAGCCTTAATTTATAAGTAACTCATACAAATTGAAATACAAAAGAAGAAAACTGATATGTGACATTAATGAGAAACCATATTTTACAATAAAAAACATTTACTGAATTTAGGTATTTGAAAGATTTTTAAAGTTAATTAAATCATCTCTCCCCGCCCCCCCCCCCCCCTTTCTTGTGTATTTCTATCATTCAAATAGTTCTAATATCCTATCCCCACCTTTAGAGGTAAGACAAACCACAGATTTCGACACCCCTGCAATTCAATTGCCTTTGTGTAGAGCACTATCTTATTCTGTTTTGTGCTGCTATACCAGAAAACCCAAGACTTGGTAATTTATAAAAAGCAGATTTATTTCTCATAGTTCTGGAGGCTTAGAAGTCTGTGATCAAGGCACTGGCATCTTTCTTGTTGTATCCTCATCTGGAGTAAAGTGGAAGGAATAGAGAGGACAGATTTCATATTATCACATGGTAGAAAAGGAAGAACAATCCACTCACTACAGATTGTCTTTATATAGCAGTAGCAGTGCATCCATGAGGACAGAGCCTTTATAACTGGAACCCCTCCCACCAGGTCCCACTTTCCAACTCTGTTGCTTTGGGGATTAAATTTATAATACGTGAGTTATGGGGACATGTTTAGGACATAGCAAAAGCAAGTAAATAGTGCCATGATACGAAATGTTTCCTGTGGTTAGTGTTTCGGGTTTCTGGTCTTTCAAAAGCTAAGTTTCTGGTCTTTCCTGAGTTCAGGTCTGAATTCTGTGTAAAGGAGATGCCCAGTGTCTTCTTTACAAGAGTGTTGTATAGAGCATGCTTGACAAAGGGCCTCTCTTCCCTACATGTGGTCTTTCCAGTGTATGTTAGTCAGATGTTCCTGGCTGTGACCAAAATGCCTGACAAGAACAACTGAGAAGAGAAAAGATTTTATTTTGGCTCACATTTTCAGAGGTCTCAGTTCATGGTCTGCTAATTCCATTGCAGAAACATCATGACAGAAGGTTGTGGTATAGGAATGCTCAGCTCATGGCACCCAGAAAGCAGAAAGTGAGAGAGAGAGAAAGAGAGAAATAGGAGAGTCAAGGACAGAGTTTAATCCGCAAAGGCATTCTTTCAGTGACCCACTTCCTCCAGCCTTGCCCCAACTACCTACATTTACCATTCAGTAATCCACTCAACTAATTCATTCAATGGATTAATCCATGATTAGGTTACAGCTCTCACAATCTAATCATTTAATCTTTGAACATTCCTACAAGCCAGTTCCTAAGGCTTCTGACCCCATATCAATGACCCTATTTCTTGGTACCAATTTTTGTCTTAGTCAGCTTTTCCAGGCTGTGACCCAAATACCTGACAAGAACAATTTAGAGAAGGAAAGATATAATTTGGCTTACAGTTTTAGAAGTCTCAGAACATGGTTAGTTGATTCTATTGCAGAAACATCATGGCAAAACACATGGGAGCTGGGAAGCAGAGACAGAGAGACAGACGGACTGAAAAGAGCCAGGTACAAATATAGTCCCCAAGGACATTCCCCCAGTACCATACATCTTCCAGCCATGACTAACCTACCTATAGTTATCACCCAGTAATCCAATAGAATTTTTAATCCATCAAATGGATTAGCCTATTGATGGGGTTAATGGCCTCACAATAGAATCCTTGCCTAAAAGTCCCATCTATGGAACTTGCTGCATTGCCTGACACATGAGCTTTCTGGGGAACATTACAGATCTCAGCTATAATGCAAGGATATGATCATTTACATATCCATAGGTGTGTCTATGTATTTTCTTTCCTTAGCCTCTCTGTTACAAGCAATGCTACATTAATTATCTCTGTATTCTTGTAACATCCTGCTCTTACGCTGATCTAACTTTCTATTTAACTTTTCCCCCATCAGCTCACTCAAAGCCGAACTCAAAATACTCTAGCAAATTTCTCTTTTGCTCTTCTGTTTTTATGCTTACAAACTTCAACTGTCATCTATAAGAAGATGATACCTGTATGCACAGCCTGAGCTTGACTATAACATTTCTAGTTGTCTGTTGAAAACCTCTTCTGTATATTATAGCTCTCCATAATACCTAAAACTGACCACATTAAAATCTTTAACAGGCTTTTCATTGCTGTGATTTTTTATATCTGTTAAAGGCACCACTAACATCCTGCTTTTGGAGTTCAGATGGCTCTTTACCCCTCTCACTTTCTTCATGTAATTTCCTAATATTGCTGCCTTCATTTATTTTATATATGTCCCCTTTATCCACTGCCTTTTTCTCCTCACCCTGTACATAGTACTTCTTTACTGATTATTTACTGAATATTGGTTTTCTACTTAAAGAGGACTTACTTTATATGAAAACATGCTGTAAATCCCAAAATATTGGCCTTGACATTCAAGGAATGAATTTTGAAGATAATTCTGTACAAGTTAGACAATTTAACTTCTTAAAAATATTATTACTCTTGCTTTTTAAAATTATTTTTTTAGTTCTTTCAAATGAAAGGTCACAATCTGGTGCGACATTATTAACAAATAATAACAAAAGTGCAAATCTATATGCTAAACACTGCAAAATTAAATACTCTAAAAAGGAACATTTGTAAGGTGTTCATACCCTAATTTATGCTATTCTGAACAATCATTTAGTTTATATTCAACTCTCTTAGTGTGTTTAAACTGCCTTAATCAAATACCATAAACTGGGAGGTTTAATCAACAGGTTTGTTTTCTCACAATTCTGGAAAGTTCAAGATCAAGTTTCCAGCCAATTTAGTTTTTGGCTAGGGTTCTCTTCTTAGCTTGTAGATGATTATCTTTTTTCATGTACCATGTGCAGGGGGTGAAGAGAAGAGTGAGTTTTTTTGGTGTCTCTTTGGATAAGGACACAATTTCTTATCCCTACCCTTAATTTTTAAGTCCCCTACCCTCAATTATTTCCTTAGAAGTTTTATCTCTAACTATAATGAGCAAACAAAAATGGCATTATTAACTGGGCATTAGGGTTCAATGTACACAAGGGGGCCCACAGATATTCAGTCCAGAATAACTACTTACTACATTTTATATCTGTTCTGAAAAAAATGTCTGCATTATAATTCAACACATACTGTGTGGATTCCAAATTTTCTGAAATTCAGCAAAAAAGGAATAATTAAAAGGAGCTTTATGTAGACTAAGTGCATGTGAAGGCTTAATTTGTCACCAATTCTGTATTGTACTGTGCTGTTTCCTCTAGTTTTTATTTCTGTTACAAAAGAAAACTTTTCAATTCAAACACATATAAGTTTAACAACAAAACTAAAGGCCATGGAAAAGGAAGTCATGACCAGAGGTAAAAACTGAATTGCATTAAAGGATTTTGACTTTTTAAAATTAAGCTATGGCATTTCAGAATTACATATTATACTATTTTAGAGTAGTGTTTGACAAGGGCATTAGGAAACAATGACACTCCCTCCTGATTTAAATAGCATTCTCATTTCACATTTGAAGTTTTATATGTATTTTCAAAATTCTACTGCATAAAAATTGCAAAACAACTGCTTTGACATTCAGTGATTGCTTGTCTATTATAAGCCTTTTTTGCAACAGTGCCCAGGACAAGAGAATTAATGTCAACATACTTCAAATAATTCCCCTTTATAATTCCCGAGGGTTAGCAATAGAAAAAGATTATGAAAATAATATTAATGTTTATATTTCATCCATCTGATATTAAATGGAATAGCAGCACATATTTCACAATTCCAGCCACATTATAAGTCAATCTTTGACTATAAGTGTTTCTTAAAATTTTTCTATCAACTCATAAAAATGAATGCTGTTTAAAAGAAAGAAAAGTTAAAGAGAAAAGGTAGGGGGAAAAACTGTTCTTTCTATGCTTTATTAGAATTTCTCTCATTTTTAGATGGTTTTATTCACAAAAGAAAACTTTTCCATTAAAATGTTTTGACAATGGCTAGATAAAGAAACTTACTTGCTTAACAATATGACCTCAAAACTTTAAAAAACATAGAGTTAAGAGAATAAAATACAAATTTTCATAAATAGAAAGAGTGTCAGTAAGTCTCTGCAAAAACACATTTGCAGGGACTGATTTATTTTAAATTACTGATAATTAATCTGATTATTTGATAGTACAAAATAAAATCCTGTAGTTCACCTCTTGCCATTTTTGTTTGCTCATTAAAGACCTGAGTGTATTATGTTGAGTACCTCCCAACAAATAAACAAAGCATTTCATACTGCTGCTCTTGGTATCAGATTTACACCATAAATCTATAATTTAGAGCCAATAGTTGTGTTAAAATATTCATAGCTGTATTTCAACGAAGGAGAGTTTTAATGATGCATCTATTCAATCATAGCCCTCAAACTCCCTTTGTGTCATTTATTTTTATTTTTCAAAGCTGAATTTTCACTGCACATTAAGAAATGTGGGCAGGAGAATAAATACAAGTTAAGTGTAAGAAAATATAACAGATCATATTGAGAGTGCTCAATTATTAAGAAAAAAGCTCTGTAATAAATATTTTAATATTCAAATTCCTTGAAGGTATTTTTTATTGAAGAAATTATTTTACCTTTAAGCTCAAATCCATTATTAATGACTACTTTGGAGGATTTTGCTATAGTAAAGTTTATCTCCAAGTGTTCTTTTAAGTCACAGAAGGTAAACTTTTTGATAATTTATTAGTTTATTATTTATCATTTATATATTACATTTTCATTGGTCAAATTTATTACAAATTAGTGTTATTTTTATGCTATTGCTATGATTATATTCCATTTAAGAATTTCCTTTAATTAAAAGTACATTTATGTGGCTTTGAGCATAATATTTAAATTGTAAATGATTTTAAAGACTTTAGATATGTTTATAATCTATCTTTGCTTTCTTTAATAATGTTTAACATTGATAAATAATCCAATCTAGTCCTAAAAACCTTTATTATTTAAAAATAAAAGAAATAAAATAAATAATAGTTTAACTCATGTATTAGAAAATTAACATTTAGAAGGAAGTGAGAATAAATATATTAAAGACTCAGAAAATATTAAAGGGTATATTTATAAATCAAACCAAATTATTCATTGTAAATGAGAGAAGTCAAGAGTTCTTTTTAAAAAGTTTTACTTAAATATACAGTTGCAATCAAATTATATGAAAAAGGAACAATTCTATCCCTCATGTGCCATTTTAAACAATGTGTGGAAATGTATAAAAACTGGAGGAGATTAAAAAGGCACATTCGACAATTTCTTTGAATTGGCTATATAATGGATAAATATATATTATTAAAATAAAATCAGGAAGGAATAGAAAACTAAATGTAACAATAACCATGGAAGAAAAATGTATATATATATATATATATATATATATATTTGTGTGCATACATACATTTTATATATATATAAACATATATAACATATTTATTTATTTATACATGTAAATCTGGAGAGGTTTCTAAATTGCTTTTTTAAAGCTAGCATAATTCTAGCATCAAAATCTGCCAAAAACTGAACAAATGAAAACAGTGAACCTTAACAATCATACTTACAGAGAACAGAATAACCTTAAGTGCTTTAGACATAAATTTCACTTCCACTAAAAGCATGCCCTGAGATATATGGTTGCATCTATTTGTAAATATGTCATTGAAAAGCATGATCTCAAAAATGCAAACATGCAGTAAATATATAAAAATTTATACATGTGTAAATGCTTAAAAATATAGAACATGCAAAATCTATAATGTATGTATGCATATATATGACAAAAATTTTCACATATGATTTTTTTGTAATATAGAATTTAGGTGATTTTACTTTATCAGTCATGCTTGAAATTCTTTGTACTTCTTTCTAATTTCTGTTTGTATCATAAATAAATGATTAATTCATACTCCAATTATGATGGTATTCGTCTTATAGAAAAATGTAACACAAATTCTTAGCTCACACAGCAACAAAATGTTATTTCACATCAGTTTTTTGTTGTCCGTTTCTTGTTATGCCTCTCCAAGGACTCACTACTTTCTGGGCTTTGGAAAACTTTGTGCTACTGTGTGCCTCAAGGTTTCTATAAGATAGAGGCAAGTAGACCAGGAGAGAGTGGAATTACCAGTCACTCAAGGCTGTGGATGTCAAAGTAACAGTCCTGGTCACATCGCCCCTGGGCTCTTCATTGACAGTTACAACCCACAGTTTTGTTTTCAGCCTTCACTAGGTGCTTGGGGCATGATATGCTGCCAGTTCTTTAATTTCACTCTCTTTGCTTCTCTTAATTTCTATTTAAGATGTCATTTATTTTCAGTTTTCAGACATTACTTTAAATTTGAAATCAGCAAAATACATATAGCAAAATCCAAAAGAAAATCCAAAGTTACTGGGTGACATATTATGAAAAGAAGCTTTCTTTCTAGTCTTGTTTCTAAGTCAAGCATCTAGAAGCAGCTACACTTTCTGGTTTTGTATATATCATTCTAGAGATCATCTCTAGCCATACAGTCATGTGCATAAATATAACTCTCTGATAAAAATTAACATTAACATATTATACACATATTTGAACAATATATGTTGGTGATTTTCCAATATTACGCTATATAGAATTGTCTGAGTTTCAGTAATGACTGCTTACTATTTTATAGAATGGCTACATGGTAACCTAATTAGCTTATCCCTTATAATGAACATTCAGAAAAATGAACAGAGGATGTGAAAAAGCACACAATGTATGAAATATGGAAAAATGTCAAACAGTCATGATAAGAGAAAGTATATTTTGTTAAAATGGAAATATGAAAGTGGGGTTAGGTAACAGCTAGTACATCATACATATTGTTGCTAGAAATATAAATAGGCAAAATATTTATGAAAGTTTTGACCACAACTAAAATTTAAAATGATCTTACCTTTTTTTTTAGAGAGAGAGAAGAGAGAAAGAGAAAGAATTTTTTTAATATTTATTTTTCAGTTTTCGGCGGACACAATATGTTTATTTTATTTTTATGTGGTGCAGAGGACCAAACCCAGCGCCCTGTGCATGCCAGACAAGCACGTTACCGCTTGAGCCACCTCCCCAGCCCAAAAAATGACCTTAACTTTTGACCTAACAATCTCATTCTAAATCATAGCTTAGAAATGAACTTGCAGATGTGCACAAAATTTACAAATGGTTACTCAGTGTAGCATAATTTGCAACAAAAAAGATCAAACCATTTTTAATGTTTTTTAGGCAAGATTTTTAGTCCAAGTGATAAGACAGGAAAAAGAGAAACTAAATAAGACAACAGGACATTCTAATTAATTACTCTTACTCCGTGAAAGCATTTATGCTTAGGAGAGTTTGGCAGGGCAAAAATTTACAATGCAGATGAAACAATTTGGATTACATTACAGGAGAAATTAATCTATACTTTCCTGTTTCCTTATAATCTATGGGCTGCCAAATATGTATAAATGTGATACTTTAATTTCACCCAGAAAACTGGAAAATTCTCCCATTGAATAGCTTATAGCTATATTGGCATAATTTAGGGAAGGGGAGAAAAAGAAAAGGAAAAAGAAAGGTCATTAAAATAAGAAAACACACCTGCTCTTAAACTCTCAGTTTTGTCACTGGTCTGGTATTGGCACACCACGGGATTCCCAATGGCTCCTACCAAGGGTCCATTTCAAACCTGATGTCTCCTTACTCTAGGTACCTGAGTCCTGCTAAAAACATCACTCAAAGGAGAATCTTGCTTCTCCTTTTCCCTTTAAAGACTTGTGTGCCATAGAGTGACTCTACACGTCACAGGGTCATAATTTGCTTATTTCAAAACCGAGTCTTATGTGACCATTATTATTTATGTGTGTGTGTGTGTGTGTGTGTGTGTGTGTGTGTGTGTGTGGTGCTGGGGATTGGCCCAGGGCCTTGTGCATATGAGGGGAGCACTCTACCAAATGAGCTATATCCCCAGCCCACAACCATTGTTGTTGTTGTTGTTATTATTATTATTATTATTATTATTATTATTATTATTTTCCCCAGAACTGACTTTCCTTGTTTATGCTTTTTAAAGTACTTTAAAAAAAGACACAAGTCCCAAGGGTATTCTGGCAGTAGTCAACATTCTAAAACCAGTAACTGATAATTAATTATATGTACTGTACTAGCAGAGCTTGGCAGTACAGAAACATATATCCTAATGATATTAGTTATGTGTTTCAACATGTTTTTTTCTAAATTTGAGGTTGTATTTTGCTATGTCCATGGACCCTAGATAAGAGAGACTCTAAAACATAATCATTTTGACATGTTTTCAGTTAAGTCATTAAATAATGCTGACCATTTTGTTTTGTAAATCAATCAACATACATATTAAGTGATAAATTCATCCATACATCATAGTTTGTTATGAAAAGCTGTTTTTGAAGGGAAGTCATAGAATATGGGTATATTACACTGCAGCTACCCACCTACTCAAAGACTCAGAGACAGCTCAGGAAATTTCGTAATGCAGTCTGACTCTGATGCAGAGTTTAATGTATAAACCTCTGTTTCATTTCCATATTGGTTGTTTGCTGGCCAAACTTTAAATAGATGACTAGATTCAGACCAACTCATTTAATTTTTCCATGTCCCTGGGCCTGTAATTGCACTTTAACAAATTTGAGCTTTGTGTATGAAATTTTAGACAATTATTTATGTCATAATAGATCACTATTATGAACTATTCTATGTCACAGGCAGGACACAGTGTACAGAACACTCCATTAGAGTGAAAGTCTGCTCACTGCTCATGATAATCACAAAAGAGCCCCAAATGGGAATTAAATTGGCAGCACATATCTAGAAATAAGATAAGAAAGAATAAACAATTTTTCCCTCTTTTTTCCATTGTTTTAAAATGAGTTTAATTTGAAGAATAAGTAAAAAAAAAGATTTAAAGATGTGGCTTAATTTTATAATAAACACATTAATTGTCCATGAGCATCTAATGGATCAATAGGACACAATTTTTGTTCTCAATGTATACACATTTCCCTTTCCTTCCAATCTTGAGAACTTATTGTTTGGTCTTGGGAAGGAGGTTACTGGATCTTTATATTATCTGCATTCTGGAATCTAAATAAATTTGTCAGCAGGAGTAGATACAATATGTGGCATCCCAAAGTGTTGTGATGACTCTGTATATTTGGCCCTTTGGGCACATATGACACCCAGATACAGACACAGCTGAGAAGCAGCAGGGAGAGCACTCCGTGTGCTATGGCAAGAGTCACTTGGGATGCTTCTTGCTCATATGGCAGTGAGTGTGTATACATTTGAAGGGCGATGATAGAACAAATCATGAATTATGACTATTTTTTAGTGTATATCATCTGCTTTAGCTAACCTTCTGGAACTATGACAATTTCCACTTCCAAGTCCCTGTTTGCATAATTATTTTTTACATAATATGTTTACGTAATTATTACTCTTTTTACCTCTGGAAACTTTGTGCCTCTTTTTCTTGGCTCTTACTGGTTCCAATAGCACTTTCTGCCTGGTTATTATCATTAAATATCCAAGCTCAGGACCCTTGATTATCTGAATAAGGTACTGCATACTACTCATTATTTTTTATAAATTACAATCTTTATTTTACTCAAACAATTTAATGTAAATACATATGTGTGCTCTTGTGTGGATACGTGTGTACACATTCCATATATAAAAAAGGATCATTAACTGTCAAAAGAAAGCAAGTACAATTTCTACCTATCTGTGCAATTCCCCAATATTGTTACATGGTAAATAGGGGGGAAATAAGGCAAGGATTTATGTGGCATCCCAAAGTCCAAAATAAAGGTTGCAATTCTTCATGGTCAGACTTTGAAATTCATCCTTAAAACTTTACAAAACTTCACAAATCATAATTTATTCAACAGATATTTATTTAGTCCTTATTTTAGACCAAGCATATCCTGGATGCTAGAGATATTTCCATGAATAAAACAGAACAAAATAAAATATTGAAGGATATGTTTCAGTGTAATATGAACTAAGTCAGCAAATAATCCAATGTTCTGAGAAATGAAAACCTGGCGCTCACTGACAGACAAAGGGATCACAACAAACTAAAATGCTTTCTGAGTGCAAAGTAAATCAACAGTGGCCAGAGGAAGTTATAATACCAGGCACAACTATATGAATAGTTGCTGAAAATATTTTATTTGCTATGAATATTACTCCATTATTTTCATACAGATGCTTTCCCATAAGTTTTCCTTTTTATTTGTATATTATATAACATGAACTAATTGTACATACATGTATTTAACTTCAACTTGAGATCCCAGTGTCATCAAAAAGTGTTCAGTGTCTAAGATTTCACCCTATTTTCAGTTTCATAAATTCCTAAACGTTGACAGAAACCTTGAATGTCTGAATCAGAGACAAGAGACCTTTTATTGCTCACAGAAATAGCTCTGGATTGGTCACAGTATTGTTCCCCAGTATTCTTCAAGCCCTAATTTCTACAGGGTGATATGATGAGAGTGAAGTATTGCCTTCCCATTGCATTGCAGGAAAGGAATTCTGATATTAGAAATCCCAGATCATATAAAAGGGGCTCCCAGAAAACCCTATCTTTCTCAATCTAGAATGAAAATCTGTTCCAGGGAAGGAGGACATCTATATCTTTACTATCCTAGAATGTAGGATAGTACATTCAAAACATTCTTGAAAATAGAGTACAAATTAACTGTTAAGATTGTTCACATCGAAGGTAGACGGAACTGTGACCACCCACAGAACAGGCCCAGCGGCCTGCTGAGGGGCAGAGCCGCCCCCCACCCCCCTGCGCCTGCAAGGTAGGCGGAACTGTGACCACCGACGGAAAAGGCCCAGTGGCCCATGGAGGGGCAGAGCTGCCAACCACGCCTGCAAGGTAGGCGGGCCTGCGACCCACCTGCAGAACAGGCGCAGCGGCCTGCTGAGAGGCAGAGACGCCCACTCCCCCCGCGCCTGCAAGGTAGACGGAACTGTGACCACCCACAGAACAGGCCCAGCGGCCTGCTGAGGGGCAGAGCCGCCCCCCATCCCCCCGCGCCTGCAAGGTAGGCGGAACTGTGACCACTGACGGAAAAGGCCCCGTGGCCCGCGGAGGGGCAGAGCTGCCCCACGCGCCTGGAAGGTAGGCGGACCTGCGACCACCCACAGAACAGGCCAGACCTGCAACCGACAGACAGAACAGGCCCAGCGGCCTGCGGAAGGGTAGAGCCTCCCCCCCCCCCGTGCCTGGAAGGTAGGCGGACCTGCTACCGACCGGCAGAACAGCCCCAGCGGCCTGCCGGAGTGGTAGGCACATTGCCCCAATTGGAGGAGGGGCAGAGCCGCCGCCCGTGCCTGCGAGGGAGACTTTGCAACTATACAAGAGCAATATAAATATATAGGGGGAAAATTCAATAGCACAAGAGTTTCACCAAGCAGAAAGAAACACGAACAGTATGAAGAGGCAAGGAAAGAAAGGACCACAAGCAATGCAGGTCAACTCAACGTTAGAAGAGGTAATATCTGCAGCATATGGAATGTCAGATAAAGAATTCAGGATATACATGCTTCAGATGATCTGGAGTCTCAAGGAAGACATCAGACAGCAAAATCAGACAAAGAAAGATCACTTCAACAATGAATTACATAAACAAATCCAAGAAGCAAAAGATCAACTATACAGGGAGATAGAGGTTATAAAAAACAAACAAACAGAAATCCTAGAAATGCAGGAAGCAATAAACCAACTTAAAAACTCAATTGAGAATACTACCAGCAGAGTGGAACATTTAGAAGATAGAACATCAGACAATGAAGACATAGTATTTCAACTTGAAAAGGACATAGACAGCTCAGCAAGACTGTTAAGAAACCATGAGCAGAACATCCAAGAAATATGGGATAACATCAAGAGACCAAATTTAAGAGTCATTGGGATACAGGAAGGGATAGAGTTTCAAACCAAAGGAATGAGCAATCTATTCAATGAAATAATATGAGAAAACTTCCCAGACTTGAAGAATGAGACAGAATCCCAAATCCTAGAAGCCTACAGGATGCTGAATGTGCAAAATCATAAGAGATCCACACCTAGACACATTATAATGAAGATGCCAAACATACAGAATAAGGAGAGAATTTTAAAAGCTACAAGAGAAAGGAAGCAGATTACATTTAGGGGTAAGCCAATCAGGATAACAGCTGATCTTTCAACACAGACTCTGAAAGCTAGAAGATCCTGGAATAACATATTTCAAACACTGAAAGAAAATGGGTTCCAACCAAGAATTGTGTATCCAGCGAAATTAAGCTTCAGGATGGAAGATGAAATTAAAACCTTCCATGATAAACAAAAGTTAAAAGAATTTGCAGCTAGAAAACCATCTCTTCAAAACATCCTCGGCAAAACATTACAGGAAGGGGAAATGGAAAATAACAATGAAAACCAACAGTGGGAGGTAGGACAGTAAAGGGGGGAAAATAATCAAAGAGGAAAACAAACCATGTTTAGTAACATGAATAAACAAATATGGCTGGAAGAACAACCCATATCTCAATAATAACCCTAAATGTTAATGGCTTAAACTCACCAATTAAGAGACACAGGCTAGTAGAATGGATCACAAAACAAGACCCAACAATATGCTGCCTACAGGAGACGCATTTGATAGGAAAAGACATACATAGGCTGAAGGTGAAAGGTTGGGAAAAATCATATCACTCATATGGACTTCGGAAACAAGCAGGTGTGTCCATACTCATATCAAATAAAATAGATTTCAAGCCCAAGTTAATCAAAAGGGATAAAGAGGGACACTACATACTGCTCAAGGGAACCATACACCAACAAGACATAACAATCATAAATATATATGCCCCTAACAATGGTGCAGCTATGTTCATCAAACAAACTCTTCTCAAGTTCAAGAGTCTAATAGACCACCATACAATAATCATGGGAGACTTCAACACACCTCTCTCACCAATGGACAGATCTTCCAAACAAAAGTTGAATAAGGAAACTATAGAACTCAATAACACAATTAATAACCTAGACTTAATTGACATATATAGAATATACTACCCAACATCAAGCAGTTACACTTTTTTTCTCAGCAGTACATGGATCCTTCTCAAAAATAGATCATATATTATGTCACAGGGCAACTCTTAGACAATATAAAGGAGTAGAGATAATACCATGCATCTTATCTGATCATAATGGAATGAAACTGAAAATCAACGATAAAAGAAGGAAGGAAAAATCATGCATCACTTGGAGAATGAACAATAGGTTACTGAATGATCAATGGGTTATAGAAGACATCAAGGAGGAAATTAAAAAATTCTTAGAGATAAATGAAAACACAGACACAACATATCGGAATCTATGGGACACATTGAAAGCAGTTCTAAGAGGAAAATTCATTGCTTGGAGTTCATTCCTTAAAAAAAGAAAAAACCAACAAATAAATGATCTCATACTTCATCTCAAAATCCTAGAAAAAGAAGAGCAAAACAACAGCAAAAGAAGTAGAAGGCAAGAAATAATGAAAATCAGAGCTGAAATTAATGAAATCGAAACAAAAGAAACAATTGAAAAAATTGACAAAACTAAAAGTTGGTTCTTTGAAAAAATAAATAAAATCGACAGACCCTTAGCCATGCTAACGAAGAGAAGAAGAGAGAGAACTCAAATTACTAGCATACGGGATGAAAAAGGCAATATCACAACAGACACTTCAGAAATACAGAAGATAATTAGAAATTATTTTGAATCCTTATACTCCAATAAATTAGAAGATAGGGAAGGCATCGATAAATTTCTTAAGTCATATGATCTGCCCAGATTGAGTCAGGAGGATATAGACAACCTAAACAGACCAATATCAATTGAGGAAATAGAAGAAACCATCAAAAGACTACCAACTAAGAAAAGCCCAGGACCGGATGGGTATACAGCAGAGTTTTACAAAACCTTTAAAGAGGAACTAATACCAATACTTTTCAAGCTACTTCAGGAAATAGAAAAAGAGGGAGAACTTCCAAATTCATTCTACGAGGCCAACATCACCCTGATTCCTAAACCAGACAAAGACACTTCAAAGAAAGAAACTACAGACCAATATCTCTAATGAACCTAGATGCAAAAATCCTCAATAAAATTCTGGCGAATCGGATACAAAAACATATCAAAAAAATTGTGCACCATGATCAAGTAGGATTCATCCCTGGGATGCAAGGCTGGTTCAATACACGGAAATCAATAAATGTTATTCACCACATCAACAGACTTTAAAATAAGAACCATATGATCATCTCGATAGATGCGGAAAAAGCATTCGACAAAGTACAGCATCCCTTTATGTTCAAAACTCTAGAAAAACTAGGGATAACAGGAACATACCTCAATATTGTAAAAGCAATCTATGCTAAGCCTCAGGCTAGCATCATTCTGAATGGAGAAAAATTGAAGGCATTCCCTCTAAAATCTGGAACAAGACAGGGATGCCCTCTCTCACCACTTCTGTTCAACATAGTTCTTGAAACACTGGCCAGAGCAATTAGACAGACGAAAGAAATTAAAGGCATAAAAATAGGAAAAGAAGAACTTAAATTATCACTATTTGCAGGTGACATGATTCTATACCTAGCAGACCCAAAAGGGTCTACAAAGAAACTATTAGAGCTAATAAATGAATTCAGCAAAGTGGCAGGATATAAAATCAACACACATAAATCAAAGGCATTCCTGTATATCAGCAACAAATCCTCTGAAATGGAAATGAGGACAACCACTCCATTCACAATATCCTCAAAAAAAAAAATAAAATACTTGGGAATCAACCTAACAAAAGAGGTGAAAGACTTATACAATGAAAACTACAGAACCCTAAAGAGAGAAATAGAAGAAGATCTTAGAAGATGGAAAAATATACCCTGTTCATGGATAGGCAGAACTAACATCATCAAAATGGCGATATTACCAAAAGTTCTCTATAGGTTTAATGCAATCCCAATCAAAATCCCAACGGCATTTCTTGTAGAAATAGAGAAAGCAATCATGAAATTCATATGGAAAAATAAAAGACCCAGAATAGCAAAAACAATGCTAAGCAGGAAGTGTGAATCAGGCGGTATAGCCATACCAGACTTCAAACTATACTACAGAGCAATAGTAACAAAAACAGCATGATACTGGTACCAAAACAGGCGGGTGGACCAATGGTACAGAATAGAGGACACAGAAACCAATCCACAAAACTACAACTATCTTATATTTGATAAAGGGGCTAAAAGCATGCAATGGAGGAAGGATAGCATCTTCAACAAATGGTGATGGGAAAACTGGAAATCCATATGCAACAAAATGAAACTGAATCCCTTTCTCTCGCCATGCACAAAAGTTAATTCAAAATGGATCAAGGAGCTTGATATCAAATCAGAGACACGCCGTCTGATAGAAGAAAAAGTTGGCTACGATCTACATACTGTGGGGTTGGGCTCCAAATTCCTCAATAGGACACACATAGCACAAAAGTTAATAACTAGAATCAACAAATGGGACTTACTCAAACTAAAAAGTTTTTTCTCAGCAAAAGAAACAATAAGAGAGGTAAATAGGGAGCCTACATCATGGGAACAAATTTTTACTCCTCACACTTCAGATAGAGCCCTAATATCCAGAGTATACAAAGAACTCAAAAAATTAGAAATAAGATAACAAATAACCCAATCAACAAATGGGCCAAGGACCTGAACAGACACTTCTCAGAGGAGGACATACAATCAATCAACAAGTACATGAAAAAATGCTCACCATCTCTAGCAGTCAGAGAAATGCAAATCAAAACCACCCTAAGATACCATCTCACTCCAGTAAGATTGGCAGCCATTATGAAGTCAAACAACAACAAGTGCTGGCGAGGATGTGGGGAAAAGGGTACACTTGTACATTGCTGGTGGGACTGCAAATTGGTGCGGCCAATCTGGAAAGCAGTATGGAGATTTCTTGGAAAGCTGGGAATGGAGCCACCATTTGACCCAGCTATTCCCCTTCTTGGTCTATTCCCTAAAGACCTAAAAAGAGCATGCTACAGGAACACTGCTACATCGATGTTCATATCAGCACAATTCACAATAGCAAGACTGTGGAACCAACCTAGATGCCCTTCAATAGATGAATGGATAAAAAAATGTGGCATTTATACACAATGGAGTATTACTCTGCATTAAAAAATGACAAAATCATGGAATTTGCAGGGAAATGGATGGCATTAGAGCAGATTATGCTAAGTAAAGCTAGCCAATCCCTAAAAAACAAATGCCAAATGTCTTCTTTGATATAAGCAGTGTAACGAAGAACAGAGTAGGGACGAAGAGCATGAGAACAAGATTAACATTAAACTGGGATGAGAGGTGGGAGGGAAAGGGAGAGAGAAGGGAAATTGCATGGAAATGGAAGGAGACCCTCAGGGTTATACAAAATTTCATACAAGAGGAAGTGAGGGGAAAGGGGAAAATAATACAAGGGGGAGAAATGAATGACAGTAGAGGGGGTAGAGAGAGAAGAGGGGAGGGGATGGGAGGGGAGGGGGGATAGTAGAGGATAGGAAAGGCAGCAGAACACAACAGACACTAGTATGGCAATATGTAAATCAATGGACGTGTAACTGATGTGATTCTGCAATTTGTATACGGGGTAAAAATGGGAGTGCATAACCCACTTGAATCAAAGTGTGAAATATGATATATCAAGAACTATGTAATGTTTTGAACAACCAACAATAAAAAATTAAAAAAAAAAGATTGTTCACATCTCTGATGACTTGCAAGAAATGTTTGAGACTTGTGAAGAATTATTACCCACAAAATCAATATATAAGATAGAGGATGTTCTTACTGTTTAGATAATGTTCAGAAGAGTGAACATTATCCAAACAGTAAAAGGGACTTGTGTCTTCTGGGTAGAGTTTTAGGATGTGATAAAGTAGTACAAAATTTATCACATTCTATTTCCCAGGAGCATGAGTCAAGTATTCCCTTTATTTGAATTTCAGGTATGGTCTAAATATATGTCTATATATGAAGAGTAGACAAGAGTTTGACTGTGATTTCTTTTTTTTTCTCTGTTAATTTAGTTTAAAGTGAAACTGTTTTTTTTTTTCTGAAAGGACCATTCAGTTATGGCCCATGTTAGGATGGGCTACAAGAATAATTTACATGAGAATTGGAAGGTGTTAATGAAGCAGTAGTCTTCACCTTCTGAAAGCCAGTGCAAGCCACCAGATCCTGTTATAGCTTTCCTGTGATTTGGGGGATCTGCTAGTTCATCTTGTTGGTATGTGGCCTCATCCAGGCTAACAAGCCCTCCAGATCTTACTAGATCTTTTGCTTTAGTATTTCCAAGTTCTGGAACAAGTACATTATCAGCTCTGTGGCAAGGACACCAGGTTATCTTACAGTTCTCTTATGTTAGCCGAGAGGTTGTGAAAGTTAAATGTGAACTCTGGTTTATCCTCATGAGTTCTTGTTCGTTTTGTGTTCCATTTTATCTCCGCTGTATTCTACTCTATTGAGTGTAGATTTCTCTTCCAGCTGCTGGTCCTCATAACCAACCATAAATCAGGTACATTAGCCAACACAGAGGCAACAGCTCTTTCACCAGCTCCCATTGTTGTGTAAATCTGATTCTGACAAATAATTCCTTTTATTCTGTATTTTTCCTTTTTTGGAGCTTCTCTGACCACACCCTAATTGATCCAACTCCCAAATATATTTCAGGCTAAATTCCTAAAGTACTACTTACTATAATATTTCTCTTAATATGGAACATTAATTGTTTTCACTAACATTTGTAGACTTTTATTCTTAAATATTTGAAATAATAGTATCATCTTTGTAACTTAAAAACAGAAGAGCCGGGCGCGGTGGTGCAAGCCATAATTTAAAAAAAATTTAAAATTATTAATAAAGTAGTAATTCTCCTTTGCCTCTATTTTTAACCTCCTTTTAATATATTTGTCCCTAAAATTGTATTTTACTTTATGGAGTATTTGGGGAAAAAATTTTTCAAAATCAAATGACACAGTTATCAATCTTTGTATATTTCCCCGACACAGACCTTAAAATATGCCAATTTGTACCAATGAAGATAAAGAACTTAATCACTAAGTCACAATGATTTTGATCATGGTGGAATTAGGTTAAATGAATCAATAAAACACAAAAGCAAGGCAGCTTCCTTCTCAGCACCTACATGGAATCAATATGTTACAAAAAGAAAAGAAAAGCAACACCCACTATAGATTTAAAAAGAAGGAATAACAAGAAGTGGATTGATAAAGAGCCTGAGAGAGAAATAGAAAAAAAAAAAAGCCATGAGCAGTAAGACTACTAAATTGTTCTCATTTATTCATATATGTAAAATGCTTCATTCATCCTAAGTACCATTTTGGGCTGAGGCTACTAATCAAAATAAAATTCATGCAAATATATGTACATGATTTGCAGATGAGCCATGGCCTCCAGGTTTCTGGAAAGTTGCCAGTATTGTCCTTGATAAAGCAAACTTTGGGCCTTCCAAAGCTCTGAAATTGTTTGTTTGTTTTTGTTTTCTTTTCTTTTTAGAGATGCAGAGGTCACAAGCAGAGAGTAAGGCAGAGGGCAGAGAGTAAGGCAGAAGGGATCCTACTACCCCAGTCACAGTCTTTCTAAGAGGTGTGCCCTCAAGTCTTCTCTGTTCCAAATGACAGTTCTGACCTCTGGAATATCTAATATTTTCAAATATTAAAGGAATCTATTCAGCACACCATCCGTATAAAAGAATACATATTCTTTCATGGACAGGCATTTAAATTACATCTATTTAAAGACTATTATTTTTTTTAGACATTTTAAATACAAAAAACAATTGCATAATTTAAAATCTATCTTATAAAATGTTCCATGGGATAATGTTAGTTGGAACCAGGTTATCTTTCTTTTGCTCTAATGAAAAGATACTACCGCATAAGAAGTGTAACTAGCCTGAAACCATGGTGCTGTGAGGAAGCCCACACTAGATACAGAGTGGCCACATTAAAAAGAATCCAGTCTCTAGACATTTGAGTAAAGGCTTATTTGTCCTTTTAGCCCCAGGCGAAGCAGCCCAGCTTCCAAGCTCAATGCTGCTAAGTGAATGACCACATGTAGAGCAAAGAGCCACCCGGCTAAGCCTAATAAGGCTAAGACACCTGAGAAATAATAAACCTTGGTTTTAAGCCACTAAGTTTTGGAGCATTTTGTTGCATAGCAATAGATAATTAAAGCAGGAAGGAAGGCAAACATGTGGCAAAGCTTCATACAGATGATCGTGTTTAAGTGTTTAAGACTGCACTAGAATTATCTGGGCCAGTAAGAATAAAAAGACTGAAATAGCACGTTCAAAGGGTACATGTTCAAAGGGCACAGAGGCAAGAATGAACCATGATACTATAGTATTGCCGAACTGCTCTGCTTATTTCCTTCGATAATTATAATGCGAGTTTTCCTTGTTACACACAAGAGTCTATTTTAGGTTTGAGGTTTCAGTGGAACACAGTTCGTCTTCAACCTTTTGAAACGTAACATGCAAGTGGGGGTGAGAGATAAAGGTGAAAGAATAAATAAGATAATGTCAAACAGTAATGAATGCATTCCAGGAATAACAAGGAGACACAAAGATCACATAGGCTTGTGTGTGTGCATATGTGTGTGTGTGAGAGGTAATTACTTTGAGAGAAGAGTTACAGAAACCTTACTATGGAAGTGACATTTAATCCACATTGTGAAGAGTAAGAACGAACCAACCTGTAGAAGAACACACTAGGGTAAGGAATGGTGAGTGGAAAAGCACTCTGTAGGATTGGGCATTTTCACAAAAAGGAGAGAATATTGGCATTGCTTGAGCAGAATAGTAGAGATAAGTGGCAAGAATAGGTGAGAGGGAAAGGAGAGATTTATTTAAGCAATGCCTGTCAGGACATGGGAAGGAGTTTGTCTTTATTCTAATGGATATTGGAAATATGGAAGTCTATTAATTTTATATATCTCCAATAGCAAATTACCATGAGTTTAGTGTCTTAAAGTGAGGTTAGAGTCTGATACGTGTCTCAAAGGACCACATCAAGGTAATAGAAGGACTATGTTGCTTTCTGGGGTCTCTTGGGGAGCATCAGTTTCTTTTCTTCTCCCAGTTTCTGGAAACCACCTTGACTACGACTGTTTCCTCTACCTTTGAAGCCAGCTGTGTAACACATTCTGATATCTCTGTCTCTGACTCTTCTTCCCACTTATCATTACAGTGGGCCCACCCAGAGAAGGCAGGAAAATATTCTTGTCTCAAGGTCAGCTGATAAACAATCTTAATTCCAGCTACAACCTGAATCCCCCTTTGCCATATAAACTGATCATATAGATCCTAGTGGGAAAGGCTATGCTGCCTACAAACAGGTGGCAGTGGAAGTCATCATGAGTATCTGCCACCAATACTGGGCTATGCTGATTTTCATGTTAAAGTTAATCTAATTTTTTACTAGATTAACAGCATAATCAGAATTATACGTATATGTTTAAATTATATTTGTATATGTATTCAAATTATTATTTGACAATCAAAAATTGTGATTGAACAACTTTGGGTATGTTTTGTTAAAAAAGCAAAATTGGAAGTTTGTGAGATTCAGCATAACATAACATCATCATTATCAATCATCTCTCTCTCATCTGGAGTTTTTCTCAGAAAAACAAAGATTTTGGATATGATTTGTTAATATTTCACTGAGAAATTTCGCAATTTTGTTCTTTAGGGATACTTTCATAGTATCTATTTCTGCTTCTTGTGGGTGTGTGTGTGGGGGTGCATGCATGTGCATGTGGTGTGCTAGGAATCGAACCCATGATCTCTTATATGCTAAGCATGAGAATGCACATGTCTCTCTAACATACTGATTTAATTTCCTCTACATATATATCCAGTAGTGGGATTGCTGGATGTTGTGATAGTACTATTTTTAATTGTTTGAAGAACCTCCATACTTTTATCCATAATATATATACTAATTTACATTTCTAACCAACATTATGCAAGGGGTTCCTTTTTCTCTATGCACTTGTGTTTGTAATCTTTAGGTTTTTGATAATAGCCATTCTTAGGAAAGTGAAATGTTAACTCATTGTGGTTTTGATTTGCATTTACAATGATTAGTAATGTTAATTATTTTTTCATATACTTATTTGTCAGTTGTATATGACTTCTTTTGAGAAATAGCTTTTTGAAGTATTGCCCATCTTTAAATTGAGCCTTTTTTAAAATTTTTTTTTGTTGTTTTTGGAGTTTCTTATATATTCTGGATTTTAATCTATTGTCAAATAAATAACTTACAAATATTTTTTTCTCTACCCAGTAGGCTGCCTCTTCACTCTGCTGACTATTTCCTTTGCAATGTAGAATGTTTTTAATTTGATTTAATCCTATTCACCTATATTTGCTTTTGTTTTCCATGTTTTTGGAGTCTTCTCAAATATTCTTGCTCATCCCAATGTCTGAAAATATTTTCCCTGTTTTCTTCTAATAGTTTTATTTTTTTTAGGTCTTATATTTGTGTCTTCAATTCACTTTGACTGAATTTTTATAACTGTGGCTAATTGTATCATGCTTTCTTCTTTGTTTTTCTTGCTCAAGATGGCTTTGGCTATTTGATTATTTTTATGGTTTCATATAAATTTTAGTATTATTTTTAGTTCTTTGAAGAATGTTATTGGTATAAGAATTAAAACTGGTAGACTGCTTTGGGTAGTGTGGATATTCTTTCAATTAATGACAATGGGATAGCTTCCATTTTGTGTGTATTCTTCAGTTTCCTCTTTTGCAGTTTTCGTTGTAGAGATGTTTTACCTCTTTGGTTAAATTTACTCATTTATTTATTTTGCTATTATAAATGGATTGCTTTTTTGATTTCTATTTCAAATATTTATTAGCATGTAGTGATCCTATTGACTTTTGTGCTGATTTTGTATGTTACAACCTGGCTGCATGTATTAGTTCTAATAATAACATAGTCTTTGGGGGCATTCTACACAGTTGTAAAAATTTATGAACTCTTTGGGGTTTTCTACACAAAAAATCTTGTCATCTATAAACAGTGACAATTTGACTTATTCCTTTCCAATTTGGGTGCCCTATATTTCTTTCTCTTATTGTGGTTTTTAGAAATTATAATATTATGTTGAATAAAAGTATTACAAGTGAATATACTTGTTTTAATCTAAATCTAAAGTTTTGGTTTTTCCCCATTTTGTATAAAATTGTTACTCAATTATTATGTGTGGTGTTTCTTATGTTGAGGCATGTTCCTTCAACATCTATTTTGTTCAGTATTTTTATCATCAAGGAATGTTGAATTTTATTAAATGTTTGTTCTGCATCTGTTGAGATAATCATAAAGTTTTTGACTTCATTTTGTTGATGTGGCACATAAATATTGATTTTGATTTTTTTTTGGTACTGGGGATTAAACCAAGGGGCACTGAGATACATTTCCAGCCCTTTTAAATATTTTATTTGGAGACAATAAGTTGGTTTAGGGCTTTACTAAGTTGCTGAGGCTGGCTTTGAACTTGTGATCCTCCTGCCTCTTGAGCAGCTGGGATTACAGTCATGTGCTACCATGCCTGGTTTGATTTTGACTTTTAATTTGCATTCTATTTTTTTGATATAGGTATTTATTGCTACAAATTGCTCTTGATACTACTTTTACTGTATTTCATGGGTTTTCTTGTCCCATTGACTATTCAGTAGCATGTTATTTAATTTCCAGGTATTTGTATAATTCCCATAGTTCCTTGTGTTATATCTAATTTTATTCCATTGTGGTCAAAGAAGACACATGAAGTATTTTCAGTTTTTAAAAATTTGTCAAGACTTGTTTTGTTGTCTAACATATGTCAATCTTGGAGAGTGCTCCATGTACCAATTAGAAGAATGTTTATTCTGCAGCTGCTAGATGAAATGTTCTGATAATGGCTGTTAAGTTTACTTAGTCTACAGTATAGTTTAACTCCAATTTTTCTGTGTTGATTTTCTTACTGAATGATGTGTTCATTGACAAAAGAGATGTTCAAGAACTCAGCTATTATTCTATTGGAGTCTATCTCTCCCTTTGGATTTAGTAGTATTTGCTTTACATATTTGTGTGGTCCAGTGTTGTGAACGAATATATTTGTAATTATTATACTTTCTTGCTGAATTGATCCATGTGTCATTATATTATGACAGTTTTTATTTCTTTTTATATTATTTGACTTTAAGCTTGTTTTATCTGATACAAATATTGATAACTCCTGCTCACTTCATTTGTCTTTCATGTGAAATTTTATTTTCCCTCCTTTCCTTTTCAGTATATGTGTCTTTATTAGTAAAGTGAGTTCCTCATAGGCTACATATAGTTGGGTCTTGTTTTTCATGAAGTTGAATAGCCTATAACTTTTAATTGAGGAATTTAATTCATTTACATTCAAGTTTTTACTAATAGGTAAAAACATACTCCTGTTATTTTTGTTAGTTGTTTTCTGTTTGTTTTGAAAACTTTTGTTATTTTCTCCCTCTCTTATTGTTAATCTTTATGATTTTGTGGTTTTGTGTAATGATAAGTTTTGATTCTTTTTTTCTGGTTTGTGTACTCTACCAGTGAATTTTATACCTTTCCATGTTTTCCTAATGGTAGTTACTATCATTTTACTTTTAGATGTAGGACTCCCTTGAGTTTTTTTTTTTTTTTCTGTAAGGTGAGTATAATAGTAATAAATTCCCTAAGGTTTTGTCTAAAAAACTAATCTTTTTCTACTCTGAAGGATTGCTTTGCTGAGTATAATATTTTTCACTGACAGGTTTTTTTTTTTCCGTTTGATTTATTTTTCTTTCAGCACTCTTGACTATATTATCCCAACTTCTTCTGGTCTAAAAGGTTTCTGCTGAGAAATATGTTGTTAGCCTAATGGGGATTTCCCTTAAAATGACTTGATGTTTTTCTTTTTCTGCTTTTAGAATTCTCTGTCTTTGACTTTTGACAGCTTGATTATAGTGTGCCTTGGAGAGTACCTCTTTGGGTTATGTCTAATGGGAGTTCCATGACTTTCATGAACCTACATGTTCATATTCATTCCGATACTTGGAAAGTTTTCAGTTATCATTTTTTAATGTATGGCTTCTGGGCCATTTCATTGTTTGTCTTTCTGGAACTCCTAGAATGTTCACATTTGTTTGCTTCTTTGTGTCACATTTCTATAGGTGCTTTTTTTGTTCTTTTCCAATTTTTCTTTCTCTGAGTTAAGTAAAAAACATATCTTCAAAGTCAGAAATTGTCTTCTGTTTCATCTACCCTGTGGCTCTCAAGTGTATTTTTAAAAATTCATTGAATTCTTAAGCTGAAAGAGTTTTGTTTGGCTCTTTTTTTTAACTATATATTTTTGTTTAATTTCTCATGTACATCACGAATTGGTTTCTCGACTCATTGAATTGTTTGTGTATATTCCTTCATATCTGTTGACCTCTCTCAAGACCATTATTTTGAATTCCTTTTCAGGCATTTAAATTTTTTTCTTTTCCTTGGGGTCTGTCTAAGGAGATTATTATGCTTCTTTGGGGGTGTCATGTCTCCTTACTTTTGCACATTTCTTGCCTAAGGACATTGATATCTGTGTACCCAGAGCAACAATCACAATCACCTCTTTTAATTCAATGGAGATTTTGTTTGTTTGTTTCTATAAGGTAGCTGTTTTCCTATGAATAGTACTTAGATGTTGGTTGGTTAGCTTTTATTCTGGGAGGACTAAGTAGTGCAATCGCTAAGGTTTCTTTAGCTGTAATCCTCAGCAATGCCTGCAGTTGTATTGGTAGCCATGGCTTGTGACTACAGTGTATGGAGTGATTTTAATGTGGAATAGGACTGCCCACCTGGTTGTCTATCTGGCTGGAAGTAGTCAACTGCCAACCAGAGGCTGGGTGGTGAACTCTCTAGTGAGTATGACTGTCTTTGTTTGGCTCCTGGGCTGAGCTCAGGTTTGGGTTGGTGATATGGACTGACTGGCTATGTGTTGTACTCTGTGGGGAGGAGGGTTCACCATATGTATGGCTATTGACTGGGCTCAGGCACATGCAGGCAATGTGGGTCAGCTGGCTGTGTGGCATGCTCATCCTGGGAGTAGGGCTTTGCTGGTTCTTATGCTCAGCTAAGATATATGCAGATGTTACAGGCCAGACATCTGTGTGGTAGACTCTCTAGGAGGATAGGGCTGATGTCTGGCTGGCTGTTGGGCCAGGCACAGGTACACATATGCTGCCTACTATGTTTTTCACATTGTAAAAGTTTATGTGTTCCCCAGAGGATGGCATGCCACATGGCTTTGGAAACTATGGTCTCAGCATTTTAGCTTGACCTAGGCTCTGAGCATCCAGAGTTGTGATGTTGTAGTCCCCATATGAGAATGGAGATATTGCTACTGCTTCTTGCCCTCAAGGTGAGATACACTGCGTAGTGGGACTGTTTTTAAGACAGTGCTAAGCCATTTCTCTTACTCTGGGGTCATACGTCTGCATAAATCTGGGCTATTCTCCAAACTGTGTTTGGAGCAGAAATGGGAACAACTGGAGGTCTGCATCTTACATTTTCCCCGTAAAAAGACCATATTGGCTTAGAGATGATCTGGCTCAGGGAAAAATGTGGGAGACAAGGTGCCTCCTTTTCATCTCTACAGTGCTATCTTGAGTTTTTACACTCTACAGGAGTCTCCACACTTCTCTGCCAGTCTCCAGCATGCTTGCTCAATCACTCCAGTCAGAATACTGTGTGTGTGCACAAGGTTTGCGGGGAGGTCAAGTAACAGGCAACTTCATTTGGCCATTTTGCTGATTTCATTTCCCAAGATTTAAATTTAAAAATCAAATGTTCATAGGAAGGAGTGAGACAGGCTCTCACTGTGGTCATATTCCTCTCCTAAGGCATAATTTGACCACAAAAATTTGCCTTCCAGTATTTTGATTCAGTATTATTAATTTTATGGATATTATATTGCTGTAACATGACTCGAATATTGATAAGTATTTAAAAGAATCCTTGTTCCAATATTTTATATAACCAAAGTCATTCAATATTAATGCTAGGGAATTTATTTATATTTTTAGCTTTGTAAAACTAATGATGACATATTAAAAAGTCACATATATTGCATCAGAAATAATTTAACTACATCCATCAGTTTTTATATTTCAAGAAGTAAAACCAAGAACTACTTAGTTTGTCTATATTGTGTTTCACCTACAATACAAAAAGGGACTTGTCTTTAAATCCAAACTTGAGATTCCCAAGTTTGCTAATGTTCTTGATTTCCCAGAAAGTGATGATCTTTATTACCTGTAAGGAAAGACTCTGTAAGTCACAGAGTAGGTATAGACAAGTTTCTTAAATGGATTTTTGGGCATTATTTTCATACTGAACCTTTCATTTAATTGTGGACTTGCTTTAACTAATTAAATAAGATTTGTTTTCAAATGTCATAGTTCATACATATTTTGATTATCTAATTCTATCCTAGAAGTAAGTGGGTTTGTATCTTTGCAAATAACTAACTATATTATACCATGAAAAGTGAAGAAAAGGCATTTTGAGTGTTTGAATATTCAAACATGTTGTGAATAGTTTCCCCAGAAAAAATTGTGTTAATAATAAGCATTATTATTCTACACAAAAGTAAGTCTGTATTTCATAGAGTTATAATATGTCTTAAATATCTCATAGAATAGCTTTCTTGAATTCTGAATGGTCAGGTAGAAAAAAAAATGTGGATGTGTAACCGATGTGATTCTGCAATCTGTATTTGGGGTAAAAATGGGAGTTCATAACCCACTTGAATCTAATGTATGAAATATGATACGTCAAGAGCTTTGTAATGTTTTGAACAACCAATAAAAAAAGAAAGAAAAAAAAACCAAAATAACAAATGTTTTATTCTAGTTTGTACAAATTTGTATTGCAAAAATAGGTTTGGATAGAAATAAAAAAAATAAGAAAAAGATATGCCCCATATGGCCATCAGAAATTTAGAACTATAAACAATATCATCAGTATTTTACTTAAAAATGTCCACTATTCTTCCCCAGTCATTTTCATTTAATCCAAATTTAATTTTTGTCCCACCAGAATTCAAGGCAGAACTCTGCATGCAGGAAATCCACAGCTCTTAGACCAAAGAATATGTTGGAAATCCTGGTTTAATCCTCTTGTGTAGCTTGGTAAATATCTTCCTATAATGGCAACTTCAGTCTACCCTAAAGTTCTTTTAAGTAATAACCTACTCCTTTCAGTATCAAGAGCCAACTACATCTGATGATTCTTCACTGAGACTATCATCCCTTTGATCTTTCCTCCAAAGATGTTATTTCTTTGTAGTTCATATATCCTGAACCTTTAGGGTACTAAAGGGGCAGTGGGGTGGGGTGAAGCAGGAACCACCTGCTGATTATATGAATGAATGGCCTTGGATAATTCCATAAAAGTCACCAAAATCATGAGAACAGAAGTGCCTGGAGAAACCTACTGGGGCAAGAATCACTACTAGTTTTTTTCCAAAAGCATCAAGTTTACGTTGAGTATGAGAACATATTATGAATACCAGGGCACTGGAAAACCTCCAGTATCTTCAAGTTATTCATTAAAATTCTTGCTATATGTGCCACCAACTGAAAAGGGTATTAAAAACCTGGAGAAAAATATTTTTAAAAAGCAGTTTGTTCTAGCACATTTTGTGCAGCCATGCTTTGCATATGAACACAAGAATACTTCAATTTATCTTTGCAGAATTTTACTATGAGATATGTTCATATTAATAATGACTTATACATAATTGACACAGAGAAAACTAAACTTTCTCTTTTGACTGCCCTTCCTATACTGCTAGTTTCACAAATAGAGTAGCTCTCTCTCCTAAAGAGCGTTGATCTAATTAGCATTCAGAGAATATACATGTTCTCTATCTCTAGTCACTTCCCTTTGGAAGGTAAACAAACAAATACTACACCAGTGAGAGATGATGTAAAAGACATCTAAGCATTTATTATTTTGAACATCATGACTGAGTTTGGGAAAGGCATTATGGAAAAGTTTGAGGAGAGGAAGTGGATCATTCTACCAAGATATTGGCAGTAGTAATAGGTAAATTGTTACAGTCTTGATTACAGATGCTGCTTGATTTCTGATGAGGTTAGTTTTCAATAGATGCATTATGAATTGGAATAATACAATACATTTACCACATTTAACCTATCAAACTTCCTAACAGCCTAAATGTGCTCAGAAGAGTTACATTAACCTATATTGTAGCACAGTCATTTAACATAAAGACTATTTTGGGTTCAATAACTCTTGTAATTTATTGTACACAGTACTAAAAGTGAAAAACAGAATGGTTGTATGGGTATACTTTGGCACCATCATAAAGTAAAAACATAATTGTAGATTGAACCATTGTGAATTGGAGACTATCTATTAAAATAGAAGTAAGAAACTTTTATAATTTATTAACAAATAATTTATAAACACAATATGTTAGAATCTCAGTATTGAGGAAATCTGTTACCTTAGCAATTATTGAGAATAATATAGTATGTTCTTTAAATATATTAAACACTTTAAAATACATTTTTAACAATCAGTCCTCTATTTGTTGATATCAAAAGCTTTATTTGACTAATGATTTAGATCTAGGATTACACAAACTTATATAAACATATGATTGGATGACAAAGTTTTCAACTTTGGCTTTAAAATATTATCTTATCATCATATAGGAAGATAAATATAATTTGTTGAATTTTACACTTTAATTGGAGAGATCATTTATTCATTAATTGAATTTAACACTAGCCCAAGGTCTTAAAGTTAATTAATAATCTTTGAAACTACACTTAAATTGGTCATACAGAAGAACACAATCAAAATTGATATCTAGTGTTTGTAAGAGATATAACCTTTTATAATTTTATTAAGGTGAAGTAAATGGAATGAATAAGTTCACATGATTTGCAACCCTGTCTCCAGGGTACAAGTTCTTTTAAAAGATATTAATGATTATCATTCAATTTAGTTAATCTCACAAATGTTTAGATTCTTATAATCTTAGATAATTTCTGTAAGTAGTAATAATTATCTTTCCCATAAATCCAGCAGAGAGAATTTAGCAAACTTCAATGATTAGACTAGCAATAAAAAAAAATCATTCCTAGGTTTTACACAAAATATACTTGCTGCAATCGATTACAAAATTTGCCCAAAACTCCTATACTGTTATGGTTTAGATATGTGATGTCCCTCAAAAGCTCATGTGTGAGAAAACGCAAGAAGGTTTAGAGATGAAATGATTGGGTTATGAAAGTGTTAACCCAATCAGTGAATTAATTCCCTGATAGGGTTTAACTGAGTGGTAACCGTAGGCAAGTAGAGTGTGTGTCTGAAGGAGGTAGATTGATGGGGGTGTGGCCCTTTGGGTCTATATTTTGTTCATGAGGAAGCTCTGTGTCTCTCTGCTTTCTGACACACTTTTCTACCATGATGTCCTGCCTTATCTAGGGCCCTGAGGAATGGAGCTGGCTATCCAGGTCTGAGACCTGTGAAACCGTGAGCCCTAAAATAAACTTTTCCTTGTCAGATCTTTAGGTTACAACAGTAAAATTGCTGGCTAAAACATACCTGTTCTACATTATCCCCTTTTTATATGACCTAGTAGCTCCATCCATTGAGAGGTAAGAGAATTTTCTGTACCTCTTGAATCTGGGATTAAGCACGTGGCCTGCTTTGGGCAAAGGAACAAATTAAAAATGACATTAGCAGAGGCTAAATGGACTTGATTTTTTTTTCTGATATTGGGAATCTTGCCATCACTGAATGGGCCCATGATAACCTGCTAGTTGAAGAGACATGGGGCAAAGTCATTCCTGAAACTGATAGCCTGATTATGAATGAGGCTATCAGAAAACATAGAGTACCTGCCAAGCTGGCTCAGAGAAGAACAAACAATGCAACCCACAGAAGCATAGACAATAATAAATATGTATTGTTTAAGGCAAACTGTTTAACACAACAAGCGCTATTATATAAAAACTGGTACTTGGAGTGGGACATTGATATAGCGAAACCTAAAATATGTACTGAAAAATACTAAAATATGTATTATTGGCTGTGAGTTCAGGTAGTAGATGGCGGCTGAAAAAACAGTAAAGAAAATGTTAGTGGAGAAAATGTCAGTAAATTTTGGAAAAATGGCAAGGAAAATTATGTCATAGTAAAATATTTGGCAAAACTCTAATCTTCAGAAACTTTAAAGATAGAAAATGTACCCAATGAGCTTGTGGAACTAAGAAGATTTTATGGTATGGCACCAAAAGTGCCAAAAATAGAGTCATATATAATATTTGTGAAAAAGAGAGAAGCTAAAAATATGAATTGTTTTATTTGCAAAGGTTTTAGAAGAAATAAAAATAAGCCAGGATTTTCTGGATTGAAAAATTGTTTTTTAATTTTCAGTCTCCTAAATTGGTTTTTATTCACAAAAAAGACAATAACCTTAGGGTAAGTATACAGTTGAAGGTTTGGCTATAAGACCATTCTTTAAGACTTCTAAAAGTGCTAAGCCAGATGTAAGAATGCTCAGTAAAACAAATAGGTTCTGAATACTCTTAAGGACATTTTTTTCAACAGCAGCCTACCACATCCAAAGTATAGAGATGCCTGATTTGAAAACAAACAAAAAAAAATTGAATGTGAATTATAGTAATAGCAAATTTTAGGAATTATATAGAACAGATATGAATCAGATTATAGGCAATCCATGAAGTTTTGAAGACCAATATACTAAATAATAAAAGCATACAGGCTGTAGTAGAAAGAATTGTAATAGTTCAAAAAAGAAAGATTTCTGAGTCCCCAACATTTTGTAGGCAAAACTAAGACAGAGAATTTTGAATATTTTTAGGTAAAAAAATTTAAAATCTTATAAGAAATCCTATATATAGAGCCAAGAATCTCAGAGGAAAATAAACAAGTAGATTATTCTTAAGGAGGGAATATGGACACTACTCAAGGAACATTCACAGACCCAGAGTAGAGGATCTTTCAACATGTGCCTGGATGAATTTCAGAACTGATTAGATCAAATACTTTCATGTGCCTCATTCTTGTCCTTTCTGATTAGAAACATCTAGTGCAATTATCTTGATACCATTTCATCCTATGTATTAGGTAGGTTGACACTAGTTGACTTACCTTTTTAGTAAACAGAAGAGAAGCTGCATTCAATGAGTCATCCTATCTCTTGTAGAAACACCACCCAGAACCTGGACTTGAAGTCAGATTTCATAATTAAGTCTTTTGGAATCCTGGGAGAAGTAAGCACATTTTTCGTATAGGAGGAATACTCTGTAGTCAGAGAGCAGTTTGTAGACTGCAAATTGAAAAAAACTGATTCAACATTTATGTCTGTCTGTCTGTCTGTCTATCTACCTACCTACCTTTCTATCTACTGATACATCTTTTCAACTTATTTTCCTACCAAGAGAAGTCTATTTCTTTAATTCATCTCTTGAATCTAGGCTTGGTAATAAGACCTATTTTTACAAATGACATTAACAAATATGACATAGAGGGTCCAAATGACTTGTTTACTTGAGTATGCTCTTATTTGCTGTACTTAGAATTCTACATGTGAACAAGCCTAGGCTATTCTGCTGAATGATTATAGCCAAATCATCTCCATTATTTAATGTGACATTCAGGCAACTGCCTGAAGCTATCCTAGACTATCTATCTTCAGCTGTAACAGGCTTCAAAAAGGAACTGCTCAGATAATCTATAGAACCATATGAAATAATAACCTGTTGCTTGAAGCTACTAACTATTAGGGTGATTTGTGATGCTTCAGAAGCTTATATATATTATATTCTTCATTATGATAAGAATAAAGAGAAGATTGTGTAGTTCCTTTAAGCCAAACCAATTTAATTTATTGAAATATTTACCTTCATTAAATGGAGTGTTACACAAATGAAGATCACCAACAATTCTTCTGTTTATTTGCCAAATACTAGATATTCTAAAGAAATTTTCTCTAATTCATTTAATGACTGTTATTAAGCAAATGCACATTTCAAATATGATTTTGTGTTTTATGATCAACCATATTACTATAGATTTTTTCCTGAATATTCAGAGAAGGGTCTTTTTGTTATAAGAAAAACAAATTTAAGGCATAATATTTTCTCACTTATTTCCATTAATAATTTGGTAGAAATAAATTATATAAACTATTCAGTTATTCATGGAAAGAAAATTGTATAATGTAGTTTTCATTGGGAGGAAGGCAAAGATAAACCAATTTTTTGGGGGGTGAGAATCTAACACTCATACAATGAAATAACTTTATCAAACTTATGGTCCAATCTGGGAACTTTTGTGCTGTCTTTTCTCTCCAAACTATATCATTTTTCCTGGCATTAAAATTTGAGTATTTAGATTGATTTTAACTTTATAATCTAGAAAAGTATGCATAAGGGGTTATGGTTAAGATGGTTTTCATCTATTTTTTTTCCAGAAAGGAGAGAGACAGTTTACTAAAAGATGTTTTACAGGTTTCTTTGGTAGTAATTAACTGAAGATCATTGAGTTTTACACAGCCTAACAAATCATCCCCATTCCTTTGACCACCTTATGTTAATACACTCTCAGACTCCTCCATAAAAAGATTGACATCAAAGCAAGTCCCTTAACACTCTAAGCCATGCCAAACCAGGTTCTATTTCTTTAATTATTTCCAAGTCTTTCTAACATTTTAGGAATAGGTCTTCATGTTTTAAATAGATACCCCTAGATTGCATGGAAATGCAATTCCCATGATCTTCAAAATTTTAAGAACACTTTCAAAATAAAATGGCATCAAGCCCAAAGCTAAGTCTCTTCCTTCTGTGACAATGAAAAAGAAGTATAGGAAGGTACTTTTCACTATATACAGAAAAATCTGCATATAGTAAGGTCTATGTATACAGATAAGTCATAGCACTTAGCAACTTAGGATGGATTGGTATAAGATGAGACAGAAAGGTTGAAACCAAATGTGACTTCCATGTTCTTGACTTTAGTAACTTAGAGGAAATTTTCGGTTGTTATTGATGGAAAGAAAATACATGAAGAAGGGAAAGAGTTAAGGGGAGAACATTAAGAGTCAGTTTGGGACATGTTATATTTTTGATGCTTGTGATACATCCAAATAGAAACATCAACTAGGGAAATGTATATATGAGTCTGGACCTCAGAAGCTCAGGGCTGGATATACAAATTTGTGAGATTTTATAATGCTAAAGGAATAGATAAGATCACTCAGGGATAGTTTAAGAACAGGCCATGATGAGGTTTGAAACTAAGCCCTCAGAAATTATTTGACATGAACTCACAGAAGTACAAGAACTTAGATGCTTCTACATTTGTGTTTATGATAGTGACTTACTGAAAGGAATTTCAAAAGAGATGGAATATATGTACTAAGATCAGTCAATGATGACATGTTTATCACAATAGTATAAAACCAGGAATAGTCTCAAGTTGAAAAATAATTAAGAAAATCATAAACATCTTATGATACATTGCAATTCAGGGTGTAAAATATTCCATTGTGGAATAATTTATTTTTGGTATGGGAAGCTGTATAACATAGGAGATGGAAGTAGACTCTAACATCTTCAAGTATAATAAATTACTATTTAAAAATAAATATATGTTAAACAATGGAATGGAAGTACACATAAGAACATTGAGTGTTTATTCCTTGGCAGTGAGACTAGAGATATATCTGTGCTTCCCACCCAACCTCCATTTTATGGTAAGGTTTTACTATACTAAGGACAATCACATTTGGAAAAACTGCTATCTGAAGAGTTTAAACAGAAAAATATAGGTTCTGCATTCCTAATCTGAAAATCCAAACTCTGAAATGTTTCAAAATTCAAAACATTCTTAGTGCTGACATGGTGCCACAAGTGAAACATTATTTTATGAAACTTTATTTCATGCACAAAATTATTAAATATTTTGCATAAAATTATCATCAGACTCTGTGGATAAGGTATATATGAAGCACAAATAAATTTCATGGTAATATCAAGCATTTTAGATAGGAATACTTACTATAATAACAACAATAATAACAACAACATACTTAACAAGTATAATGAAGGACATGTGGGAGGAAATTTCTGTTAAAAATAGCATTATAAGTTGTTGAGTGCCTACTTCTTGCTGTGTTTTATACTATGCTTAATCCTTTATGTGATTTGCCTAAGGATCATATGAGATTGTTATTATTACTTTTTAACAGCTGAAAACATCAAAACAGAGAAGTTAAATAACTTGACAAATATCAACAATTACTATATAGGGGAGATGACATTTGCTTACAAGTTGGTCTGACCCCAGAAAGAGCTCTCCTAAGAATCTGGAACACAAATTTAGATGGAGTACAAGTCACCACCTTCTGAGGGTTACCTCAGCAGCCCAGGGAGGTAGAGATTGTTCGTTTGTCTTTACTTCTCCAGAAAAACTAGTTACACAAATACGCATCCATGTAGAAGTGATGACAACCACTCAGTACCACACCACTATTTAATTTTAAACTTCTTTTTTTTCACCTTCATCATAATTATTTTTCATATACAAAAATATATTAATGGATATGGACCAACCCAGTGATGATATAGGTTTTGAAGAAATGAGAAGCAGAGAAATGACATCAGAGATCATCTCATCTAACAGCTTCCTTTTTCCAAAGAGAATGCATAACCCAAAATAAAATGTCTGGCTGATGTTGTCACCAGAAATAGAAATGAAGACTCTACCATCTCTGTCTGGGACTCTAGCTATTTTCAGTATAATTTGGGTAGTCATATGAGATCTCCTCAGGGATCCGCAAGGTCACACTCTTTCTGTAACAATGCCCACGTGTTATTTGCCTTTTCAGTCTCATTTTCTTATGAGTAACAGTGGGGTTTCCAAAAGCCACATTGTGTGTGACCTCACAACCAACTGAAGGTACAAGCAGACATGAGAATACAGCCAGACAGTTCAGGAGGCCAATGAGCAGATTGACAGAAATATAGAACAATGCTACTCTTCTCACTAATATCTTTTGTTTTGGAAATAATATGTTTTCATGAAAAAGTATTGCATATGTTGAAATACAATATGCTTATTATTTTTATTTTACTAAATGAATAAATAAACATTTCAAAATTTTCTTGGCTTTCATTTCTAATAACAAAAAAATATTGATAGGTATAATCAACATGAATGTAATTTGGGGTGCTTTATAATTTTTTAAAATGTAAATCAGTCTTAAGGTCAAAAAGCTTGACATTTGCTATATTAAAAATATTTTTATTTAAAATATTCAAAAACTCTATGCCTCGTAGAAAAACAGTATCAATAATTATTGCACTTATGGTGTTTCAAACTATATATTCTAAGACTTTTTAAAAATATTTTTTGCATTGGTGATCAAGACTCTCTTGCTGTAATTTATCTGTTTGAAAATCATATATTTCAATGTTCAATCATGCTTTCATATGATTAAATTCAATTGCACATAAATGTATTCTTTTCTTATTTTCCTACATAATATTTCAGCATAAAAAACAATTTTATAATCTAAGATAACTTCTCATCTTTGTTACTAATTTAAATCATATTTCTTGAAGTTAAAGAAGCATATTGTTTCAAGAAAATTACATGCGTTCCCTTGGTGTTATGGCACACTTAAATATACGCTAATATTGAAGTGAGAATCGCTATTGGGTCTCTCTATACAGTACTGAAGGGAAAACAATTAAAACAGCTTTAGAATATCAATAATTTATGAGGGAAATGTCTGTTCCTACTGTACTATGTCTTAAAAAAATCCAAGTGAGACAAGAGGAAGCCCACTGAATTCTCCCCAGGAGAGCCGCTTTCCCTGTTCTTTACGAGGGAGTTCATTTCAACCAGCCCTTGGGCTTCTGAAGTAGCTGTATATTTCCCTATTCTTCATCCATCTACTCCAGCAACTTAGAAATAGAAATGAAGCTTTCACAAGAAGTCACTGGTCACAAAAAAAACAAACAAACAAAAAAAAAAAAAAACAGACAGACAGACAAACAAACTCCTAGTGAATACCTTCTGGTAGTACTGATTAGCCGATTAGCCAGCATAGCACCTAGCACATTTCCCTCCGTACAGAAAGATCCACTAGACAGCCATTTGGACTTTTCATCCCGACCTACATTTGAGATATTTCATTCCTCCAGCTCTGCTTCTTAGCTCTTGCACTGGCTTGAAACCTGGGGTTTCCTAAATGATCACTAGGCCTGCTGCCATATTCGATTTTTAATAGGAATCTCTAAAGTGAACTATAATTTGAAAGTACGTAATCAAGAACACTGTGGGATTCTCAGCTTTAGGCAATATGTTTTGTCGGGTAGAAGAAAGCTCTGGCAGACAGCAAACCCAGATCCTTGCGCCAGCTGTGCCCCTGACTTGCTCTATAATTTCAATCAAGTCATTCTTGCAGTCCTTGTCTGTCTGTTTCACTGGTGGAATCTACAGCAATCTTGGCTGCCTGACTCCTTTAACAATGATCATGTGAGGATTAATGAGATGAAGGCTGTAGAGATATGTTTTCCTCTTGAGAAAAGACACTCTGAAAATAAAGGTATTAGAGAAAAGCTCTGGCTCTGGCTTTCAAGAACTCAGATTCCCAAGTCTCATGTTGTATGCATGTTTCCTAGCAATTAGGTCATTATTGCTTTTTCTCTTGTAATGAAAACAATGCCCCCTTTTTTAAAAAAGGGCCTCCTTTTGAAATTAAACAAAGAAAGCAAACTTTTCTTTTGTTTCTTTCATGTATGATGCATTTTTTTTTTTTTTTTTTTTTTTAGTATAAGCATATTGCATTATAGCATGAATTGGCAGCTTTACTCTCAAATACACTCCCATCTGCTGACTGGGCCTCAGTTTTACATGCTCAATTGCACATTGTTTAATTGCCCATCTTTGCAAGTACATAAATATATTATACATTTATGAGTTTCTGTGTAAGTATTTGTATGCACATATAAACATGTATTGACCTCACTTTTATTGAGTTCTTCGCCTGTGAATTTTAAAAAACATGATCTTGTCTATGCATTTTAACAGAAATAGACCCCCTCGGGGTTTCTGTTTAAAACCATGCCCACAGGCATAGACTGAGGGGCATGCCTGCTATGATTTCACCTTCACATACTTCAAAAGAATGTGTGAATGCTTATGTTTGGGGAATGGATGATATAAGGAAAAAGGGGTTAGGAAGCAAATCCTTTGTGAATGTAAAATATTCCCTATGTATTCTTCAGCATCTAAGTATCCAAATTCAATGCTTTTGTATGATTCTTTAATTTAAAATGCTGATTTCAACTGTATTTTATCACGGCCTATTTACTTTGAGAGTACCTAATCATCAAATACCCTAGACACACTTTCTGTTATGCATCAATCTCTAAAAACGAAAAAAAAAATAAGATAACTTGTTCATAACTCTACATTAAAGTTAAACAAAGCTTTTGAAGAAATTGCAAAGTATTGAAAAATGGGATTGAGCATGAAAATTCCTTCCAAATAAACCAACAAATTGCCTTCTGTGATGATCTGTGATGAGGAAACCTGCTGGCTGTGTGGTACTCAAGAGAGATTCCAACAGCTTCTTCTGAGTTGGGGAGATACTTGTTTCAATAGAGTTCACAAGTTTACAAGCTTGTCATATAGTAAAATATCCTAAATAAGCTTCACTGGAAAGTAAAATCTTTATACTTGATGTCTGGTGCTTTATATCATGGAGAACTACTGGTCTGAAGATTGTTAGTTTTGAAATCTAAAGTAATGCATTACCCCACAGGGTCTCATCCACGCCTGTTAAAAAAGATGTAGTATATTTGTTTCTGGAGTAGGCTCTGCTCTCATTTAAGGATTGAAGGTTAAGAAAAATAATACTTTTGGATTGATATTTCTGTTATATTTCAATATTAAATAAACATGCATGACTTCTAAGTGCCTGAAAATAAGAGTGTTAATACAGGAACACTATTACAATCCAAAATGTGGATTAACACTTTCTTCTGTTGCAAAGTGACATTATATTTTAATAAACAGTTGTAATGGAAGCTTAACAAAATTAAGAAATTTCTGAATTAGCTATATAAGGTGAGATTCAACTTACCACAAATGTTCTAGCCAGAAAATAAATGCTACACATCAAAGTAACTATGAAGTTCACATTCGTTCATAGACCATGAAATGAATTCTATTGCTTAATGTTCCAAAGCTTTTAGAGTTTTTCTAAATACACTTAAAAATGGAATAATGGTGACATCATTTATATAAATTTGTGTTTCAAAAAGAGAAAGAAGAGATAAGTTTACACAAATTGAATAACACATAAATTAAGTCTTCAGACCAAATCAGGACTAAATTACATATATTTAGATGGAGTTTAAATTCTTTTAAAAAATCTTATGTTAATTTCATTAATAGAGCATCTGGGTCAGAAGATGACAAATTTTAAAACTAATTTCCCTTTCTTATAAGAAAAACTTTCAGTAACTAATTTTACACATAAAAGCTTCTAAAATTTGTGATCTCCTATTTCTTGCCACACTGATGGAAATAAATCAGCCCTTGGAGGGGCATTCTGGTGGAAATAATGCAAGAGTGTCAAAAAAATAATGTGATTTATCTCAAAGGAAATGAAAACCAGGGATATTCTATTCTAGAAACCTAAAAGGAAAATGAGTCATAGTCTCCCAGGGTTTACACTAGGCCATAGTAGTTATACAGGCAACGCTGAAAGTTAGCGTCCCAGAAACACCATGTAATCTCTTACTAGATAATGTGTTCCAGTAAAATGAATGGTAACCTTGGGAAGAGGTTTTACTTTCTTCTCCTCCTCCTCCTCCTCCTCCTCCTCCTCCTCCTCCTCCTTCTTCTTCTTCTCCCTCTTCTTCTTCTATTTTTTTTAAAGATGAACACTTTTTTATCTGCTGCTTTCTTTTTTAAAAGAAAAACTTCAATTTGCTATATGAGTTTTACATTTTTCTCCCAAAAGATATTTTCTAGCATAATATATGCTTCTGATGAAGTTGATACTTGCTGTGGAAAAAGAAGACAATGACTTAGATTTCAAAAATAAGAATTACCAAGAAAAGAGAAACATGTCCTACAGTCGGTTTATAAGGCTTTCTGTATCTTACTTTGATTTTAACGTGTGTATTTTATAATGTAAGAGTATATCTTAGGACCATCTCCGTAAATTGCCTTGGGATCCACGAGAGGAGGGGCCTTGAAACCTTCAGAAAACAGAGAAGAAAGTAAATTTTGTAAAAATGAGTTAGTAAAGATCAAGACATTTTTACAAAGTTCACATCATTTGCTCAGTAAAAGATAAAGTTATAGAATTTAAGAGTTGCATCCAATGATGTCCTATGATGGTGAGATTGATTTATGGAAGGCTTTTGTATAAGTTGAAGTGCTTTAAATATGTTATATATCAAATACCATGTTCTAGAAGTTGTTGGTGACTCTTCTGGACACCTAAGAATTTCTTTGACTGCTGCTGTTTAGGGTTTGGGTAATTGGAGCCAATTTCTTTCAACCTTGGCATCCAGGAGATTGTTACAGGAATATAAAGGCGTCCTTTCTTGCCAAAAGGGTGGGATAGACCTTGTGGTGCAGTTTCTGTTCCAGATGTTCCCACAGTAACACACTAGAGCTACACTTTGTCTAAGGATACCAGTGCTTAACTTCTTTCCCCTTCCCTCTCCTGTTTTCTTTACTGCCTTATATAGTTTTCCTGGGAACATGTTTATAAAAATCATTTGCGTAAGAATTCCCATTATAGTTCTTCCAGGTCATCCTCTCTAAGACACATAAGAGCAAAACTGGCAAAGTTCTCTGGGTTCCAAATAAAAGAACTTTCTAACTTTATAGTCCAAAGTAGCTCAACCATATATTACAGTTTTAAAGCTGGAAATGACAATAAAATATTTTAATTAATAAAGAAACTAAGTCCCTGAAATGACTTATACAAGGTCACTCACCAATTTAGTGACCAAGGCAAGACTAGCACCCTGATAACTTAAATCTTAATCTAGTACTCATTTCATTTCAATGCCATAAGAACATTTTTCAAAGGCATTTCCTTTTTGTCAATCCATTGTCAACAAATTGCTTGTTTAGTCACTATTTTCTTACCTAGCTATGAAAATTCTTTTTAATGAAAGACTCCAACATGTCAGCTTAATTTAAAAAAAGAGAAAATCCTGTATGTTTCTTATAATAGAGAAGTTCTAGCTTTGGTCATTTCTGCAATAAGAATACTAAAAATAATAGTTATAATTCATTAAAAGTTTAGTATAAATTGAGTCTTCTGCTAGTTTTGTTGCATGCTTTACACCAGTAATCCTTAGAATGACTTTAATGTGAAGGGAACTATTGTAATCTCCTCTTTAGACTAAGAAAATTGAGGTTCATAAATGAAAATAAACATGCAATTATACACGATAAAGCCAAGATAAAATGCCAGATCTGGATTTATTTGGCTTTATAGCCTCCAGACTATTGCCTGTGTGCTGGCTGGGCTGTACATCCTGCAAAGTAGACTTGGTGACCTGCAAGAACACTCCCTTTAATTGTTCTCATTGATGCTAATTTACTGATGAAATTAACCAAAGAATATATGCCAACATGCAGTTTTAAAAAAGAGTGGAAACATCACATAGTGCCCCATTAATATATGCAACTTTTATGTTTTTGCATATCAGTTTTAAAAATAATTTAATTATAAATAAGTCATCATTATTTTGATAAAATGATTCAAGAGAAAAATTTCTACCCTTTTTTCAATTTTTAAATTGAACAGTGACAAATTAAATTTGCATATATTTATGGGTGAAAAGTGATGCTATGAGATGTGAATATGATGTGGAATAATTGAATCAAGCTAATTATCATATCCATGACCACAAATACTTGTCGTTTATTCCTCCCATCTAACTTGAATTTGTTAAGCTATGACGGGTATCTCCCCTGTCTCAACCCTCGCTCTGGTAATAAGAATTCTACTCTCCGTTTCCATGTGCTCCATTTTTTTAAAGCTTCCACATATATAAGAAAATGTAGTATTTGTCTTTCTGAATTTGCACCTTTCTTGGGGTAAACTAGAACATACTATTTGGGCACTGATCTCAAAACTATTTGTTGTTGTCTTGCTATAAAGGAAACAATTAACCCTTGACTATTTCAGAACTGTAAGAGCTACATTACACTATGATAGGCTAAAGTCTAAAATGTCTGCCCCTGTCTTCTGATGCACCCGAATTTTCGACAATTTGGAGTTATGTATAATTTTAGATTTTTTTTCCTGACAATTGCAAATATGAAATATCTATGAGTAAATAAGGATGTGCCATATCTGTGTATTGAGTAAAAGGACTATGGGTTGCAGTTGTTCAGCTGGTACTGTCAGATTTATTTTTGTTCCATCAAGAGGGACTCTCTACTCTGACCCGTGAAATATTTTATTCATTAGATTAAATTTTATCATAATTTGAATATTAAGTCAGGTTTTAAGACACTTTAGAATAAGGATTCATTTTATAAACAGAACAACAATATATAAGTTATTTAAATTTAATTTGAAATTAATAAACTAACAAATGACATAAATTTGTTATTTATAAATTACATGAAAATTATATCATGAATTTCTTCACTCACTCTGATGGAAAATTCAAGACTAAAGGTTGAGATTCCTATAATATGCATTCTTTTTTTTTGCCCTAGTTTTGACTCAGGAGGTTATGATTGAACTATTAATACTTCATATTTTCTTTTCCTCAAGTGATATAAACTTTTTGTATCCAATCACTTGAATGTCTCTCTCTCTCTTTTTTATTTAAATACAACCCCAAACACCTATTTTTTTTTTTTTAACTAGCAAGAGAGGCTTCCATTCCCTATGAATTTTAGCATTTGATTGACATTTGGGTCTTCTTTTATAATGCCCTGTTTCCATGTGGATGATCTGCATGCCCACTTCAGCGTCCCAACACAATTACATTCACTTCCATGTGGCTGGCCTTGTACTGGGGAATGAAGAATGAAATCTAATAGAGAAAGTATCTCTAGGATGACAGTCTAGCAGAAATAAATGAATCAAATAGTATTGTTAGTCTCATGAGGATTAGGAAAACAACAAAAAATCAAAATTATGTTGTCAACTCCAAAGGCCACTAAAAATAGTTAATTTATGAAAGGTAATAGATACAGGAAAATTGTAAGAGTACAATCTGAATATATATCTTGTCCACATGACATCTGTATTGACCAGTATTTGAGAATCACTTTTCTCTAGAGAAACTGGTGTAAGATGGCTGAACTTCAATTTTACAGGAATCATATTCAGTTTAAATTCAGTCACCCAGGACAGACATTTTCTGTTAGAAGGAATAACAACATCTCATCAACCATCATACTTACTATTCAACCTTAATTCAAACAGGTCTCCAATTGATCTGCATCATTTGCTGTAAAATTGGTTTAAATTTTGCCATGTCTACCACTCTAATCTAATTCTAAACCACTTAAGAAATATCCACTCTGGAATGTTTAATTGTAGTCTGAACTCTCAACTTCGAATTATAAGAATTAGATTATATCCCCCATTTTGATATAGCCAGCCATAACTTTGTGGCAAGTCACTTAACCTCTTCAAGCTTTAACTTCTTCACTCGTGAAATATATGAACTAAAATTATTACTCTTTTAGGTTTACCATTTTGTGATGATGGGTGTCTAAGACCCTTCATTTCTGCAGCAATGAGATTATGGGATCTGTGTCCCTCTAAAACTAAGAAGAAACGAAGCGAGGCCAAGAAAAAATATTAAATTAAAATAAAATAATTTTACCCTAAATAAAATGTTCCATGGTGTCCCTAGGCATGTTTTTATTAGTTTTCTTAGCAGTTTATGAATGTACCCCTGACTTTTAAATATTTTAACTCCTTAGTCTTCTTTAAACCTTATTTCCAGAACTTTGAAAGCTCAGATATAATGGTGGTAACAACAGTGTTTTTGAAAGAAGATCAAGAAAAGCTAATTCATGAAGTAGTATTATTTGAGGCCACTATTCCTAATTTCAAACTAAATGAATACCGAGAGAAGACTATTATTCTTGAAAAAACTATGCCTTTATTTGACTTAGTGTTTTTTTTTTTTTTTTAATTCTTTATCTCTTGAAGCATATTGCTGTGTTTATGTCAGGGTTGCTTTCACTATGCCCAAGTACTTTTCAACTACATTTGGCTGAGGATTGCTATAGAATAATGCAGTTCTAAAGTTGTCTGTTTGCATATGGCTGCCTCAGGAGGGACTTGAAGGCTAAATTCATTGCGTTCATACAAAGATCATCCTGTGTTCACCCAAGACAACCCTGCATCCCTCCCTCAAGTGATTTTGAGGGTGCATTTAGAAAAGTCATTTTTTTCAGTGTCTCTTGATCTAATATTATATTGGAAGAAGAGGCGTTGTTTAGACACATAATCATGTACTACTGACTGTTGCTACAAAAATGAGTTTAATCTCCTCACAATTTTCATTGCTTTCCTTTGAAATCTGGTGTTTATTGCAACAGAACTTCAGATTTTGCAACATGATAGTCTGAAAGAAAGGCCAACACAGGCGGCTCTTTGGAAATAAGAGACATGGTACTTCCAACAGCCAAAAAGCTGGCCAAACACCAGGGATGGAGGACAGATGCATCAGGTAGGTTGTACTCATTTCCAAGACTCTTAATTCTTTAATACAGGATTTCTTTTGACAAATTATGGATGCAATTTTGTTGTGCTGATGTTGTTAATGTTGGTCTTTGTTTCTGCTAACCATAATCTCCTGGAAGAGACTTCACCATCTGGATGTGGTTTTTGTTTCTGTGAGAAAAACTTTTGTGTCCTTGACATGTTACTAGTATAAATAAATTATATGAGGAGAAAGAACATAGATCAAGATGTTATATATTTCCAGGTCAAATTAGGACAACAACAAGTTATTTGATAATTACAATCAAGCATGAAACCACACAAAAAATGTATTTATTACAAAAACATTCATGGAATATTCTGGAATAACTGACATGAGTTTGGAACAGTCATATAGCCTCCTGCACACAACATGGACATCTGTAGGTTCAAAGGCAACTAAACATGAGTTTATGCACTGCCTAAACTAGGGAGAATTTTACAGTTTTATTTCAAGATCTGGATATTATTGTTTCATTGTGTACACAACTATGATACTAGGATACAAATCTGAAATCTGCAGCAAATTGTAACTGTTATGGTTTAGATATGAGGTATCCCCAAAAAAACTCATGTGAGAGACAATGTAAGAAAGTTTAGATGTAAAAAGACTGGGTTATGAGAACCTTAACCTAATCAGTGCATTAATCCCCTGATGGGATTAACAGGGTGGTGACTATAGGTAGGTACAATGGCTAGAGAAGGTAGATTGGTGGGGGCATGCCCTTGGGGATTTAATTTTGTCTGTGCTAAGGGAATCTCTCTCTTACTCTCTATCTCTGTCTTTGTCTCTCTCTCCCTATTTCCCCCTCATGGTGTGATGTCCTGAGCTGATTTTCTCCTCTATACACTTCTGCCATGATGTTCTACATCACCTCAAGTCCTGAGGAATGGAGTTGGTTATCTGTGGAATGTGGCTTCTGATACTGAGACTCCCAAATATACATTTCCTCTTATAACTGTTCTTGTCTCAGGTCTTTTGGGTAAAGCAATGAAAAAACTGACTAAAACAGTTGCTGAGAGCCACGGCTGAGTCTGTATGGCCCCTGGCATTTTGCCAACAGTATTGATTGACAGGCGCCTCTGCCTGTCCGCCTCTGGCGCAACTTTTGAGTTCTCGCACTATTTTGGAGTTCTCGTGGGGATTTCCAGGGATTCCCCGAGAGTTCCCATTGGTTGGGGAAGTGCAGGAGGAGGGATTTCCGGGAGAGATAGTTCCGGCTGGGGGTTCCTGGACAAGCCTCGTGGCGCGTTCGGGAGGATTCCCCGGGAGCTGTGTGAAGTGTTTTCCTGCAGTTTAAAAATAAAGTTTGTTCCTGCTTCAGTGGCTCGTGATTTGTGCCCAGCCAGACTGCGGCATTTGGTGGCCCGTACGGGGAACGTCTGAAGCTTCGGGGTAAGTGAAATTGTTTGCCCCTAAGGGAAGGCGAGAGAATGGGTGACCATTTTAAAAAACAATGTGTTCTTGTTTTGATTTGTTTTGTGTTTGTTTCAAGCTGCCTATCCCTAGAATTTTCTCAGGCAGATTGGGAAAAATGGTTGGCTCAAGGTTTGAAGTTGTTCACCCCTGAGGAAGAGATAGAAATAGACCACAAATGCACATATCAAGAAAATAGGAAAATTGATACAACAATTTTTTGTTCCGTTTTTGTTTCATTCTGTTTCGGTTTTGTTTTGTGTTATCTTATTGGGTTGCGTTATCTTTATAACAGATTAGAAATTAGTAAAAAACAAACTGAAAGAGTGTTAAGTAAATTGTTAGAGGTTCAGACCATGGAGAAAGACATTTTAGATCAAGCAAAAGAGAAGGTCTCTCAAGCTAGTCAGACAGAGGAAGAAAATTTAAAGGAAGAAAGCTTAGAGGAGAAACAGCTATTAGGGAAAAAGCTACAACAGGAGGCTGCTACTAACACCGTTCTATCATCAGAGGGTGTAATTCAACCAACAGCTCCCCCTATGGAGATAGCTGAGTGGCCCTCAAACCCCGTAGTTGATAGATGGGATCCTGAGACAGGACCTCAAAGATTAGCATGCCCTGTACTTGAGCAGGCAGGAGGGCAGCGAATTCACCGTGCTTTAGATTTCAAAACAGTGAAGCAGTTAAAGGAGGCTGATGCCTAAAGGTCAGTTTTCCGATGACGGGTAAGAACCATATGTTGAATTGGACAACCTACCAGGCACGGTCCTTAAGCCACATTAACCTCACTCCCCCACTGGCACCAAGGCCAAATTTGGGGGCCAACAGAGGTGAGGCAAAGAACCTCACCCCCCCACTGGTGCATAGACCTATCCACAAGTATGGCTGTATGCTGGACCGGTAGTCAGTGACGGGTATGATCCAATTGCAGTGGTACCAACCTAAGACAGGAGGCTGACGCCTAGAGGTCAGTTCATCCGATGACGGGTAAGGACCATATGTTGAATTGGACTGCCTAACAGGCACGGTCCCTAAGCCACATTGCTTGTTGTTTAATTAAACAAAAAGGGGGAGATGCTGAGAGCCACGGCTGAGTCTGTATGGCCCCTGGCATTTTGCCAACAGTATTGATTGACAGGCGCCTCTGCCTGTCCGCCTCTGGCGCAACTTTTGAGTTCTCGCACTATTTTGGAGTTCTCGTGGGGATTTCCGGGGATTCCCCGAGAGTTCCCATTGGTTGGGGAAGTGCAGGAGGAGGGATTTCCGGGAGAGATAGTTCCGGCTGGGGGTTCCTGGACAAGCCTCGTGGCGCGTTCGGGAGGATTCCCCGGGAGCTGTGTGAAGTGTTTTCCTGCAGTTTAAAAATAAAGTTTGTTCCTGCTTCAGTGGCTCGTGATTTGTGCCCAGCCAGACTGCGGCAAACAGTAACAAAAAACAAGCTAAAATACAAGTCAAAAAATAATGTCATATAAATTTTTCTATTCTTTACCCTTTATTCTGCTGGCAATATTTTTGCCATAATTTATCTCTAAATACTGCTCAGTGTCTTATATGAGCAATGGCTTTGTTTTGTTTTGTTTCTAAATTTAAAGATTAAATAGCCAGAAATAGAGATTTTTCTCAAATAAGTCAGTCAAATGATTCGTATTGTTGTTTACATAAAAGGCATAATTTTACTATGTTTTAAATGTGAAATAAAAACAAAGATATTAGATTAGTATTGGTTAATACTTTTAATTAAGCTTATTTCTGTATCTTTGTTCCAAGGAGCTAAATCCTGTTGGGATGTGATTAAGTTCTATTACTCCTTATTCGGCACGTGAAATGATTGAGATGAAGGTTTTTGAAAACTACTTGGATTTGACAATGGCTTCCAGTCTTCTCTGCCATTAGAATTTATATTTTTCTTACCTTCGGTAGTAAAAATAATATTGTAACACTTAACTCTGTATTTGGATATATTATCTTCCCTTTCTTTACTACTGGAATTTCAGAGTCATGGAGACATCACAAAAAATTAGTTGTATCTTTCTCATATTGTGTAAATTAGAGAACCTAAATGATAGTCATCTAAAGCCACAAAATTCCCTTGTAAATTCCCCTATTAAAACTAGGAAACTATTCTGTCTTGTTGATATAGAATATTATTTAAATGACTTTATTACAATGTAAAGGTAATCTAGATCAAATAATATTACACAAAACACAACATGTACATACTGAAAAGTTTCTGTAAATATTGCTATGTTTTCAGAGTTTTACTTATTTTAGAGTCTATTGACTCTATTGATAACTGCATTTCTCACTTTGAGGCCCCATAGTTTGTTCTGTCCTCGGATGTCAGGTCTTTGTAAACATACATCAGCCCTTTGAGATCACTCTAAAAACAAGTTGTTCTGAACCTGAAGGGATTCTGGTCTAGTTAAGATGTTTGATCAAGAGTCAGATAATATTGCCTACTAGAAGAAACTTTGGAAATAAGAACAGATGCTATAATTAGGTATTACTTCAGTGCCATAGACTATGCAGTCATTAAAATGATCTAGATAAAGGAGATTATATTCTTAATTGTATAGTCTAAATATCAATATCAGGTATTTACAATCAGAGTCATTAGACTCTGTAGTCTGTAGAAGACTCTGCTTTTAAAATATACATAGTGATGGATCACTTAAATCCAGACAACAGGAGCCCTTAAAAGCAAGACAAACCACAAGGAATTATTTCCTCTCAGTCGAAAAAACACTTTGACCTCTTAACACATCAGTAGATGGTATATTGTAATGATTTTTATGTTAATATAGTATCTCTACCATTGGAACTGGTTGCATTATCCATTAAGTAAACAAATAAATAGGTTTCTCTAAAGACAGATTGCTCCATAGCATCATCTTAATGGATAATGAGCCAACTCTTCAGTTATTTGGAATGTCAGCTAGGGATCAGTCAGGAATCAGTATATTTTGATTAGCTATGTTGCACATGAACAGAATAATTCATGGTAAGACAATAAAATTTGGACTAGTCTACATTTAGACCTTTTATTATCTGTAGCTTGTGAAAATATGAAAAATTATAGTCTTCTTTAGTATGTTCTGCTATAAATTATCAGAGTGATTATTAAACAATAGATTTGTTGACTGATATTTTCAGACCCTCCTTTTCACACTAGAGGTATGAGAATATTGTATATTTTAAAAGTATTAGGAAAAAAAACATGAAAGCAAATAAATGAAGACGATAAATCTCTGAATATAGCGGTACTAAACTTTTAGGGACATTAAAACATAGGTTGTCATATTTCACAGGGATATATAATATGATATTCACATCAACATATCCTGCACAAAGTCATACACTTTAGTGTATAAAAGATACTCCTTTCTCCTTTATCAGGCACTTTATAACAGGCACTTTATAACAAAGAACTTCTGCGTCAAAAGAGTTCATCATTTGAACTTTGGATCGCATCAGGACAGGAGTGATGGGTGCCATGGTCAACAGTCATGCTGAGTACAGTTACATGAAACAGTCCAGAAAGGCAAAGGATCACTTCAGTCAGGTGAGCCAATTAAACAAACAATTTCCCATTTTGGAGGTCAGAACAAGCAGCAAATAAACTGTACAAACACTGAACTTTGAGCAGTAGATAATGTATATTTTTGAATTTTATAATCATATGCTATTTTTACTATATTAATTAGAAACCCAGTCTGAAGAACTTATAAACAAAAGGTATGGAATTCAAGGTAAAGTATCTCAGTATTAAAAATGAGTAAATTTGTTTAGAGACTCCAAGTAAGAGATGGATAATACCAGCTGTGAAAAAATATCCTTCAAGATAATAATTTATTTTTTAATCAATGCAGGGCTTGCTTATAAGGGATAGACCATGCATCATCTCCAGTCATTTTATTTTCTTTCTAGTTTATTACTGTAGTTATTCATTGTTAAAATTTTTCTTCCAGGCACTACCTTAGCTCTGTCCTGCAGATTTTGATACACAGTATATTCATTACTGAAATGATAATGATGTAAGAGTGGTAATCAACAATAGTGCTGACAAGTGTTTGATAAAATCTAAATATTTATTATTGATGAAAACTCAACATAATTTGAAAAGATGAATAAAGTGGTTAAATACATTCATCTTAATCTAGAATCATTTTCACATTAGTCAATGTCAAGAAAAATCCAAAAGTATGGTAATTTAACCACTCATAGTAGTATGTCAAAGTGTTTATTAGAATGTTGTCTTTGACAAACTTCTAAGAAACACGTGGCAGCTTTAGTTTGTAATTATTACCTAAAAGTAATATTGAACATTTTTCCAGTTTTAAAATAATTTTCTTTTCTGTGAATATATTCTTACAACTTTTTTATATTTTCTACTCAATGATTATAATTCTGAATTTGTAATGCTTTAATAAGTTCAGTATAATTTATGTCAATTTTAATTTGTTTTCTTCATTTCCTTAATGATGTATTTTGTTATGCTGAATTTTTTTTAATTGATGGAAACTTATCAATCATATTTTCATGACTTCTGGGTAATTTTTGTTTGATTTGAAGTGAAATGTTGATTTGCTTTGAAAGACAATCAATGCCTCAGGAATATTAGTCAATGAAACTAGAAAACATGACAAGATTATAAATATAATTTTTAATTATACATTTAATTGTTAATTATAAATTTAATTTAAAATTTTAGATGAGAACATAAAATTCTTTTTTTATGGTTACCTTTTTATTGATTTTATTTTTTTAAATACACAACAGTGGAATGCATTATAATTCTTATTACACATATAGAGCACAATTTTTTATATCTTTATATATAAAGTATGTTCATACCAATTCATGTCTTTATGCATGTGAGAACATAAGGTTCTTATATTAATTACTGATATTAATAGTTATACTTGGAGAATTTTTTTTATTTTAATAATATATTTTATTTATTTATTTTTTAAAATTTTTTATTGTTGGTTGTTCAAAACATTACATAGTTCTTGATATATCATATTTCACACTTTGATTCAAGTGGGTTATGAACTCCCATTTTTACCCCATATACAGATTCCAGAATCACATCAGTTACACATCCATTGATTTACATATTGCCATACTAGTGTCTGTTGTGTTCTTCTGCCTTTCCTATCCTCTACTATCCCCCCTCCCCTCCCCTCCCCTCCCCTCCCCTCTTCTCTCTCTACCCCCTCTACTGTCATTCATTTGTCCCCCTTGTATTATTTTTCCCTTTCCCCTCACTTCCTCTTGTATGTACTTTTGTATAACCCTGAGGGTCTCCTTCCATTTCCATGCAATTTCCCTTCTCTCTCCCTTTCCCTCCCATCTCTCATCCCTGTTTAATGTTAATCTTCTTCTCATGCTCTTCGACCCTACTCTGTTCTTAGTTACTCTCCTTATATCAAAGAAGACATTTGGCATTTGTTTTTTAGGGATTGGCTAGCTTCACTTAGCATAATCTGCTCTAATGCCATCCATTTCCCTGCAAATTCTATGATTTTGTCATTTTTTAATGCAGAGAAGAAACAATGGAGAAATCAGAATGATAATATTCAGAAAGGTGCCTCACACAAAATTTGTGTATGCAAGTCAATAGCCATCATATATAACCTGTAAATTAAGTAGAAACTATAATAGAAGAAAACCCCCTATTCAAGTCACTACTAAATAAAGTAACTGAAAATAAGAAGAAATAAATACAATATATATAAAGGAAATTTTAAGATGTTACTCTGGGATATGAGTTTTGATTAAATGGAACTGTGTACCTACCATTTCCTTGTGGAGTAAGCCTCAATATCATTGAAAGAATTATACCTTTACATTAATCTACATATCTAAAACAATCCAAGTAAGTACACTAAAAATTTAAAATTTATATGACAAAACAGGATATAAAAGTTGAATTGAAAACTGAGAGAAAGATCAATGAAGTGTGAATAGTACTATCATATACTTAAATTAATATGAAGCTAAAATATAAAAATCGGAGTAATGTTGAAGTTGTTGTACACCAATGGAAAAGAATATAAATTTAAAAATAGATCTCTATACATTTTAAAATTTAGTACACGATAAGCTGTCATTTCTAATCAATAGATAAATAGGGTTATCAAAATTTGGTATAGGGATAATGACATGGCAACATTAAAAAAATTAATTTGATACTAAACCTTAGATTTTTCACCAAATAAAGTCCAAAATGGTGAAATTACTAAATTTATTAAAAAGAAAAAACATGATTTAACAAAATTTAAAAAAGTTTCTTAAAAACATTGAATTCTAATAATAAATTTCAATTATTATGAAAAGTTCTGTTTAATGGCAGCCACCCAAAAGAAAGTCAAAATGCAAATCAAAATTGAGAAAACATATTTTGAATTGAAAAATGTGTTTATACACATGAAGAAAAATTCAGAAAACCAGGTGAAAAATGGGGAAAGGATATGAGCAGAAAAGAAAATACATGATTTATAAGTATGAAAGTTTTTTCAGTAATTTGCATATTAATTACAAAGTAGACCTATCCTATTTTATCACCTGTGCCTAGCAATTTGAGAAAGATTCAAAGTCCTGATTATTAACTACTTTGGAAAAGATACAGAAGAACAATCAGTTTCATATTATTTACATTGCTATATTTACATTGCTATAAGATTTACAATATTAATTTGTTGGTATTTACAAAAATTAATAACATGCATACCTTTGACCCAGCAATCCAGAACTTTATATTGTATATAAGTGTGTTAGTAGGCAAAATAACATATATACCCAGCTATATAGTGAAGACTTTTTTTTTTTGGTAAGGATCAAAAAAAGTTAAAACAATGTAAAGTTTCTTCACACAGAATAGAAGGAAGGTATTATACAGTCATTTGAAAGAATAAGAGAAATTCTGATATACTGATAAAGAACTCCCAAGTTTGCTATTAAGTAAGAAAACAGTTGAGTGTATATATACACAATGGAGTCTCACTCAGCCACAAAGAAGAATGAAATTATGCCATTTTTCTGGTAAACAGACGTAACTAGAGAGCATCATGCTATATGAAGTAACCCAAAATCAGAAAGTCAAGGGTTAAATATTTTCTCTTAAATGTGGAAACTAGACAAAAAGAAAAAAAAAGGATAAAAAAAGGGGGAGGGTCTCATGAAATAGAAGGGAGACCAACAAAGTATAGAAAGAGAATTAAGAGGTAGGGTGGCCACTTGGAAGTACTGGAGAATGAAATCAACAAAATTATCTTATGTCCACATGCTACCATAATGAATCCTGCTTTCATATGTAATTACAATGCACTAATTTAAAACAATTATAACAGAAAGGAGAACATGCTAGAGCAGAGAGAGGTATTGGGGGATGGAAGAGGGGAAGGAAGTGTGTGGTACTGGGGAATGAGATTGATCAAATTATGTTATGTACATTATAAATACAGTATAATGAATCCCACAATTATGTATAATTATAATACACCAATTTAAAAAAGTTACTCATTCAAACATCTAAAAGGTATTCAATTCACATGTAAATTCTATTTTGCTGCAAAGATTAAAAATTTCTATATGGGATGATTGTGGGTAAATGGACATACACATTCCCCTAAACTAGTTGTATAGCTTCATATGATTACATCTAAATAAGATAATGGTTGGGGCTATGATGTTCACATGGACAGGTGCTGACTATCGTCTCTGTGGCTACAAAGTGCATGTCTACTTCTTTTTTTCTTATTTAAATAATTTTTAACTTTAATGTCAAAATACCTGACTATGTTTGGAATCTCAACATTTTAAAACCTACATTTGCACATATTTGACCAACAAGGAGATACTTGAAAGAATATTACTAAATAAAACAAATAAACAATGCCTGTGTGGCCAAAGAAGAAATGAAATTTCTATCCTTTCATCTTGGCATCTTTTGGTATAGGGGTTGGAGTCAATGACCTATCTCAATGTATATAGGGCTCCTTCAATCTTGCTGCAACAGTTGGTGAATAAGCTTTATCCTCCACGATTTCATCCTCTGAGTGCCTAGCATTAGCAAAGGATTCCTGAAAAACAGATCCTTCAGAAATCTCTCTTCTTTTATATATTCTAGGGACAGCCCTGATCATAATTTCTTCTTAGACTGACATATTTCTTTAAAAAAATCCAAATTTTCTTCCATTCTTTAAACTGTCAATTTTTATGTTATATAGCAAATATGTATCCACCCCATTTAAATGAACACTCCCTGTTTCTGGGCACATATAATGAATATTTATAATGCCTGATATTATTGTTAAAAAATAAGAGACTTCTAGGTTTTAATGACATAATTTAATACATGTGCACTAGTAGTATATTTTTAAATATAAGATCTTATCACACTGCTTAAACCCATTTTCTGTTATTTAAAATATTTATGGTTTCCCAACTAGACATTATAAATTTCCTTTCATTATCGAATGGCCTGGAGAAATAGATATAAAAAGTATGTATCCAAAAGTCTCTTCTAATTAGTTCTAGGCAAGAGAGCCTACTATGTGAAGGGCTCATCATTCAAATTTTATTTACTTAAATCATACAAAACTCCCATGAGGTATATTACCCCTCCAAAGAAAATGGCAATCAAGGGGGCCAGGTTTGTGGCTCATTGGTAGAGTGCTTGCCTAGTATATGTGAGGCACTGGGTTCAATCCCCAGCACCACATAAAAACAAACAAATAAAGTTATTGTGTCCATCTACAACTAAAAAAAAAAAAGAAAAGAAAATGGCAATCAAATAAGTTACACAGATAGTAGCAGCCACATACAAACTTGGGGTCAAGTTTTTTCTGTGTATGCATTCCAAGTGCATCATTATTTTACCTGGATTCTGGCGTAGAATTTTGAAATCCTATTGCTAGTAGCTAAATTCCTGCTCTTTATTCTCTTCTTCCCTTCCTCCCTTTCTTCCATAATTCCTTTCTTTTTTGATTCCAACGGAATAAGCTAAACATTTTTTCATTGCCCAGTAAGTATCTGTATTTCAAAATTTACATAATTTCTGCTACAAGTTTATTATTTGCCTACCTCAGATTGCCATGCTATTTGTAATAAAATTTCTATGCCTTTAGACAGGATTGACATAGAACTTTCTTAAGTGCTGGGGCAGAGATAATGATGGAATCAGGACATGGGTCCCAGTTGGAGAGAGATCTAATCCACTTCTGACTTCATGATTATGCTTAGCAATGTAACCCAAAGACACAACACAGGAATTCAGTTTGAAACAAGAGTTTGGGATGTGATGTCAGGGTCACTAGCATGTTATTTAGTAACTGTTTACAAATACACACATAACCTGCAGACCAGAGGAGCAAGAGACCCGACGAGTCTTTTCATGTAATAAAATTTCAAAAGTTCTATATTTTGAACCAATGTGTAGTTAGCTATTTTACAAGGGTTAGAGGAACATGTGATTTTCACAAAGTGATTTTTTGTAATTTTCAAGGTGCAATTTACTCTTCCACATTTTAGAAAAGCAATTGCATTTCCCTCATATGCTACCTTGGCTTGACACTGAATCCCGGTGTAAATGAGTCCAAATCATATTTATTTCAGGAGACTTTCCTGTTGATTGTTCCAGAATAATCTGTAGAGATTTAACCAGAACACTTTCGATGGAACTGCTGGTCTCTTCAATTTATACACTGGGTCATTTCCTGGTACTGTCTTTGCAAGGATCAATGAAACCAAATCCTGGCCAGAGATTTGTGTGTTTACTAAGAATCCAGTCAAATTGAATCTAGCTCTTTTATTATTCCCACTTGATTGGAAAATGATTCCATGTTTTATTATTCATTCATGTAAGAATTATAAAGAAAATAAAAATACTAATGTAACAAATCAAGATATGAACACACACACACACACACACACACTTAATTCTCCAGGTAAATCCCAATCTGAATTTGAGTGTCATTTCATATATTTAAATTATATCCAACATGTGTCTTACCTTTCTTACTTTCTGTGATTCCAGTTATTCTACAAATCTCCTGATATTAAACCTTTTCTCTATAAGTGTGTCCCAGAAATACACAACGAAACTAAATTGCTCCCTCAGCTAATATACCCAGAGTATTCCATGCATTGCTTTTTGTATTTCCTTGTTGAGGCTATGGTTCTCACCTGCAATCTTTTGAAATGAGCTTCAGCTTCTCAATTTTTAAGAAATTATCCTTTGGAAAAACTATTTCTCTCAATTTAGATCTGTTACTCTATAATTTTTAGCCATTTGCAGGTTGGCTGTGTCTCAGATCTTCTAAGCAAATCAACAGGCCTATGAAATGGAATCCTTCCCAAGGCAAATTCTTCAAGCTTATTCCACTCTTCCAAGCTCAGTTCATATAATTCTTTGCAATTGATCTTTTTCCAAGATCAGGCAGTGTTAGACAAAGAATAGTGGACAATGGCCTCAATTCTTCCCCCTATCCATTAATGGGGCTAGGTGAAAAGAGAGACAAAAATGAGAGGCAACACATCAGCTTGGATTCTAGTTTTGATATTGAAGTTGCTGTTCCTTAATTCTTGTAGGAGTAAGGATGCCACAATAGAAAAAATATCAACTCCAATTGTATGATGGACAAGATAGGCTCCTTTAGGGCATAAATTCTTTAAATTTATAAATATGTCATATAAAAGATGCTAAAATACAATATATTTTATAAATCTTTTAAAAACATTTATTAATGTTTATGAGAAAACATAAAATGGCCTTGACACTGGGTATAGAAAATCAGGAGAGATGCTAGGACAGTTTTCATGACCTTGAGCTTCCCAACTTCCACTCTTCTTACTCTCTCTGACATAGAGTGGCACCATCAGCTGTATACAGATGGAGCCAGTTTAAATTTTAGTCTTGTGTGCTTACATTTACTCAAAAGATAGAAATTGAGGGCGACACCATAAAAATTAGGGGTCACTCATAATATTAACTTTGATGTTTAAGGCCTTCTCTGTCTCCATTTATCTGTCTCTCTTTATATATATCTGCAAAGTATACTTTCTCTGCTTACTATTCTCAAACACCATGATAAATTAAATACTTAAAATAACAAACTGTGAAAGGTGTTGTCATTATTTCCACTTTGCAGATGAAGTTAACACACAGAAAAGTTAAATTTAATTCAATAATTCATAAACCTTGTAAGTAGTAGAACCAGGTTTTAAACACAAACAGCATGTCCAAACCTTGGGCTCTTAAATATTACATTGTAGCTCCTCTAATAATTCATATTGATGTGTTCAGTGTACAACTTTATGCCTTGGAGGGCATAATAAATGTTATGCATATCTATGGAATGAAAGTTGTGCTACTATGTTATCAAAGTTGAAAAGTCAATAATAGTGTCAATGCTGCAAAGAAAACAAAACTGATTTTAGCTGATAATGAAGTATCAGTGGATTGGATAATGTTAAAGAGAAAAGCTTGGGGGCCTCTGATACATTATACAAAGAACTAGAAAAAGATAGTGTCGCACACCAATAAGGTGGACAATGATTATATATTCTAGGAAACTGGTATTAGAGATTGACTTTTATTTTATTTTTATTTTTTGCAGTGTGTTTTTGACTGAAAAGTATCTTTACACATCAACTTACTAATGCTATTGTATCTTCATTTTGGGTCTTGCTATTGTTACCTGTCTAGGAACTTTGAATTTAACTCTAGAGGAAGATAGTTTACAGAACTAATGGTTAGTTGGCAAGTCTACAGTGGGTAGACCATGGTAACCTTATGCCCTGTAGGCTCCCTGGACCTTATAGTGGTTAGTGAAAAAAGGAAAAGAAGACCAGAAGAATTTGTAAGACTTCATTCTTCCATTGTTCCATAATATACATTTCTACCAAGAAGGATGAGGCATAACTGAGATAATGGACAAATGGCACATACTACCTAAAATATAGTGCTTATCTTACCATGCTCTAACCCTTCATATGCCAAAATATGGCTTTCATATATTTTCTAATCAAGTTTTTTTTTTCAAATGTAGACTACTTAGCTTTTTACATCTCACATATAAGCCACATGGAAATAAGGAAGGCAGTGAGAAAATAAACAGAAGGAGAATTTCCACTTGGAAATTTTGCTATGGACATCTACCTTCTAGAAGTATCAGTGCTGCCCTATTTGTTTAGGCAGCTGTTAGATATTCTACTGGCTATGTAAAAGTAATTCATTCTTCCAAATTCTTAACATTGCAGTAAATCAAGGCAATAAAAGATAGACAACCTGGTGGGCAAGTGAATAGGTGATAGTGAATGGGAAATTTAAGATCATATGAAGATACAATTTGATAAAAGAGAACCTACTTCTTGCTTCTACCTGTTGTGAAAAATTAGGAAAGTCTGAGATTTCCCCACTCCTTCACTCAACTGAGAACTTTTACAAAAAGGTTTATTTTAGCTCACAGTTTTGAAGGTTACAGTTCATGATTTTTGGGCCCTATTGTTTGTAGACCTGTGATAAGGTACACATCATGGTGGGAGTGTGTATTGGAGCAAAACTTCTCACTTCAGGTTTGGAGGGTGTAAGATAATGAGAAGGAGGGGCAGGGCTTCCTGTATCCTCTTTAAAGGCATGCCCTCAGCGACCTAAAGACTCCCTACTTGACTACTGCTCTTAAAATTACCACCCTCTGCCAATAGAGCTGTGGCCTTGGGATCAAACATTTAACACGTGGACCTTTGGAGAACACTTATACAAACCACAGAAACCACAATAGTTGAACACGTTACGGAGAACTTGATCTAGGCAATGCTATTTTGAAACATACCTTCAGTCTTACAACAACTATCACCCTACTGTCACTCTGACCCAGAACAATGAACAGCCTGACCTAAACCCCAGACAATACCCTCTAATGAGAATTGTTATCTGGAATTAAAATCTTGTGAAACACCTTGTTCAACATGGAACAATGATGACATCAAAGAATAGTGACGACAACCACAAGAATCCTTCTCTGACAACCCCATAGCAACAGCCAAACTGAAAAAAAAAATTTCCACACTCCTTCACTCATCTATAACTTCCCTGGGATATAAGTTAAGGATGGGCTCCAGTCTACTCTGGGACCCCATACACAAGTTTTCCTGAATAAACTTGTGTACTGTTGAGCTCCTCTCCCATCTTCCTCTTTGGATTCTTTTTTAGCAGAACACACAGCATATTTCCACCTTTATCTTAAGAAAGCTCTTAGGGAGGAGAAACATACTAAGTCCATTATAGCATCCTATGACTAATGGCTAGGGACTATGAATATATTGGTACCTGGAAGAAGTAAGAATGAGCCATCAATAAGAGGACACATCTATAAGCACCTTGAATTGAAATGTAAAAAATGCAGACCATTTACAGAGCAGGGTAAAGAAACCCAGTGATGTTGAAAGTGCCCAGAAAGCATCAAAAGTAGGAGATCATCAAGTCAAAGAAACTCGATATTAGTAAGTACTGTAGGAGATAAAGACATGGAAAAATGCTGCCCAGAAAGATTAGAGTTCCAGAGAACCACACAGATACTCAAAAACATGGAACCAAAGCACAAAGGGAGTGGGGGACAGATATACTCTAAACATTCTCTATGGGCTTGTTTTCTCCTTGATTTTGTTGCCTATCAACAAAGCAAACAGCAGTGATGCCTAAGTTTTGCAATTGATGGTATTAGCCTTTGGGACAAAGCATAGGGCAGAGAAGGAGAGACAAAGACTGTGGAGGGGACAGAGAAAACCAGTACAGGGGAGAGAAGGAAGATAGGAGAGGTCGTATGTCAAGGATCATTTATTACATTGAAATGCTATAGTGGGCAGAAATCCAAACCTCATACGGAGCTTAGGCCTAAGACAGAATTTCTTTTATTTTCCTTTCCTATTTTTGTCTGTCTCTGTGCAGAAACTCCTTTTAAGTTCAAGTGACTACAGATATTTTAAAGAGGACCACATAGTCATGAAGCATTTTCAAGGTTCTCCATTATTCTTGGATGAAAAGAAAAAAATGTAGAGGAATCCTTGAAGAACATTTAATGAGTGGCCCCATCAGGATTAAGTCCCTGAAAATTTGCAAGAGCTGAAAAGTATTTGAAAGTACTTTTAAAAAGGCAAGTATTCAACAAAATAAATATGCAGGGTATTTAATTACAAGAATTTTACCTGTTTTACAACTGAAGCAAGCAGAGATTTATTTAGAATCTTGACCCCCTTTATACATTGTCCCTTTAATGTATAAGGGACAATTGTATAAGACCAATTGTAAAGTAATTAATATGATATTAATGATGAAAGAAGTGACTTACTCATCTCTCTTGAAGTGGGATATTTGTTTGAGTCTTCCCAACAATAGATGGGAATATATATGAGATATTTTTGAGAAAGTTAAATTTTAGATATCAACTGAAATGCTACTGTTCATCCGAAAGTCACTAATTTAAGAATTGCTTCAGTGACTTTATAGCAGTTATGAAATGTCATTTTGTTTCACATACCTTTAGCTATATATGGGGGGGCATTCTTATTATGGAAAAAGGTATAACACTTGACTACTTAGATAAATATAAACATATAGTTATCAAAATTTTAGCTTACATTTTTAGGCATTAATAACTATGTTTACTCTTAAAAAAATCAAGTAAGACCAATTATATTAGGCTAATTACATTTGTAGCAAAACCTGGAAACATTCCTAGTACAATATCAAGAAGAAGAAGTGAGTAGGGGTGGGGGGCGGAGTGAGTTCTTGTGACTTAAGCTGGGTGATACTCCATATGTAATTATGTTTACTATTTTCTAAATTTTTAAATTATGTTCACTGGTTAGCTCTGTAAATGATCAATACTGAGTTGGTTCTGTGAGCTGGAAAATAGAGAATGGTAAGCAAAGAGAGAGACAGCACACTCAAATGGGGAAACAGAAATGAGTTTAGTGAAGAGACGATTTTACAAACATATGGAGAGCACTGTGTGTAAGTAATGACTTACCATAAAGAAACTAATGACTAGTAATATCGGGAGGACTTTGTCACTCCTGAGACCAAAAGAAGGAAGAGTGGGAGCAGTTATTGAAAACTATGAGTGCTGTAACTGTAAGAGAGGTACATCTGCCAAGAGATGCCTTTTGGGTTGTGCAACACAGCTTTTGCTAACCCTCTGTAAAGTAAGAAGAGAGCCCAGAGAACAAATACTTCTCTCTCTCTCTCTCTCTCTCTCTCTCTCTCCTTTCACCTTCCTTGCTTCCCACAGAGATGAACCAACTAGAAGTGAAGAAGAAGGCAGCCAGCATGCTGAGATCTAAATAGCTCAGTCCCCTAGATAGAGAATCGGGTCGAAAAGACTGGAAAATTGTACAGAATGATTGGGGGTGGGGGGAGAAATCTAAAACATACAGCACAAAATGGAAGCTTGGAAGCAAGGAGACTCAGTACTATTTTCTGAAAACATCTACTTGACATAAAGTTTCTGTATGAGGTTATATCTCAGAGTAGAGATCACTATCTATATTTGTGATAAGTCGAGTAAGTGAGGGCTAAATCAATTTTTAAATTCAATTTAGCGTGATTTGCAAGAGTTTGGTCTTTGGCTCTACAATGAAGATTGCTACATCATTCTATAATTAATTGTTATTTTATTCAAGTCAACAACAACAAAACAAAAACCAACCAACCAAACAAACAAAAAACAAAGGGCAATGATCACCAAAGCGTGATGTTATATTAAGCAATAACTGGGTTGTGGAGCCACATACCAATTTCCCAAATTACTTATTTAATGTGATTGCCAGTGGACAACAGAAATTTAGACCAAATGGTGCAAGGAGTAGGCTACGCCGAGGTAAATGATGGAAAAAAAATTGTTGGCAAAGAAGTCAAGAAAATAAATTGGGAAAATATTTTAAGAATAAGTAAGGAGACTGAAAACATAGAAAGAACATCCTTGATTTAATTCAAGTACAATTAACTGTCAATATAAAGAACCCACCTATTTCTACTGATTTTCATTATTTCTATTCCTGTTTAATAAATCCTGGATGTTTTGGATTATATGTTTGGTGTTCATGTGTGTGTTTGCACATATTTAGGTATGCAACTGTAATTTAAAATACAGGATAGTACCTAATACCTGGAAATAAATTACCCTTAGTTTGTTTCAGTTTTTCAGTCCAAAGTTCTTCTTCACACAGAACAATACAATGTGAAGACACAGAGTATAACTCAAGTCCCTAGGAAAATTCCACATCCTCCCCCTTGTAATTCAAACACTCTAAGAAATAAGAAAAATCAAATATGATCAACTGATTTTTTTTTCAGGTTTAGATGCTGAGAAAGTTGAAAAAAAAGGGGGGAGGCTCTATCTCTATCATGAGATGTGGAGGCACTTATGAAACCAAATGGAAAAAAAAAAAAACCAGAAAATATAATAAATGCTTTTAGAATTCAGAAGAAGCAGGGAAGATGGTGTGTGGGGGGGAGGGGAGGGGTGCACAAGAGCCTGTGAAAAGGAGCTTGCAAGGCAGTAGATCATGACCTAAATGTTACTTTGTGTGAAGGTCTGGAGTGCTTTGGGAGTGGGTGTCTAGAGGAGTTCAAGGCTTTTCAGAGTAGTGCCCTAAATATAGCAATTCCACAGAAACTGAAGAGTTACTGAAAATTTACAAACAAGGGGAGATGATTAGCACCTGGACGGTAAGTAAGGTTCAGCAGGAAGAGGGAAGGTTATGTTTGTTTCTAGGCCCTTCCTTGAGCCTAAGCTTTCATAGATCATTGCATTTCCCTTCTATTATAGTTTAGTTTTGAGGTGTCCTCCAAAAGTTCATGTGTTAGACAATGCAAAATATTTAGAAGTGAAGCGATTGGGATATAAGAGCATTAACCTAATCAGAGGATCATCCCCTGATAGGAGAACTGGGTGGTAACTGAAGGCTGGTAGGGTGTGACTGGAGGAGGTGGGTCATTGGGGGCATGCCTTTGAGGTACGTATTTTGCATCTGATGAGGATCTCTCCTAATTCTCTCTCTCTCTCTCTCTCTCTCTCTTTCTCTCTCTCTCCTTCCTGGTGCCATTCTCATAGATGCTTTCCTCTACCACACTTTTCTGCCATGATGTTCTGCCTCCCCTCAGGCCCCAAAGAATTCGTTCTGCTGACTAAAACACCTTCTAACTGGAGATAAGGAGGTCCTTCCTAGGACATTCCTGAGAGGAGTCAACAAATTAATATACATGTAGGAGTTCAGTCTTTTATTTGGCTTCTAGCTTATATTCAACCAACAAACATGAGTCCTGGATCTTTGTTCTTTGAGATAAGATCAGAAAAATAGAGCAGATATTGAGAAAAAAAGGAGGTCAAGATATTCCAGACTGGGATAAAAGATACCAGCAGTCAAATTTTTGTGAAGACACTCGGGCAATTCTGCTCTTGCTAATAATTCACATCAACTTCATGGAGAAAAAAAAAAAGACCTCTGGCTTCATTTTCATATTAGGAAGGTATCAACTACATTGCAGGATCCCAGTCTATGATTTGGAGCTTACTTAATACCTACTGGGTTCCACATCCCTCCCTAGCAGTTGGGGATTCCCTTGCTTATTTTCTAGAAGATGTCATGGAAGAATCCAGCGGCTGAGATTTGAAGTTTCATTTTTTATTCAGCACACCAGAATCACAACCTAAGTGTTCTTTCATCTATAATTCCAGAAAAAGGTGATGGTTTGTCTTTGGTGTAAACAAAGGAACCGCTGACCACAACAATTTTCTCCCAGCAAAGACAGAAGATGGAAATATTGGCAGAGGTGATAGAGCATGTAAAACTATATAGAGCCAAGGCAGTACAGAGGATACCAGCGGCCCCTGATTAAGGGATGGTCTTTTGCCAATTACCACATAGGAGAAGCTACCATGAAACGACTAAAAGAAGCAAATGAAATCATATAACTAGGTGCCTGTCCTCAGAAATGCAGGTTGTGTGTGTGTGTGTGTGTGTGTGTGTGTGTGTGTGTGTCTTTCTCTTTCTCAGTCTCTTCTTCCAGTAAGGACTACAATTTTATAAGTGCACAATATGTTCTTACGAATTGTAATGTGCTCAAATCTAGCGCTTGCTCATAAATTCTGCCAGATTATCAATTTGTTCCCCCTCTTCTGCTTTCACAAGTATTCCAAGATCTCTTAACATTTTCTTTCCTCTGCCTAAAGTCGCTTTTAAGCAAAGACTAAGGTAGATGCCCTTTTGCTCATCTTGTCCAACCGAGATACCATTTGCCCTTTCTTCCTTATTCTGTGACTTTATTTTCTTCTGTTTGTAGATGGATCACCTGCCAATTCTGGAATGTGTCCAGTTTTAACTGGTCATTAGTATGCCATTAAACCTATTTCTGGATATTATTATACAGATAACTTCTAAAATAAAAAATTATTTGTTTTCAGCCATTTTGAATATATTTCAGTTTTTTTCTTAAACTATTCACAACTGGCAGATTATTTTTCATATCCACATTGGTTGACATATTCTAGTGTGACATTAAATTCTTATTATACACATTCATATATACAATGAACTCTATGTAATGTGAGACTTAATCTAAAATGTTAATTGACTTAAATACACCACTTTTTTTTTTTACTATTTTGCTTAAAAATTATGACTCACTTTTATGTAAGTAGAAATAAGATTCAGTCAGAGATGTCCTTTAGGAGGAAATAGAGAATTCTAGATGGATCAACAAAGATTCTTATTCAGCATTATTCATTGTCCAACAATTTAGCATGCATTCATTTCTGTAAAATGGGTAAAATAATGCTATCTCCTTATACATTGCAACATTTAATGATTATGTGCTTTTTCATAGTGTACATTCATAAATTAATAGGCTAATAATGCGCTTTCTCAGTGTACTTCATAAAAGCACATTGTGAACTAATTAAACAGAATGTAACTTGTGCTTTTGGGAGAAGTGTTATCTAAGTGTAAATTAGGGAGAGAAGTGGCAGCTAAATGTATACAACATATCTATCACCACAAATTTGAGTCTTAACTCTAATTACAGATTGGACATGTGAACCACAGCTTGTGGGAGATGCCCACTCCCCTCAGAAGACCCTTCTTCAAGTCTTTCGAAGAAGGCTATTCACTTAACAACCAAAATTATTAGCAAACCATTTTCTGCTCAGAACAAAAGGTTAGAGGGAAAAGACCTCTTTCAAAGCTACCATGTTGGCAGGATTTATGGTCATCTTTTTGTAGAGAATATCTGCACAACAAGTGTCATGAGAAATGGAGTTTATTATTTAGTTCTTTGGACAGAAGAAAGTATTTTTATGGATTGATAACTCCACCCAGAAAGGGCATTTGCACCTGATGGAAGAGGAAAATTCTGCAGACAGATTTGTGCCTGTCTTCAAACCTTTCACCATCTGAATAACCCCTGAGGTTAAATAGCTGGTAGACATCTGTAGGCAGAAGTAAGAGAAATGAGATCATCAAGGAACGATATCGTGCTTACAACATGTGGCGAAATGAGTGGCTCTTCACCATCTGTTATTTGTGTGTGTATTTTATTATGTAAATGTTCGTACACACTGCATTCTAAACAAAGGAACATTACTTCCACTTTGTTGGTGCTGCCAAGCTTGCGTATGTGTCCTGGAAAAGAAAGTGGCAGACAGAAAATTCAGGGTTCATCTGGCCACTTGTGTCCCTGTCCTTTCACCAAGAGGGTGAGAGACTCTAAGAAGGTTTGATTCCTTTTCTACATCCTGTTAACAAATACAAAGCTTGACTGTGAATGGAAAACAATGTCTTAAATACTATAGTTATGGTCCAAAGCTTCTTTTGCTGGCGTCCACGGGAAAAAGATACTAGAAGCTAGGATGCCCTGGGATGGTTCCAATGTACACTAGTGATAAATCCAGGCTAGAAAATAAATTTGGACAGAGAAAACAAGCTCTGTTCAATTTTCTCTCATCTGTTTAATTCTTGGCACACATCTCTGGGTCATGGGAAGGTTCTGGTGGACTGCTGTCATTGTCTCCCCCAAAACAAGAGGGGTGTGTGTGTGCATGTTTGGGAGGAATAAAACTAAGGAGATTTGGGTGTCACATATTCTGGTTTGAATTTTCATAAAATTACCAATTTAAATTGAAATGTAATTATCTTAACTGGCATCTTTTTGGCAGCCGCTTAAAAAAAAAATCCCTCGGCTTTACTGTACCAAGCAAAAGCCCAGAGGAGTCCTGACACTGGCCTTTAATCAAAAGCTGAAAAGACACAAAAGCTTTCAGATAATCTATGCCAAGCTATCTTGGACAGCATGGAATTGCCTGGAGCACCCTTCTGGTGGCATTTAAAACACCTGGTGCCCTTAGAAAAAAAATACATCTGCGTCTGCAATTTCTCCTTCTGTAATTCCCTTAAATCTTTCTCTCTCAACCCATTCTCCTCTTTTAAAAGTAAGGAAGGATGCTGTAGTGACAGTAAAATAAAGTAATTTTATATACCAAGAGAATGATACTTGTCATTGGCTATGCCTGGAGGTGACAGACTCAGGTGGCCATCTGCACAAACACTTCCTCACTGTTTATTTCATGTGGTTTAATATAATTAAACTATCATTGTGCTCATTGATTCAGCGCAAATTTTAATTTGATAATTGGGGAAAAGGTGTGCATTTGAAATGGAGGCAATTAATTGACACTTTAAATGCACTTGAACAAAAATAATTTGAGTTGCACTGTACTTAGCGGTGACTTATACTGTTGTGTTTATGCGAATTCTTTCATTTAGCTTCTATCATTAATGGATAGAGGTAAATAACATCCCTCAGTCTAACTCCTTTTGATACTGGCAGTCTAATTCTGAAATTTGGAAATTTTTTTTTATGCCACCACAAAATAATCCCATTCATTTCAGTTACTGGATTTTCTAAAATACAGGCATTCTAACTTTGAATAACAATCTAATCATTCATAACTAGCCTCACACATATGAAACATAATTATGCAGATTGTCACATAATTTTGTGAATACACAGTCTGATTCTCATTCTAACAAACACCTTGCACAAATAAATAATGAAAATAACAAATACACATTTTTTTTTCAATTTATAATACCCATCTTTCTCAAGATTTGAATAAAAGGAAGAAAAATAACTAGTTCTCACTTATTTCATTTTCCTCCAATACCAGTTTTAGTTGAATTCCTTTCAAGGGAATTTATATATTTTGGTGATCTTACTGGAATTTAAAAAAGAACCATATTTATGGATAAAGCAGGTTTTTTTGTGTTAATTATCTTCCATCTGGAAACAAATATGCTTTCATATTTTTTTCAGACTTCAAGAACAAAAGCTAGTTTGTTTTAGCAACTTGAAAAACCCTCATCATTTTTTATAAGAGCTCCTTTATTCACAGACCCTGAAATAAATACTTTTAATCAAAACTCTGAAGCAAATTTAATTTTATAAAATGTTTGCTACTACAGATTATACCTGCAGTAAATGTTACTTAATGAGAAATGTTTGTTGTTTCTACATATGCTTCGAGAAGACTTGTTCTTAATGTGAAGGGTTGGAACAACTGCTTTGATTTACAGATGAAACTTTAAGCTCTAGTTTCAATCTATTATTCAGTGTTTTTAATATTCAATGTAACCATGGATGAACCTAAGTAAGTTTTGGCAGGTCACTTCAGTTAAGCAACCACACTCTTTTTATTAAAGATGGAAACCTCATTAAAATAGGCTCTGAGAAGACTTTGTAAACTCCAGCTTCAAATCAAGGTTGGCAAAAATGCTCCCCCAGATCTTTTCATATAAATGTGGTTCTCTTGGCACTTGAGAGTTTCTGAAAGTAAGAAATGCTAAAGAGCATAAAAAGGCAAAAATCAAAGAAAACAAACAAAAGAACACACACACAATGTGCACAAATAAAACACACACACTCACATCCAGAAGCATTATTGACCCCAAAGTACATCTATTTCTCATAGCCTTTCTTTCTATTATCTACTTTCAGATAAAACTCTTCAGAAACACCTTTGATAAATCAGTTAATATAATAGTGATAAAAGAATAAAGATTATCATCTTAAATGTAACTGTTAACCATTCTTAAGTAATGAATTATCAACACTGAACCCCATAAATATGGACAATGAAAACAATAATAAATGATAAATATGAGTCCTTCATTACTTAGCAGAATTAAGCTCTTCTAAAAGATCAGAGAATTTTAAGGGTGAATAGAAACTGATAGATCAGTTGATCTGATAACTCAGTAACATCAAAAGAGAATATAGGCCAGAGATTAAAATCCTATGCAAACTCTGCAACTGGTAAATGGACAGGACCAGAGCTGTACAACAGATGTGTGCACTTCCAGAAATGAAGGTTTATTCTATATTGCATTGTTTGTAACTTTAGCATTCTTGATTTAAATGATATTAATACAACCTGACATCATCTTAATTAGTAAGTTCATTCATAATTAGGATAATTGGTATTGTTTTATTTTTACATTTTTTGCAGAAATGTTAATTTCAAAAGTCTAGATCCTAAAATGGCTACATTTTATCATTAAACAACAATCACTGAAAAATTGTTGATAATATCCCTTATATTGTGAATTCACCAATAATCTTTTATCTTTATCTATATTGTTTCTGATTATTGACTAATTCACAAAATAGTCCTTTTGCCCCCAAGATTGTCTTTACAGTATTGAAAACTTGTTTTAAAGAGTATTAATTATATTTAAGCAGTACTTGGGTAATTGAAGCTATAAAATCCTCAATTCATTGCTAGCTAATAGATAATTTCCCTAAATTTCAGTCTGTAGATATTATTACAATGATTATTCTTTTTAAAAATGAAGAATCAAGTCAAGTGATCAATATATATCCTATTAATGCTTATCAAAATGGTAAATGTCATCTCTCATTAAAAAACCCTGAAATTCCTCATTTTTTTTTTCAGTTTTATTTATCAGAATTAACACCTAGTTCTGGTCTGGGTTTTCAGGGAATTAAAGCAAATATGATAGACTTAATCATTTCAAACTCATTGAGCAATTCACATACATATGTAAAACTGCCACAAAGCTAAAGAAAAGTGCAAGATAAAAATATAAAAGTAATTAAATTGGTTATATAATTAACAACAGGTGTTAAACTCATTGGATTTTCTTATCTATTGAATAGTAGAAAATGTTCTTCTACATCTCAATTTTTGCTTGTTCAGACTAAATATCAAAATAATGGTTCCATGAAATATCAAAATGATTCCATTAAATATTTTTTCTGTGCTTATTTTTTATTTTTATTTTTTTTACCAGAACAGTATTAGACACAGAGCATGGAATAAAATAAAGTACAGTAAGTTTATGCAAGGAACCTACAACTTAACAATTGTAACTGAGCTAGAAATGAAAAGTAAAGAGTTGGATCACTCATAATTATAGGGAAACAATTGAGCAAGATATTTTGAGCTATGAGGATATTTGAAAGATAAGTAAGGAGGAGATAGATATGATTTAATATGAATTCAGTGCCTAGAACAAGACAGAAAGATATTGAATAGTCCATAAATTACCTGTTGGTATCAGTAGTAGTGAATTTCATGCTATTATTTTAAATGTAACTTTGGGGGAATATTTGGAATGAATCTTTTTCTAAAACGTGATATTTTCTCAGAAATCCAAATTTTATTTACATAATTACTTCTTAAATTTAGAAAAACATTTGATATAGTCAGTAAACTATAATTCCATTTTTGATGTTAGAAACAACCTGCAAGTAAGCTGAAACAACTCATGTGGCCCCTAAAAGATAACTGGTATTCTTGTAAACATTCCCCTAATTTTAAAAACCTTGACATTTAAACAGCAGCTTCTACTTAGTTATACTATCGTCTCCCTCTCTCTGCGTATTAACGTTGGCCTGCCATTTTACAAGCTTTCCAAGTGTGTAGGAAATTTGGCTGTGTTAGCAGTTTTGTTTTAATATATTCTTGGAAATTTTATCTGGAGCAGTAGTGTGTGCTTTCAGCAAGTGGCTAAAATGGATGCAGATTTTCTAACTCCAAGGAGGTCATGCCTAATGATACCATCAATTGTTGAAAATTCATGTAACAGCAGGTTCTGATGTTATAGGAGATGCGGCATGTGATTTACCTTGCCATCTCTTTCCCACTTGTATTCCCTATTTTCACTGTGATAAAATCAGGAAGATCTCTAGGCACTGAAGCTACTCATGCCACTTTTGCAAGCCTTAATAATTACACTGGCAGCTTAGGTGCCTTATTAAACCAAGAGATGCAATGTGTGCATAATTCCTTTTCTAAAAAGATTGCCAGTTGCAGACAGATGCTTTGTAAAGAATTAAACAGTGAGCTGTGAAACTCCTCTAAACATGTGTTTGTCCATTTACCAGCATTTCTGTCATTATCAGAATATGTTTACTTGTAGTCTCAAGAATGGCTTTCCACAATAAATGCAGGGATAACATGCACTCTGCAGGTTGCAGGCTACATTTATGTAAGGTGTATGCTCTTCTCTAATTTTTGTGCTCAGCATCCAGTTCAGGGTTAAAGTGGCTTTCTACAGTACTACTTCTACCATTTATCCCTCAGTACATACGTACACACACACACACACTTCCAGAACAGTTTGCATATGAGTGAGATCAGTTTTTCTCGAACCTGGTTTCTCACCCCTGATCTATCTAACAAATTACACTGCTAGAAAACTGGCTTTGTTTCTAGGGGGAGATATATTCTGTTGACCATTTGGTTAGAGGATAGGCACCCCAAATTGCCACTTAAGTTAAAAGTATAAAAAGCTGGGCTGGGGATGTGGCTCAAGCAGTAGAGCGCTCGCCTGGCATGAGTGCGGCCCAGGTTCGTTCCTCAGCACCACATACAAACAAAGATGTTGTGTCCGCCGAAAACTAAAAAAATAAATATTAAAATTCTCTCTCTCTCTCTCTCTCTTTAAAAAAAAAAAGTATAAAAAGCTGAAACGGACCTAATATTTAAATTTTATTCCCCAAAAGTTTAGATTTAGTATGTTCAAGACTAAGAGGCAAAATAGTCTGAGATGAAAGCTGTTGTTTTTGTCTTAATAAGAATGGGGTATTCTGTAGCTAACAGCACTTCTGTGAATTCCTACCTTACTTATAGTAGAGGAATGTCGTAGATATCATATTTCATCAGCAATGATGTCTTGATATGTTCTGTGAATAATTACAGTATCTTTTCATCTCCCTTTTGTTATAAGAAACCTTTATAGTAAAAGCTTTTAGATATGTAGGGGGAGTGTGTAATCCAAGTCATCGAATCTAATAAGAAATTGTTTGGGCACGTACAAAACCCTCTCAAAATACTTGGGTTTGGAGTTTCATATCTAATTGAAACCTTTTAATGTAGGAATAGATTTGTTCTTAAGAAAACACTGTCATACTTTTAAATAAGTTGGGGAGGGGCTGCTTCAAGAAATATGCAACAGGTTTCTGTAGCATCAAAATTATGTTTATTTAAAAACAGAAATTCTGTTGTTCTGATGTTTTACCATAGAGACAGACCAAATGGAATTAGGAAATTATATGCATATCCACAAGAATTGAAAGGCTTTGAAAAATTGCTTGTGCAAAAGCTTTGTGAGGTGATATTAAGCCAAATAATTGAAAAATGCCTTAGAGTGTCAGAGATGTATGGGGGATTCTGATCCACATGTTGCCAATTGTGGGAAATTTTTTTCTAAAGAATATAAGCCATCTGTGGAAAGCCCTAGTTTGGGTTTTTATTTCACTTTTAACTTAGACCATCCTGAGATCATTCGACACAACATTTCTAGGTTTTTCTATTGAGAAGAGCAACCTCTCCAGTTTTTTGAAAATATTCTCCACACCTAATTTTGGAACTTTCATCTGTACATCAAGGCATGTGTTTTGTTCATGTTAAGCATGAAAATAACTTCTCTTTCTTCCAATGTGTTTATGTTTAGTAGAAATGACTCCCATACAGTTTAACCTTAGTAGACTATTTATAAGTATTAATAGAAAGCATCCTGTCTAAACATTAGCTTCAAAGGATATCATGAATGTAATAAATCATAATATACCACATGGTCCCAAACCATTATTTATTGTCAATAACAAGCAAAGAATAACAACAACAAGAAGGAAAGATTGTTTTGGCACCATATACCAAATTGGATTTTTGTAAAACTAGGTCTCAAAGATGAAAAGAGCTATGAAGAAAGTTTGAGGGGTGTGTAGCAGTGTACCTGATGTATAAAAATATACTTGATCCCCATTTTGGAACTTCATGTTCTATTTTTGATAATGTTTGATTTATTCTTTTTAAAAAATGATTCAAATATTTTGAATTTTTTGAAGATATATTGACCTATCTCAAGAATCCAAAGACTATTTAGTTTTTAGTTTTAATATCTAAGTATAGAATTTTTTGAGCTAAATATTATATGTAATATTAGGTGAATGTCAAATATCTTATTCATGCAAATGTCTAGTTATTGCAACATTATTTGGATAAGACATTTTTATCCCTTGTTGGAAGGTATTTATATATATTTTTTGAAAATTATATTTTGAGTCTATTTCTAGACTCTGTTATTTTCTATTTATCTATACATATATTTTTCTCCAAAACTACACTCTTGCAATTAATATTTATTTATAGTAAGTCATGAAATCAGATTACTTATGTTCTCAGTTTTTCCTCTCTTAGAAAAAGAACTTCATTATTCTTGTTCATTTGCATTTCCATATAAATTAGAGAATCAACTTGTCAATTTCTGCAAAAACCTGCTGGGATTTTGACTTAGATTTCATTAAAACTATAAATTCACTTGGAAAAAAATAGATTTTTTAAACAATACCTACATAACCACATATAATTATCAAAATTACAGTATTAACAAAAATAAAATACTATGAAATTTATAGAATTAATTCGAGATCTATTATGGTTTAGATATTAGGTGTTCCCCAATAGGCTCATGTGTGAGACAATGAAAGGGGGCTTAGAGATGAAATGATTGAGTTATGAGTGTTTTAAATTAATCAGTGAATTAATCCCCTGGTAGGGATTAACTGGATGGTGTGGCTGGAGGAGGTGGGTTATTGTTTACATTGTCCTTGTTGAGCAGAACTCCCTCTGCTTCCTAGTACCACGTCCCCAGATGCTTTCCTCCACCATGCATTTCTGCCATGATGTTCTGCCTTATCCTGAGGAATGCAGTCAACTATCCATGGACTGAGACTTCTGAAACCATGAGACACAAAGAAATTTTCCTCCTCTAATTGTTCTAATTGTCTAGTCTTTCTGGTCACAGAAGTGAAAATCTGACTAAAACAAGTTCCACCTATTGCCCTTCCAATGTTCTCTTTTTGAACCATTATTCAATCCAGGGTCATACATTACATTTAGTTTGTTTCTCCTTAATCTCTCATTCTGAATGGACTCTTCAGTCTTTCATTGTCATTCATGTCTTTGACACCTTTGAAGAGTAGTAGCTAGTTATTTTTTTTTTTGTTTTGTTTTGTGTGATGTTTTCTCATGTTAAATTTAGGTTGCTGTTTTTAGTTAAAAAACAAAGCAAAACATAAATGATGCTGTACCCTTCTCAATGTATCATATCAGTAGGAAGCAAGTATCACTATCCTGTTTCTGGTAATATTGACTATCAAATGGTTAAGGTATAGACTATTTTCTATCCCACAAAATTACTATTTTTTTGCGTTTTGAATTAATAAGTATATTAGGGTATTACCATTTTTTATTTTTCTATCAATATATTTTTAGTTTTCTATCAATATATTTTTAAATTTACGGATGCTTTTGTTTCCATTTCCAATAGACTCTTCATCCTATTCAGTGGATTGTTTATTTCAAATATTGAAATTTTTGGTTCTAGGATTTCCAACCTTATCCTTCTACTCAACATTGTCACTGAGCATTATTGTAGCTACTCCTTTAAAGTTCTTGTCTGCAAATTCAACATCTGCTAACCCCATCATTGTTGTCTGTTTATAGTCTTTTCCTTTGAGACTGTATCACATTTTCCTGGCTACTTGTATGTGAATAATATTGGACTATACCCTGGACATTCTGAGTATTAGATTGTGAAGAATCTAGATTCTGTTATATTGCTTCAAAAACTGTTGATGCTTTTGTTTTAGCAGGCAGATTCAAAGTGCAAACAAGCATGTCTGTGGTGTGCGGCAGTTTAGATCTCAGCTTAGTTTCTTGAACCACAGCTGTGAGTTGCTTTCTGCTTGTCCCATTCAATATGTGGTTAGTGGTCAGTAGGGATTTGGGTTGAGTTAAGCCCAAGTCACTGGACTTCTACTCCTCTGGCTTTTCTTTCTGATGTTCTTATTGCACTCTCCAGTGACCCTGGCTGCCCTGTGCCTCTTGCCCTTTTTCCCTTAGCTTGGGAAGGCAGAGGGTTTTCTATCTGAATTTGAAACATCTCTACACCCCTGCCTCTGTGACTGTGGCTATCCCTGGGGAGAAAAATTGCCCAAAAAGGAACTCATTCTCTTCTGATTTGCCTTGGCTCTGCTCCCAAATCTGCGTATCAGAATTTGCAGGTTTTATGTTTGTAATTTTTCCATATTACAGCTGCGTTTAGGAGGATTGTTTTGGTGGATGGTTATTTCTCCACTAACATGACTTAAGAAATGGTTTGGGGCTGGGGGTGTGGCTCAAGTGGTATCACACTCACTTAGCAATGCATGATGCACTGGTTTTGCCTCAGCACCACATAAAAACAAAATAAAGATATTGTGTCCACCTAAAACTAAAAAATAAATATTAAAACAAACAAACAAAAGAAATTATTTGGAAACTGGAATTTTAATGGTGAAAGGATGTTGTCCTAAAAATAGTGCATGTGAAGAATAAAGTACTTGAGAAGGAAGACAAAACTTCACTTACACAATACAGTGGCCTCTACTGGGTATCCTCCAACTCACAGTGAATGACTTAATTATTCCCAGCCAGTTCAGAGCTCCTGTTAGCAAAGCTATTTTAGCACCTAAAAGCCATATTCATGCAACGGCACTTCTATTTCATAGCCAGAATTTATTAGGAAATAACTGGACACTACCTAGTCTAGGTCTAAGTCACTTTCTTGAGAAATAGTAATCAGCATTCTGGGAGCCTATCCTGTGTTTTAATTTCTACTCTATCTACTGTATCTCCCTTCTCCTCTTCTTCTGCCACCATGTTAGAAGAATTTTTTTTAAGTCTACCACCACCAACAACAAAAAAATACAATAAATGCACAGAAAAGCAGAATGGAGAATGGAGAAAGAGTGATTCAGTTGCCAATAGTCTCCTACTGTTCCTTTCTGCTCTACCTGAAATCTGGCTGAATATTTTCCTTAACTAGCATTGGACATTCCTGTATTCTAACTAGAAATCCCCACAATTTCCTTATGTTGGCTTTTATAATGTTCAAGTTTATGAATATTGACTAACCCAACTACTTTACATGTTACAGGCATTATGAAAAGGTTTCTATAACTATAATGATAGCATACACAAAACAAATGTGCCCGGGAATGTTAAAGTAGCCCAAGATGAACAAAAATTATTTATCATTTAAAGTGAGGTAATTTCTAAGTAATTATGATTAAATTACCATATAAATATTAGATAAAGATCCTGTCTGTTAATTTGAATGTAATCAGAAGAAAATAGAAGCAAAATATCTTTTAAGCTATGGATTTTTTTCTGCACTTACTTAAGTTAATGCTAAATAAGATAATGCCCGTTAGGTATAAACTCTCTAAATGCAATATTTCTGTCTTCTCTTGGTGCTTATTCTCCACCTCTGGGTCAATCCCATTATTATAATTAAGTTTCTGCTTAATCAATTTTATTTCTGTACTTAATAGAAAGAGGCCATTTTTCTAGATGTTCTGTTTTCCCAATTATATAAGCACTAAGAAATCAATTGCTTAACAAAAGTTACAGTAATATGATTTGAATATGAATTACTCTCCAACAGAAGGACATAATGAGCCAGATGAAAAATAAGAACCTGTCTCCCCATCCCCCAAACAAATAAATAAATCTCAGCAAAGGCAAAGCTTGGGAACTCTTGGATTTGTCAAACATTTCATGGATCTTCCAAAACATTTTGGCAGGATAATTCCCTAAAGTGATTCATTATCCATCAATTCATATTTCAATGTCACTTAATATTTGTTGAATATTCACAACATGCTATCATTGCACAGCTGCTGAGAACATGCTTCTGTCTCTCAACCTCACACTGCATGTTTTTTAAAAGATGAAAAATAACGTATATTTTAAAATTTGTTAAGAGGAGAAAATTGGTCTAAAAACAAATGAACACACACATATCCTTCAAGAATTCATTTTGATACCATTTTAGAAGATATTCATTGATTCTGAAGTGACCCTTATTTTCATTTATATATTTTGTTTAACTTTTTTTCATTTATATACATATAAACTTATAAAGACATGAATATGTTTATATAGAAATCTCATTTTCAATTAATTTTGATATTCCTCTTTTGTATTCATATATCCTTCAATTCTACTACTTCCAGAAAAAGTTTTAGTCACAACCTAATTTTACTATCTAATTTTAAAGTTTCTATTTAGGAATACAGACAATTCCATTACTTAAATGCTAAAATTTTCCATCTGTTCTTATATTTGATTATTAAGTATTGCTTATATACTTTCATATTCCATTGTTTCCTGCAAAAGGAAGTTCTCAATTTCCACTTGTCCCATAAATAAACAAATCTCCCTTCCTTGGTTCAAGTATCTGCTCAAAAATACCTTTACAGACCACATTATATGAAATAACATACATGCACTTCTCTCCACACCCTTAAATCCCAGGCTTTCATTTTTTTTTCTTTCCTGATATAATGGATTGTTTTTGCATTTGTTTATTTTCTATCTCCACCAACGATAATATAAAGATCCTAAAAAGGAAATTTAGGATCTTATTTTTCTTCTTCTACCTATGCAGATCAGCATAGTTTGTGACACCTATAGGCTATTTGTAAATATTGTTGAATTAATAAATAAATTCTCTAAGAAAAAGTATTTTGCTTTCAATTCAAATCTATATTTCAAAATGCAACCCCATGTGAAAATTGGCCTAGGTGCTATCTCCTACCACATTATGGTATCCAAATTTATTCCTTTTTATTATACATGAGTCAACTATGTATATTCTGGGGAAAATATCTCCTGCCTATATTCTGGTGAAAATCTTCTTTACCCAATTTTTTTTGTAATTAATTTATTAAACATATTTTTTAAAAATATGCATGTTGATTTTTTGAGTATAACATACAAATGAAAAATGCACATAAGATCTCCTGCTAGTTTATGAAAATAAAAAAAAACATACAAATTAAATTCTTTGCAAAAGCATTTAGATTGAAGAATTTAAATACTCATATATTTGTATCTGATGTAGTTTCTCTGATATTTTCATGTATTCCAGAAAACTTCAATTAATATAAATACAAAAAAATTAAGTTTTGAAAATGTGTGTGTTAGTCAATTTTCCCTCATTGTAATGAAACACCTGAGATAAGTCAATTGAAAGGAAGAAAGATTTATTGTGGTTCATAGTTTCAGAGGTTTCAGTCTGTGGTCAGACGACTCAATTGTTTCTGAACCTGAGATGAGGTAGTGCATTGAGGCAGAAAGGCAGGGTGGGGGCAGAGCTGTTCACCTTATGACAGGAAGGAAAGTACAAGAAAGAGGAAAATTGAAAAAGGGGTAAAGGGCCAGGAAGAAAATATTCCTTTCAAAAAATATATACCCTTTACAAAACACATTCCCAGTGACCTACTTCCTCCTACCAAGCTGTACCTCCTGACATTTCAGCCACCTCCCCAGTAGCACCACACGCCAGGGACAGATAATACAAGAGTCTTTGGGGGCAATTCCAGATCCAAACTAAAACAATGTTTAAATAAATTATCTCTTGGAGTTTTGTTGTATTTCATTGACTCGAAAATGAAATATAGCAACATTTTCACTATTACATGGTGACACTCTTATTTCCTCCTAGTAAAAGTAGAGCACAAACAATATGAAATTCTGTAAAAAGCATAAGATGTTGGCTTTGGGGAAATAAATGAATTTATTGTATGGATTTCTATGAGATATAATTCATTCAGTATGGATCTAGAACATTTCACTATTTTTTCTACTCCAGTAAAAAAAAAGAAAGAGGGAATGATGATGTGGTATTTCATTGCTTTTCTTTGATTTCTTTCAAGTAAAAATTATGTACTTCAGTCCAAATTTTTTTTAATGCAGCATTTACCAGTGTTCTTTACCAAGCCTAGCATATTTTAAAAGGAAGCATCAGTACTGAGCATCATAATTATTCAGTAATAGCCCAAACAGCTGCCTTTCTTTTTAATTCTTGGAATTTTTTTCACATTTTGAAAGAAAGGTAGTGTGAAAATAACCTTTTTTGATTGAAATTATGTATTTTTTTTCCTAAGAGTGGACATGTAAGGGTTATTATCTAGCAGTAAAGAAAACAGATTCTCACTCTTTCCTCAGAGGAGTATAGAAAAATAATGAAAGTGCACGATAATGATATCAAGTCATTTTTGTTTTCCTGAGAAAAGAGTGCTACTTTGCAATTGTCTTTTTCGCTAATAGAAATAAGTTAAGGTGATGGCATCTGGCTATTTTTTTCTATTAATTTTTTGACTGGGAAGTCTATCTAATCCATGGTAAACTGACCACAGATAAATATCAATGCTACATACTATCATAGCACCTTATTTATATAATTCCTGAGAACTTTCTTTGTTGAATTATATTGATCTATTTATGAGCTTCCTCCATATTATTCCAAGAACTTTTAGAAGGCAAGGGTCATGTTCATATGTTTTCTTACCAAGTACAAAAATAGAACCTACTTCCTGGGGTGTTTTAGTTAGCTTTTTCATTGCTGTGATCAGAAAAACAATCTTAGAAAGGAAAAGCTTATTTGGGGGCTCATGGTTTCAGAGGTCTGAGTCCACAGATGGCCAACTCCATTGTTCTTGGCTTAAGGTGAGGCAGAACATCATAGTGGAAGGACATGGAGGAGGAAAGCAGCTCAAGAATCTGCATCAGGAAGCAGAGAGATATTCAGCTCAGTTTACAAAACCGGTACCACAAAAGCACACCCCCTCATAATCCATCTCCTCTAGCCACAACCTACCTGTCTATAGCTTCCACCCATTTAATTCCTATCAGTGGATTAATGCACTGATCAGGTTAAAGTTCTAATAACCTAATCACTTCACCTCTAAATTTTCTTGCATTGTCTCACACATGAGCTTTTGGGGAACACCTCATATCTAAACCATAATGGTGGTGTCACTGTATTAATTGTTGGGTGAAGCTGTTTACTTGCATGTGTCTAATTAATAAGTGAGTGCATTTAAAGGAAAAGTTTTATCTCAAATATTTAGTTGTATCTGTTTTTTCAAAATATTTACCAACATATACAACAATATTTATAAGCATAGTCAATCATTTATATATCTGTTATATTTCAGAAATAACCTAGATATTTTTTCCAGAAAATTTGCCTTTAAGATAAACAAATAACTTAGAAATTAATTTTCTCTTTATTTAAATAATGAAGTGTTAGGAAGCATCTTGGGCTGAAAATTTTCATAAAATGTTATTGTTATTTTGGCCAACTTGCTATGTGATTGTGTAAAATTAGTTAATTTCTCTAGATTCTTGCCTTACATTCTGAAAAATGGGAAGTGTGGTTTATATTGCCTCTGTGATCCAATTTGATTTCAAGATTCTCACATTTAAATTTAATTTATCAATTATCTGCCACAAAATGATGCATTTCAACTCTAATTACTTCATTGTGACAAATTAAAATTCATGTCACAAACTGATTGTTAGAAACCACTATCTTCTATAGATGATAATAAATGATAAACTACCTAAGTCTATGTCTATTTTGTTCCTATAAATCACGAGTAGTCAGCTTTGAAAAGTTAATAAAATTTCACTTGTAATTATAAGCAAAATGTTGAAACAAAGCTCAATATTACTGCTATTAATAACTATTTATTGAGTACCTAAGTGATTAGGTCTGTTATGTGGCTTTTATATTTTTACCTGAATATTAACCAGTTTAAGGCAGATATTAACATTTCTTTTCCTCCAATTATAACCAATTATATACTTGGAAATCAAAAGTTCAGAGGAGCACAATGACATTATCTACCTTATTCAAGCTTATCTAGCAAAAAAAAAAGTCCATGCAGAGACTAAATCTAGTTCCTGTTTTTCTTTTCCTAAATTAAAAATAAAAATATGTCAGACAACATCATGAATCTACAAAACCATGTAAGTCACATAATTTGCTGATGTTTAAGAATAAATGATATTTATAAAAGCATCAGGCAAATCAACAATTGCAAAGTAATTATTCAAAATTTAAAATATACAATAGAAAGCAAAGTCGAGTTTTTAGCACTTGGGCCTTTAGGAGGCATTTAAGATACAAACCATAATAGATACTAATAGAAACTTGAGTGTGGATAAATGGGCATAAGAGGAGAATGGACAAGGAGAAATTCACAAAAGATAAAATTGACCAGAAATTTCTGTGCTATATTGAGTCTTTTTTCTATTGGTGATTGTGAGTTTATAAGGAAACCAAATTGCCCTTTTTACAGTGTCATTTTCAATCTACAATTTAAGAAAAGCTACTTAATAAGAAAATTGCAAGATTGATCTCGGATTAAAATAATAAAATAACAGAAATACAAAGGAATTATAAGTATATGACCATATGGAAATTTAAGGTCTAGGAAGATGAAGTTCTTATAAAACAGCAAATGTTTGAATATGATTTTGGATTTATCATGTGGATCATTTGGGGAAATAAAAATAAAAAATCTTGGGAGTGTGACCGTAGGAGTGAATGGTGGAGGTGATCTAGAATGGCAAATTTTATGTATTAACTTGACTGAACATACATTGAAGATTGTTTCTGCATGTGCCTATGAGGATGCTTTTGGGTAAGAATAGCATTTAAATTGGTTAGTCCAGTAAAGAGGATCCTTAGTGTGGATAAGCATCATCTAGTATGTTGAGGGCCTGAATAGAAGAAAAGCCAGAAGAAAGAGAAATTTTCCCCTTTATTGCTACATTATTTGAGCTGAGACATCTCTTCTCCTATCCGGGGCCTGGGATTTACATCTTCAGCTCTACTGGGACTCAAACCTTCACACAGGGACTAAATTATAGCTTTTGCTTTCCTGTTTCCCCACCCTGCAGACAGCAGAGTGTGGGACTTCTCTGCTTACATAATTATATGAGCCAATACCTTATCATAGATCTCTTTTTAACATATTTATGTTTATGGATGTTAGATGGATCAGCCACATGGATGTTTGAAAAACTCAGTATGTTGGGAGGACTTAAGAACAGAGGCATCTTGTAAGTTAGGTGTAGAAGTCTTAAGGAAACTTGGCCTGAAAGTTAGTAGATGGAGATATTGAGCTTCAAAGAGGAAGAGGATTATAAGGGGATGCAGAACTGATTGACTGGAAATCTCAACATGGTATCAATTAGGAAATGAACCCTATTTCTGGATCCTGTCCCATCTAACTTGTGAAGGGCTTATTTAGTCTCCAAATGAGAGTGATGAAGGGGAAGTGTCTTTCAGAAATTAAGGGGTAAAAATGGGAGTTCATAACCCTCTTGAATCAAATGTGTGAAATATGATATGTCAAGAACTATGTAATGTTTTGAACAAACAATAATAAAAATTTAAAAAAAAAGAAATTAAGGCTTGGTAAAGACAAAGATGTGCTGAGCAGATTCTGAAGAGAATTGCCAAGAATGAGAAACAAGTCAGACATCACAAATATGATACTTTACCCTTTTGCTGTGAATGGATGTCCTTCACAGATATGAAAAGCTGTAGTTGAATAAAGTATATCATTTCTCATTTTTTTCTAGGATCTATCAAGATTTATGAAATGGACCTGATAATTCCACATTAGTGCTATCTACGAAAGACATGAATACTTAATATGGGACAGCTGCAACTCTGCATTTGCATGTGATCACCTGAAGAATAGTTTGTGTCAACGAGTGTTTTCCATTGCCAGTTTTGCTCTCCTTTAAAAATGTACCTCAACCTTCAATATGGACGAAAGGGGAACAGGAATAATTTTATCTGTCTATAAACAAAACAGTTCTGAGCAGCAGTATGAGTCCTCCAAAGATGGACTGAATGTCTTTATTTATTTATTTTAAAGAAAAGACATCACTAACATTTTAAGGGGAAAAATAACTAGAGTAAAGATTTTAAAACCATGAATAAAAATCCTTACTGAATTTTTTTTGCTTTCCTAATTCAATCCAGCAGTCTGTACCATTTTACATTTTCTTTTCCAGACCACAAGTTCTGCTAGAGTCTTATTTATCCATTCACATGTACTTACACTCAGATGTCAAATAATGCCATAAAGTAGTATCAAAAAATATATTACCACATGGGTTCAGTGACTTTTCTATGTATTTATGTCAGTAAAAAATAAAACCAGCATATATATTTTAGAGTCAGTTATGCTAAGTAAATCATAAGCATCATGAACCAAAAGAAGTCATTTTATTTTTTTTTTAATTTTTTATTGTTGGTTGTTCAAAACATTACATAGTTCTTGATATATCATATTTCACACTTCGATTCAAGTGGGTTATGAACTCCCATTTTTACCCCATATACAGACTGCAGAATCACATCAGTTACACATCCATTGATTTACATATTGCCATACTAGTGTCTGTTGTATTCTGCTGCCTTTCCTATCCTCTACTATCCCCCCTCCCCTCCCCTCCCCTCCCCTCTTCTCTCTCTACCCCCTCTACTGTCATTCATTTCTCCCCCTTGTATTATTTTCCTCTTTCCCCTCACTTCCTCTTGTATGTAATTTTGTATAACCCTGAGGGTCTCCTTCCATTTCCATGCAATTTCCCTTCTCTCTCCCTTTCCCTCCCACCTCTCATCCCAGTTTAATGTTAATCTTCTTCTCATGCTCAAAAGAAGTCATTTTAAATGGTGAATATAGAAGCTAAATTTTTGACTCACTCTTGCTATTATAATCCATTCTTACCATTATTATATATCTGTGTTGCCTTAAAAGTCACCAAACTCTTTGGTTAAGTAAATAAAAACTATAGACCCAATTTAATGAGCCAGTTATTTGTCTACTAGATAGAAAGATAAGCAAAGTATGGTGTCAGGTTAGGTTGCCAGCAAATATATTCTGTCAAGGAGAGGCGCGTTCAGAATGCTTACTGGGGTATGAGAAAAGGGAAGGACTCGATAGAGGGATAATATAGGCAGCCATGTAATTATATGAGACCTTGACTAATATTAAAAAGCTTTGCCCTAGAAAAGTCTCAGAGTCACACCAAAATGGGGCAAAATGCAGAGGGAGACTGAATATATCATTGCATTTCCATGATTTCAAATGTATTCTTATATTGCTCATTCTTCTTTTCAGATTCTTCAGCCTTGTTTCTGTCAAACCCTTGTTTACTTTACCAGTCTTACAAAGGCTCATCTGTCTTTGTAGGTGTCTTTGTCCATTTGGACAACTATAATAAAATACAATGAACTATTAGAAAAATTAAAATCAAAACTACTCGAATATTTTATCTCACTCTAGTCAGATTGGCAACTATCAATATAAGCAAGAATAAATGGAGGCAAGGATATGGGCAAAGGTAAACTCTTACATTGCTGGTGGGATTGCAAATTGGTGCAACCAATCTGGAAAGCAGTATGGAGATTCCTCAGAAAGTTTGCAATGAAACCACCATTTGACCCATCTATCCCACTCCTTGGTTTTTACCCAAAGGACTTAAAATCAGCATTCTACAGTCACACTGCCACATCAATGTATTTAGCAGCTCAATTAATAGACAAACTATGGAACCAACCTAGGTACTCTTCAACAGATGAATGGATAAAGAAAATGTGGTACATATACACAATTAAATATTACTCAGTCATACAGAAAAATAAAATTGTGGCATTTGCTGGGAAATGAACAGAACTGGAGACTATTATGCTAAGTAAAATAAGCCAATCCCCCCAAACTGAAGCCTGAATGTTTTCTCTGATATGTGGTTACTAATTCACAATAAGGGCAGGGGGGAGCTAGGGAAGAATAGATGTACTTTGTGGGAGGGGTGAAGGGAGGGGTAGGGATATGAGGGTAGGAAGGATAGTAGAATGAATCAGACATTATCACCCTATGTACATATATGACTACATGACAGGTGTAATTCCACATCATGTACAAGCAGAAGAATGAGAAGTTATACTCCACTTTTGTATGATGTATCAAAATGCATCCTACTGTCATGCAAAATAACAAATTAGAACAATTTTAAAAATGCAATGAACTGGTGACTTATAAGCAACAGAAATTTATTGAGACAGTTTCAGAGGCTCAAAAGTCCAGACTCAATGTCTGGCAAGGGCCCATTTTATGGTTCATAGATGGTACCTTCTAGCTGTGCTCTCACAAGGTAGAAAGGGGAACATGTGCCTGTTTCATAAGGGCATTAATCCCATTCATAAGGTTCTACCTTCATGATGTAATTACTTCCCCAAAGGCTCCATCTCCTACCATCACCAAGCGTTATGATTTCTACATAAAATTTTGGGGATGACACAAACATTTAGACCATAGCTGTGGATTTCATAGAACACATGATGGTGATTCTCTTAGATTTGTATATGAATTTTATATGGCATTTTTCCCCACCACAGATACCTCCTGTAACCTAGGGTCTTCTCGGTTATATGTTCCATGTGGCAGTGCTATTAAACTGCTGTGGACTCCTTTCTTGCATTAGGGTTTACTCAATATCAGCAGGTTTTTGTGTCACTGGCAAATTTGTTGAAACAGTACTCTAAATGGTTAAATTTGCTGTTTTCAGAATGTAAAGAATCCCTAAAGCCCTATCAGTTATTTTATCGCTTCTGAATGGCAGAAGTTTTGAGAAATAATCATTTTTCTTTTATTTTTGGAGAAAATGTTTTAGTATTTTCTAATCCTCTGAAACACTAAAAACTTCACTGATGTGGAAAGTTCATGAGTCCTAGTAGGGTTTCTATCCTGCCCCCTTATGTGCATATGTCTTACCAAAACTCTAATGTACTTGTCAGTTTTCGCTCACCTGGTTTGATTAGCATGATTTAATCTATTTAGTGGACCAGTGTGATGTTTTCCAGATGTCCAGATGGTCTAGGTCCCTTTGGGGTATAAGTCAGAGTGAGGGAAAGTTAATATAGCTCTGGGTCAAGATTGAAAATGATGTTCTTCATTCCACATGGAAATGATCTGCTTCTGAGCCTCCTTCCTGACTGGGATGGAAGACAAAGCAGGTGCAAAGCCAATGACCACATGCTGCAGCCAGAGTCTGTGTTAATCTACTCAAGCAAAAATGACAGTGGCTGAAATTAGGAGGACTATTAGCTGGAGGTTGCAATAAGCCATGGTTATTTATTATGATGCATCTTGTGTTTTTTTTTTTTAAAGAGTGAATCCAGTGAATTAAATCATGATATGAAAGGAGCCACAACTCTTGCATACTTTAAATTTCTGAGTATGGGTTAATTTCTGCATTTCCCCTGAAATACAGTTCCTATATATAGATTTTGATTTTCTACTGGGAAGAGGGCACAGTATTGGAAGTTTGCAGCTGGCTTTCTTAAGATAGTTCTCATACACATCAAGCCATAAAAATGAAGGTTGTGTTAAAAATGAACTATATCTATTCAAATTATATATTTAGAAGGTGGATAAATTACTAATGAATGAGACTATGGATCCAGTGAACTTACCGTAATACTGACATGGGCCAGGATTCCATATATCATCTTGATCCCTTACGCCCCTACTTCTAACAGGAGCCATGGTAGTACCCTGGATATCAACATCAATTCAGAATTAAGATATGTGATAATCTGAGCAAAAAGCCATAGGTCCCTTTTGAGAGAGACTGAATAAATTACTACTGAATATGTTTTCTGTGGTGTCCTGTGCATTATGGATCTGATAAGAGATCTGGAATTGTGTTTGGGGCTTCTACTTCAGACTCACATAGCCTGATTCCTTAATCAATACCTACACTGCCTACAATTCTTGCTCATATTTCTAGGGATACTATGTTTTATTTACCATTCCTATAGGTTTGTTAATAACTCCCCTGGCTACTGTCTCTTTTTTTTTTTCCTGCCTACTATTTCAATCTTGTCACTTAATGAAATGATTACATGTGCTAAGCTTCTGTTGGTCCATGCCACCATCAGTAAGGAAAATACTATTATCTTTATTACAATCAGGGAGTTTAGTTCTGCAACAGTATCACCTGCTTTTAACCTAGCCTACAGATGATTCTTCCCACTCAGCTTCTCAACAATGCCAGTTCCCCTCTTATCAACTCACTCTTTAATGTTGTAACAAAGATTGCTGTAAGAAATGGAGTATTATCTTATTGTTCAACTCCAAAGTACACTGTTCTCTGGTGAGTTTTGTACCTTAGATACATTTAGTTAATTAGGTATTAACTACCACTCAGTTAATACCTGTCAGGAGATTAATTCATTAGATATCCATTCTAGCATGCTAGCTTTTCTGAGACTTTGACTCCTTCCTTTAATATTTGTCACAGTATTTTTTGACCCCTCCACTATGTATTTATGAATCACTACTTTCTCCAAGTTTCCAGGGCCTTCCTTGTTGGTGGTGCTCTATTAAATCCTGTATTTCAGTAGCATGATCCTAAATTGATAATGTTTTCCTTATTCAACATCACATTTTGTTCCTTGATCCAGAGCCATTGGTATCTGGTGGTTCTCTTCTTCCTTGTCCTACCAGAAGATATTACTCAGATTTTGCAATAAATTCAGTGCAAAATCCTTTTCTTCCCTTGAAATGCATAGTGCCTTCCTCACTAGGTTGTGTTAGAATTTCTTCCTTGTTATGGATCTGGATTTCCAGGATATTATTACAAAATAAACCTTGTCTTACAATATCTTTGGTTCATATGAGCCCTGTGCATGACCTGAAATCAGAGTCTGAGGGTGAGGGCAGTGTTGTCTTCTAACATGGAGAGCAGACTATTTCTGAAAGCAAATGTCAGGGGAATCTGGAGTTTTGAGGTTTTCAAATGCTTTCATCCACTAATCCCTATTCCTTGTCTCAAGGTACTGCTCCTTACAGAGCTAGAAATAAAACCCTTGCTGCTGAAGACCTTTCAGGATTGAGAAGTTAACACTGAAGCTCCTTTTTCATTTAAGACCTGAGAATGGTTCTTCATTCTCTCTGCCCTCCAGCTGCCTGAGTTTGGAATCTCCTTAAATGCTACCCAAAATTACTTATTGTCTTTCATGCTCTGTGCCTTGAATTTCTCAGCCTGAGCTAGCATTATCTCTAATCAGTAAACTCCAAGGATAGTAATCTATTTCCATTGACTTTATTGTTTACTTCATACTTCACAAACCCTAGAGAAATTGTCACAGGCAGTACATTCTCTTCCATTTGAGTCATTCATCATAAGTGAATGCTTTAACATTAAAGCACTAATTACAACATCGTTCTATCTATACTCCACCATCCATTAGTATTGGTGTCCTCAGTACTGGTGAATCAATGAATAATCCAAATAGAAAATTTCAATTTTAACTATGCTCCCGAAGCTACCTCTGTAACCAATAATTTTAATTTAGAGGTTCTCTAGAAAAAAAATTATGAGCAGACTTATTGGTTAATGGTTTCAGGATTTATATTTGGAATATAAAGTGAGTGAGGAAAGAAGTAATGAGCAAAACAGGCTGAGTATTTGTATCTTAGTCAGCTTTTTCACTGCTGCAACAAAAAGACCTGAGAAGAACAATATTAGAGGAGAGAAAGTTTATTTTGTGGTCGGGGGGATCACAGTTTCAGAGGTCTTAGTCCGTAGATGGCTGACTCCATTATTTGGGGCCTGGGGTGAGGTGGAACATATGGCAGAAGAGTGTGTCAGAGGAACCGCTCAGGACATGGCACTAGAGAAAGGAAGAGAGGGAGAGAGCGAGAGAGAGACAGACAGACAGACACATACACACTAAGCTAAGCTCACAAAATATATACCCCTAAGGCACACCTTCAATGACCCACCTCATCTAGCCATACCCTACCTGCCTATAGTATTAGGTATTAACTACCACTCAGTTAATACCTATCAGGAGATTAATTCACTGATTAGGTTAAGACTCTCATAACCCCATTATTCATCTCTAATTTTTCTTGCATTGTCTCATACATGAGCTTTTGGGGGAACACCTGATATCAAAACCATAACAGTATCACTAGCTGCCAACTATACCTTGGACTGTGAGCATAACTTTGTGTGTGGTCATGGACCATGAACATTCTCTGTGGCCAAGGGCCACAAGATGGATGCTTGTGACTCATAGAAATACTCTGAGGAGGGGATCTGGGGAAGTTCCACATCATCCATTATATGTAATGATGGAAATGATTGATGTCCTCTACAATCCTACAATCATAGCAAAATAAGGATGATACTTTTATAGCAGTGTTGTTTTTCAACACTGTTCTATGATCATGTAATATAATGTATTTAATTATCAGAGCAATTTAAGAAGTTGTTATCACTAGACTCCCCATTTCCTGAAGGAGAAATTGAGGCATAGAGAGTTTGGGTAATATATCTTGAGATCACATAAATATTAAGAGATGGAGCCAGGATCTAACACCAGAAGTTGAAATCTAGTGAGTGAGAAAAAAAAGAAATGTGCATAAATGTGAACCCATTTCTGTCAAAAGCATATAAATATATAGATGGAAATATACTTTATATTAGGATGATATATGTGAAAAATAAACATTTTGTAATATCTATGTGTATTTATATATTTGCATATGTATATGTACAATCACATGAGTTTGTAATAATGAGTTCTATTAGAGAAATGAAAATCAAGACTTTTTTCTACTATTCACTTTAAAAATTTTTTAACATTAGCCTATTTTATCTTTGTCAAGAATCAACCAAAAGAAAATTATTCAACCCCACAATTTCAGACTGTATCGTCACTTGGTTATTTATGCAGTCTGCCTCACTTAATTCACCCAGGGCAAAGACATATTTACAGATATTAGAAATTTCTATACCAATTTCCTCCAAGTTTTGTTATGATTCTAACTTTTCTTCCCCCTCCCCCCATTTATCAGACCTTCTTATTTCAACTCTGAATTCCTATCCATGGGGATTTTATTTATTTATGAGCTCCTGTATTTACTGCATGATTCATAGTCACTAGTTTTCATTTTTCCATCTGAGCTAATCTGTACATGAATATAGGTCATGTGGATTTAACTTCTTTAGCTGAGAGGAGATCGATTGCAGTGCCATCTTAATGTCTTTTTCTCCATGGAGTTTGTGTATATTTTGAATGATTGCACCTGCCCACAATGCGGGTGAGGGATGTCTTTGCAGGGCCTTTGGAGTTATTACTCATGACTTGGTGCAGAACAAGAAGAGCTAAGGGGATTGTCAAAGGGGCAGAAGGGTGTGCAGCAGCTTTCTGTGGTTGAGGACTGGTGGAGAGAGTGCAATCCATTTACAAAATCAAATGCCAATGTAACCAGAACCCTCTGAGTTTAGTACTTATCTACTTGACCTTGCTGACACCTCATTATTGCAGTTTCCCATCTTTAAAGGGCATGTGCATTTGGTATCTATGATCTCACTTCCTCCTGTCTCTGTTCTCTACTACTTAAGTTAATATGCCTTTCTTCTGTGCTTCACACTTAGCCCATTAATTTTACTTTAAGGAAATGCATAATCTATCACTCACCTCAGAAGAGGAAATGCAGCAGCAAAACAGAGCTAGAAGTGAAGGAGAATAAGAGGGTTCCTGAATGAATTTGAAAGAAGAGAAATATCTTAAACCTTTAAATTTGGACAATATATTCCATTGGAGTTTTAAACCTCATAATGATAATTATTTGCCAAAAAAAAAAAAATCTTGCCCAAAAGGAGCATAAACTTCAGAGCAGAATTAGTCTTTAGAATTTCTCTAATCAATTTATTTAATTTCATAGATGAGAAAAAATATAAAGAAAAATTAACCAAATCTCTCATAGTTGCACAGTCTTACAAGGAAATAGTTTTGTAATCTGATGCATACATAAAATAGGATTGAGAACTGGCACAGTAAACATCTACTCACAGAGTAAATGTCAGTGTCTTGGTTACACAAGCCATAAAGGCAGGAAGAGTCCAGTAATCCTGGATAGACTGAGGCCCAGAAGATTCTTCCCAAGCCATCATGGCCACAGGCCATGTTGTTTCCATATTCTTTCTGGAAATTTCTGGTTCATAAAGACATTGTACCTCATTTTTCCAGATTTAGTATGACTAATGTTAAAGAGTATTCTCTTCCACACACAATCTTTCCAAGTCTTCATTGGAAGGCATTTATTCTTATTGAGGTTCCTTTTTCAGGGCAGGGGAAGACCAGAGTGGGGAGAGAGAGAGGTGAGCTGACTGACTTTGTGAATAGTTTATTCTCAGGATATGCTTCTTAACAGTTAAAAAAGGGGGGAATGTTCTTTTAGGGAAGGTAAGTGAAAAATCACCAGACATTTTTTTCAAACCACATGTAGCTATTCATGGGTAAGATGCATTATCTTCCAGAAGTGTTTCTCAACTATGGCTACATATTAGACTCAACTAGAGAGTTCTAAAATAGTACATATGACCAGCACCACTTAGAGAAAAATTAAATCAAATTCTCAAGGATGAGTTCTGGACACGAACATTTAATATTGAAGAGATTCACATATACAACCAGAGTTGAGAATCTGAGAACCTCTTTCTAGAGTATCTTGGGTAAAATTCCTACCCAATATCATTGAAAATCCCGGTCATTTTATGCTGTCATTATTAACTGAAGAAAGTTGAGGCAGAAAAATTTGGATATGAAAACATACTATTTCTTCAAATATGAGGCAGAAGCCTGAAAGAGAGCTAATACAGGGATGAGCAGAATATGAAATTAAACGTGGAATATGCTTCAGTATCACTATTAATGTGAAAGTGATATTAATGTATGAGTATTCCCCCACATTTGTCAGAAATAGGATCAGTATTTCACAATTTTATTCTAATATCTAGAATTATTGTTGTGAGAAAGTGGCATGTCTATAAGTAAATGATAATTTTAGTTTCTTGAGGTTATAACATCACTGCTGAAATTGATAATAGTAAAAAATGTGAATTAAAATCATTAACAGAAAATAGAAACATGACATGTTTAAAATTCACCTCTTGAGTGAATACTTCCAAGTTTATTTTATGCAGCCAGAATTACCCTGGTGGTATAGTGAGTGGTACAGTCAACTTAGAAAACAACATGGTGATATGTCTAAAAAATAAAATGGAATTATCAGTGAGCTTCTGGGTATACACTGTAAGATATTGAAAGTAGTAGGGCAAAATGATGTCTCCTTTCCCTTGTTAATTGAAGCATTATTTAAAATAATCAAGGTATGAGAGCAACCTAAATGTTCATTAATAGATGAGTGAATACTTGTCTCTCCATTTTCAAATGAAGAATAGGTACATAAGGTAATATCACTCAACCTTAAAAAAATTCTATCATTTGTGAGAACATGTGTAAACATAGATGACATTATGTTACATGAAATAAGCCAGGCACAGAGAGACAAATACCATATTATCTCACTTATATTAGAATTTAAAAATATTGAAATAATAGCAGCAGAGTGTACACTGTGATTACCAGAGGCTAGGGGTGTGGTGGATGGGGAAAAAAGACATTAGTCAGAAAGTACAAAGTTTCACTTAGATAGCAAGGATAATGGGGCTAGGGTACATGTAGCTCAGTGGTGGCTCCTTAGCATGCAAAAGATCATGGGTCCAATCTGTAGCACTACAAAAAAAAATATATATATTCTGATACATTTTCATGTTCTATAACAAAACATGTGATTAAAGTTAGTAATAATGTATTATATATTTCAAAATAGCTAAAAGAATTTTATATGTTCTCACCATAGAGAAATGATAAATGTTTGAGGCGATAGATATGTTAATTACCCTAATTTGATCATTCTCTGATGTGTACACTCCAGGGGACATTTGTAATGTCTGGAGACATTTTGGATTTTCACACCTGAATGAGAGAGGGTGGGTATTATTGGTGTTTAATTGGTAAAGGCCAGATGTGTTGCCCAATGCATTATAATACACAAAACATCCTCCCTCTCAAATCCCTAAAGTAATACCACTATTTTCTTATGAACCCAAACAGAAATGCATCTTAGGTTTTCAACACATTGACTTGTGTTTCCTAAGTCACATGAGCATTCTTTCTGTCATAAAAGGGAAGGTCCATAATGTATGCTATGATGTCTACTGTAAATGGTCTTGCTCAACAGACATTCAACCCCCTGTAGTGTATGAAACAAACAAACAAAAAATAAAGGATAAACCACATTTCCCAGACTCTCTTGTGGCCAGAGTTCTGGATGTGATTTATCATCTTCTGATAAGATGAACCAGCATGGAATTTTGATTTGAAACTGAGTTATGTCGCTAAGGAGCCAGGGTGTCAGAAATCCATTTTACTGATGCATACACTAGCAAGTGCAGGGTCATTATTGTGTCAGTATTGGTCTGGCAACAGCTTCCTGATTTCACACGTAGTTTCCTGATTTTATAGCTTCTGGATCAAGGCAGAGAGTGTAGCTCCCTTTATGGCCCAATTGTGCAATGTAGCCTCATGAATGATCCCTGAAAACTCAATAAGGAGTTGAGAGTTAGCCTTCTAATGATCTTATATGGCATTTAATGCCCATAAGTAAATCTCCTTTGTTTAAACTAACTGTAGTAGATTCTCTTTTTTTGCAATTGAACACTCAATGATCAGACATAACAAAAAGACAGGGTGAGGAAGAAATGCTCACTTGATGTGCCCACAAAGAACCAATATAGATTCTTCAACTTTACAACTTCATTCTCAGATGCAAAATGATGCTGTGGGAACAATTTGGTACATTATTGTTATTTATGTCATTTCACAAATAAATTACAAACTTGAGTTGCTGCTTTCTCTTCTCCTTTTATTGTCTTCAAGTTTGTTTTTAAATCTACTCAAAAGCCAGCTGGCTTAACCTTCAAAAAAAGCAAACTTCTTTCAACGTCTCAAGAAGTTTCTGAAGAACACAAATTTCTACTTATTAAATAATGAGGGAGTTAATGCAAATTAAGAAACCCATTTTAAGCATTATTTAAATATTAAATTATTGTTTATATATTAAGTTGAATTAATATAAGATGAAATAGTGATGGTTATGAATTTAAAAAGATTTCTTCAATTGAATACTATAATGTTTTAAAATTTACTTTTTTATTTTTATTTTTTAAATTGAATACAATTCTCCCTTCTTTCTCTTCTTTTACTTTGCAATCCTCTCTCATCTTCCATTCTCTTTTGCTCATTTATGTAATTAATCAACACTCGTTGAGCACTGTGCTAGTTTTCAAAAATAAAGCAGCTATCTCTGCTCTCATGTAGCTCTCAGTGTAAAGAGGTGAAAAGAAAAGTTAGCACAAAAACGAATGTATGAATGTTTATTATGCTTTTTTTTGAGATAAACGCCATAAGAGAAGATAATTAGTTTTCAAAATGAATAGCAGAGTTTAGGGATATGCCAGATTTAGAACAGTGGGGTCAATAAAAATCCTGTCTGACGAAGTAGCCTTTGAATTTAGAACTAAAACACTAGAAGGAATTGACCAGATGCAAAAGGAAAAAAGCAGGAATGCAGAGCATACTCTGAAAGAAGATCAGTGTGGCTAGAGTTCAGTTAGTGAAGGAACAAATGGCTAAAAGAGCAAGCCGAAGAGACAGGTGTAGGCAAGAATATGTGGGAGTTGTTGATTTGTAAAGAATTTGCATTTAAGTTTAAGTATAAAAGGAAATTATCAAAGGTTTCTGGGGAGATCTGACATCATATTTACATGCTGAAAGATGGTGCTATTGTGTAGACCATGAACTGGAAGGTGAGAGAACAGGATAGTCCTGTTTGGAGTTATTCCAGTACCTCCAGGAGACCAAGACAACAGTAGCAGAGTTGAAGATGGAAAAGGTGGATTGAAGAATTTTGGGGAACCAGACTCAATAGGATCAGAAGCCAGGTTAGATATAGTGGGTGAGTTGTGATGGGTTGAATTGTCTTCCCCCAAACTGTGTGTTGAAGTTCTAACCCCCAGTACCTCAGAATGTGACCTTATTTGGAGGAGGATCTTCACAAATATAACCCTTACCTATTTTAAGCTGAGATCATCAAATGTGGACCACTAATCCAAAATGGTTGGTGTCTTTCTAAAAAGAGGGAAACTTAGACAGGGACATAAAATCATAAGACAGAAGCCATGTGAAAATGGAGGCAGAGTTTGGAATTAAGTTGCCATGGGGTCAAGGAATGTCAGAGACTATGGATATACCAGAAGCTAACGGACACAGGAAGGATTGTCTGCTACAAGATTCAGAAGAACCTAACCCTGAAGACACAAAACATTTCTACTTATGCTTTTTTGTTTCATCTTTTCTGAATTCCTCTGGTCTGTAGGGATTCCTGCTGTTCTTGGTGCTCTTTTGAACTGAAAAATTATCTTCCTGATGTTCATGTGATAGAAACTGGGAACAGCAAAGACTGCTAAGGCTGAGTTTTGCCTTCACTGTTTTAATTATGAAGTTCTTAACATGAATGTATAAATGATACATCAAAGACAGGAATACTAGTTTCTAAAATTCTTAATTGTATTCAGACACATAGCATATAACAGAAATTATTTTATAGTGAGATAATAGCTGTTAAGTATTGTGTAAACATCAGGCATTATTAGTACAAAGTGGCAAAATGGTAATTAAAAATACTTTTTTTTTTAGATGTAAAAAAACTTCTATTTGTTCTTAACTCACTTACTGTGTGATTATGGAAATTTAATTTCTATCTTTACTATATTTTTTGTGAGAGGTAATCTAACTAGACTTCATTGCTAGGCTGGGCACATGGTGAAAACTAAAATAGTGGTTTTTAAAAAATATTATTACAACATTTCTATTAATTGAATGGAATTGAAATAATTGTAGTTCTGGGGGACTATGATAGCAGTACTAAATATATTAAATGTCTTTTGTTGCATTAGGTGAAGTTAGGAAGAGATCCTCAATATAAACTTCTATGTTTGCAATTGTTCTATTGTGGTTTGCAACTGATGTTTGTCAGGGTCGTTGAGGGGTGGCTGTGTCTGTGTGAATCTCTATTAGTAGTTCAGTTAATTGGTCTCATTCCAGTTATCTCTTTATAATTTTTTTTTAATTTTTCATTTATTATTCCATGTGTATTTATTATTTATTGCACTCTCCTTTTACTCAAATTACTCATAAATTTTTATTATAATTTTTTTTGGTACCAGGGATTGAATTCAGGGGCACTTGACCACTGAGCCACATCCCCAGCCCTATTTTTGTATTTTATTTAGAGACAGGATCTCACTGAGTTGCTTAGTGCCTCATCATTGCTGAGGCTGGGTTTGAACTGGAGATCCTCCTCTCTCAGCCTCCCGAGCTGATGGGATTACAGGTGTGCACCACCATAAATTAATTATATTTAATTGCATTTTTCTATACTTGGCTTGGATCCATTTTTTTCTGCTTATTGCATTAGCAGTATTATTTTTTGCACATTTGTGGTTCTTATTTTTTCCATTTAAAAAAAATTGATTCTTCCTTGCTGCCCACATATGCACTGGATTATTCTTTGATCTGTGAAACTTTACAACATTCACCCAATTAAATTATCTCACATAGGTTAGTTTATTATTTCTCTGTTCCCATTATTCCCATTACTTTATTTTTCTCTCTCATAACACTTTGTCATTATAGTTTAAAACTGTTAACATATTTCATGAAAACTCACTGGTCTGCCTAAAAACAACCATGATATGTTACAGAAATTTCCCAAGGAATTTATGTGATTAAAATGTCTGAATAAAAATACTGGTTTAGTTGCTTTGAAACTTTACTAAGTTGGCAAATGCAGTCATTCTGAAATGAGACTATATTCCTACATCCAAATTAAAAATAAATTGCTTCCTTCAGAAAACATCTTTTTTTTCCCCTGTGGAATAAGAAGTATTAAATATTAATGAATCCCCCAGCCTACCAAAACCAATGTGAAATGGATTTTGTGTACTTTTTAAATATACCCATTTAAAGTATTTAGTGGAATGATTTGTTTATTAATTTATCATTTAGAAGTTTGTGTCAGTGATTTCTTGTCTTACATGCCTGCATTAAGACAGGCAAGCCATTCCCAGCTATCAGCCTGAGGTCATCACCTAGAAATTCTGGTTCACCTCTTCTCTGAAGAATCTCTGGCCTGAGTAGTAAATAGCTTCCTGTCATAGGTACAGTGAACAAAACTAACAGTAGAATTAAAAACATTTATCATTGCCCCTTTTTATTCATCAGATTTCCCATCCAGAAAGTTTGTTAAAAGATACAAGTGTTTTGCCTTACAAGTACTGCATGAAAATATTGCCCTTTTAAAAAATTATAATAAAAATAAATTTCCCCTTGGCCATTACCTCCAAGTTTTATTTTCTTTTTCTTACTTCAAAACTCTGCCTAACATAACTACCTGCATGTAATCAGAATATATGTTCCCTATATTTCTAGGCATTTCCATGCATATTTTATCTTTAAAGGACTATGGATATTTTTGTTTCTACTTTAGAATCAAAGAGTCCTCAAATAGTCTCTACCAACTCATATTGTCAGCAGCAATGTATAGAGGTTGATTTCCCTACAGTTTTTCCTTAGGTTTGATGATACCAAACTTTTAAAAGATCTCGCCAATTTAATTGATAAAATCCTGCCCTTCAGGACTTATTAGCATATGGTCATGTGTTAATTGGATATGTGTGTTTTTCTGTGACTTCCATGTTAACACACTGGACTCATATTTGTGTTTTTCCATTTTAATAAGGATCTATAGGAGATACTAAGATCTGTTCTGCTCAGGGCATAGTCTGCAGACCTGTGATGCTGCCCTGCTGGTTTATAACTAGTCTATAACCAGATAAACAAAGAAATTGAAAATAAATGGACTGAGTAATTTTATGATTATTCAATCTCACATAAGAAAAAGATTTACATTTGATATGTCCTTTTAATTTTATTTTCCAGAGAATTAATTTCTTATTGCATTCAATAAATTTAACAAATGTAATGATTAATAAAGATCAAAAATTAAAAAAATATGGCATTCTACCAGAGAGAGTTTGAGAAGTATTGCTTTGGAAGTTTCAGCATCACAAGTAATGCAAACAGTTTCCTTTGGTCTTTGCTTATAATTTAACTTTGTTGATGGCATATCAATGGAACTCAGGCTAGTAATTTTAGTTTAGTCAATATATTCATATTTTTATTTATAACTTTTGCTCTTTTGTCTAATTTATTTTATTCCATCTCATATCATAAAAGCATTATACTATATTTCCTTATAACACTAAAATATTTTGCTTTATATTTATTGAATTCATCTAGATTTTCAATTTTATGATGCTTTTGATGTAAGATCTAACTAATTTATCCAAATATTTAGCAATTTTTCCAATACCATTTATTGAACAGTGTTTTTCTTTACTGATTTGAAATGTCATTGTTTTCAAACACACAATACATATAGGGTTCTTTCTGAATGTTCTGTTCAGTGTTATAGATTTGCTGGTCTCTTTTTGCATTAGTAACATATTCATCCAACAGGATGCTTTTACATATTTTCACATTTAGAAACATAGTTTCTGTGTTGTGTTCATTTTTAGATATGTATCAGGTTTTCCTAAAATTTGATCTCTTGCATGAAATTTGGAATCAACCTACAAAAATCTATAAAATACTATGGATATAGATTTTTATTACAAATAATTTTAATATCAATTAGGAAAAATTATATTGACACTTTCCATCTGTGAAGATATTATATATATATTTTTCATTTATTTGGGCATGATCATACCATCCATAAACTTTTATAATTTTTTCTTTAGAAGTGGATATTCTTGGGCTGGGGATGTGGCTCAAGTGGTAGCACGCTCACCTGGCATGTGTGCGTCCCGGGTTCTATCCTCAGCACCACATACAAACAAAGATGTTATGTCCGCCGAAAACTAAAAAATAAATATTTAAAAAATTCCCCCCCCCCTCTCTCTCTCTCTCTTAAAAAAGAGTGGATATTCTCTTTATAATTTTTAAATCTCTGTCATATTTTTAATCACATTTCTTTCTTATTCTTAATACTTTATTTTAAGACTTTTCCTATTTTTCCTGGTCAGTATTATATAATATTTGCATTATCAATCTTAATATTTTGAAACAATGCATTTTTGCATTTTGGTCATCATTAATATTTTAATTTCATAAACTTTAGCATCTTAAAAAATTTATCTTCTAAAAATTTACCCGGAGTTATAGCTGCTGTAATAAGTTGAATACTTTATTCATCACTTTAATAACTTGTTCCTAAGCACTTTTTATTTTCTGTTATTACTGTGAAAGTGATTATTTCTGCCTTACATTTGCAGGACTTAGGAATGTTGTTGACTTATAATGTACACTTTAGTCCTATTATATGGCTAAATTCACTTATTAGTCCTATTGTAAATATGATTGTTTCCCCTATCACAAATATTTATAATATTTAGAAAATTCTCTTTTCAATCTAATTATTTTTGATTTTTCATTGACTAAGACCTTACATATAATAACTGATAAGGATCATGATAAAACTAGAATCCTGTTCTTGACATTAATAAGAAAGTGCATAATTTTTTTTATTAGCTATTTGAGGCTTCCAATGAACAGACATGATCAGAATAAGAGAGTTTATTATCTTCCCTGTTTGCCAGGAGACATTCATTTGCTTTTTGTGGTTTGTTTTATTTTGGCTTGTTTCATTTGAAAGCTTATCAAGTTTTATTATTTGTCTGTTAGTGAATATGGCTAGCATGTATGAAACAATTTTGTTCAATTTTATTTGTAGCTTCCATTTATGACTCTATATTTTGTAATTATTATATTTTGGTAAAGATTGTATGTTATTTCAACTGAGTGAATATTACCTTTTGAGTTCAGGATTGTTTATTATTTAGGTTATTTAATCCTCTTTTGTCTTGCTAGGTATTGCCTTGTTTTGTATCTTATTTTCTTGGGAAAATATTTATATATCTATTCTGATTGTAAAAATGTTAATTTCAATCTTTGTTACATTCAAAAATTTTCAGAATTGTTATTTTTTAAAATGAGTGGATCTCAGAATAAAATATTCCATTTTATATTCTCTAATGATTTTCATCTCAAATTTTGGTTTTCCAGTGTTAATGATGCCACATTATTATCATGTATGCTTATGATGCAGAACTCAAATCAAGAAATCAATTCTATTAAAGACATTAAGAATATAGTACACAGACTCAGAAAAGACAAGACTTGATGACATGAAGGAATGTCTGAAAAGAATTAAGATGTGATTAAGAGTTTGATGACTCAAATATATAATGCCCCTTTTCAGAGATAATTGAAATGAGACTATGTGTTCAGTTTCATTGAAATTAAGATTGTGGCAAGATATTTCTACTAGGTCTTTGCAAATGGAGTTTAGAACTCATTCACACAAATAAAAACTCTAATTTAGAATTTCTTGAAATATTTTCAAGAATTCTTCAAGATCATTCAAGAATTCCACCAATCCACCCCCACCCACCTTTGCTCCTGTATCATTTAAATAAAGTGTCCAGACCTCAACAAAGAAGTATGATCAAAGGTAGATTAGCTTGGACTGGTAGGGAAAGTTTTCCAATTTTTACCTGTCTTTTTTGGGGTACTAGTACTTTTCATAATTTAACTTTACTCCACTCAATTTAAGCAAACAAGGAAGAAGACAATTTACTGACACGGTTTTGTGGTCTTTAATGACGCAGGCATCATAGATGGTAACACAATAAAAAAAAAAAAGTTTAAGGGAAAATGTAGATGGAGATAAAGCAGGAACAGAAACCAGATGATAGTGGGTGAGCGACTGGAAAAAAAGAAAACATATGCTTTGGATGTAAAGTCTTTCAAATAATTTTTTCAGTAAATAATTCTATCAGCAGCCAGAGGTAGTTATTGGAAGTCATAGGTCATGGTGTTTACTTTCAAGGAAAATGGAGAATGAATGAAGTAGTGCTGAGCAGAGTTAGAAGTCCAAATAATAGAGACAGAATTATGAAACAATGTAAATATGAGGTAAAATAGAATAAAAAAATAAAAGGTAGAAAGAAGATAAACGAAAGGACAAGAGAACTATAACTTTAATTGAAAACTCTTGTTTTGAAATTCTTCTGACCCTTTCTTCCCAAGTCAGTTTTCTCCAGACCTGTCATTCCCCAATTTTGCAGAAATCTACAGATCTTCACCCACAATGTTAATGTTACTGGAAATTCGCCCACTTATGTATGAAAATCGCCCTGCACACTCACTATTAATTAGCCCACTAGTTCCTGCATTTTTAGAATAGAGTGATCGAAGGAAGATATAAAACCTATAATATATTATCTATTGCTCAGATAATGGAGAAGATGTCAGTTTGCAGCTCTGGGAGTTGCCAGATCAGTATAAATTATTTTAGGATTATGAGAAGGACATCATCCTCACACCCTTCCCATGCCTATACCTCATCAATTTTCTTTAAAGAAGAGCCTGGGAACCCTAAAAGTATCTCTCACTCTTGAAATGGTGTGGATTAGCCCTTGAATGTATATTTCTTGATTTCCCAAGAAAATCTCAGTGCCCCAATATCCAACGCGCCTAGAAATTTCTTTCTGTGGTGTTTGTCAAGGACCCCAACATCCTGCTTTGAAATCCCCCTATCCAGGACCTCCTCAGATCCTCTGTGGTGACAAATAGATGAATACTTTTATAGAGAACAGTGAGAGAAGAGCAGAAGGCTAAGGACTAGCACTTGAGAATGGGAAAAGGGACTTATAATCAAGGTGACGGTGGAAAACAGAGAGGTCTGTGGGGAATCAGGATGATTGACTCACTTCTAAGTCAACAACTTCTCTCATTCATATTATCAGAGAAAACAAAATGATTCAAAGTGTGTTGTGGGTAGGTAGCCGCACCTCACAGAATCCTCTCAATCTCCCACTTTTCTTTCTTCATCCTTTTGCAACTTGGAATCCCACACACAACCCTCATCTATTCAGTGTCATCCCCTATGCCTATGGTGTCAATTTCCAGACAAGGAACAGCCCCTGAACACAGGCCACGCCACAGTGAAGAATTTCTGGAGTCTAGGCGCAGATCAGGGAATAAGTCAGACTACAGAGATGAAAACCAACCAAAGAGAGGAAGGAGCCTTACCGGGAAGTAGTTTATAATCAAGTCACAGACTGGCTAACCATGTCACTGTTTAGAGATGATGCCAAGAAAATTGAAAAGCCAGGAGGATGGAGAAAGAGCTTTTCAAGATGTGAGCCTAAAGAGGAACCCTGAGTGAAAAAAGGAGCAGTTGTTTTGTAAAGGGCACTTTGGACATGCAGACTGGGCCTTAAGGAGTTGCTGAAAGTTCATTTTGGCTTGTTTACCTCTTTATTTCTTGCTACAAAAATTTCTTTTCAGTCCATCCTCTTTCTGTTCATAGTCCCCTACTATAATCTCAGCTCTGTATTAGAAAGGAAAAAAAAAAAAAAGAGAGATTGTCTTACCTAGCAATATTTGTGATACACTTCATCTTTTTACAGAGTAATTTGTAAATTTAAAGGAGTTTCCCACCCTTCTGCCAACTCAGATGAGTCTCTAATCAGTAGAATGTGTTGAAGAAAGTTGAGCAAAACTCTGGGTTGAATGTCAGTAAATTGGACCAGTTTACTTGTGGTTTCAATTTAACTGTTTGGCTCAGAAATCTGCATTTTATTAGGTTAAGCCTTTTTCTAAATTTGCATTTTCTTTAGTTTCTTTTACTTTCTCCTTTATTCTTAGTAGATTTATTTTTTGAATTTTAGCTTTTTTTTTGTTGTTGTTGTTAAATAAAAAGGAAGGATGGAAAAGGGTTTGGGTTAGTCAGCTTTTCATTCTGTGACCAAAACACCTGACAATAACGAATTAATGGAAGAAAGATTTATTTTGTCTAATGGTTTCAGAGGATTCGGTCTGTGGTCAACTAGTTCCTGGGCAGAGACAACATGGAAGAAAGCAGTGGCACAGGGAAAGTTGCTCATTTCCTGGCAGCTGGAAGAAGAGAGATAGAGAAAAGAAGGGGCCAGGGACAAGATTTCGTCCCCATGGGCATGTCCCCAAAGACCTATTTCGTTTATCCATGCCCCACCTGCTACATTTTCCACTGCCTCTCAGTAATCCATTCAAACTATTAATCCATCAAACGAATGAATCCACTGGTGAGGTTAGAGCCCACATAACCCAGTCATTTCCTAGAGGCCCTGCATCTGCACATTGCTACATTGAGAACCAAGTCTTCAACTAATGAGAATCTGGCAGACATTCCAGATCCAAACCAGAATATTTCTGGGTCTTCTGGCACATGACAACTATATACCTTGGAAGCTGAAATATAGGAAAAATTAAGAGGACCAAGTCAACACTAGAAAGAGGGGAATCACACAGCCATCCTTCCGTGCCTATGAGGATCTCCCATGCAGACATTTCTTCTTTCCTCATAAAGTTTCTGTATATTTATTTCTAAAACCTGGCTTGCTATAATAATATTTTAAGAACCTGGCTACATGGTCCCACTAAAATAGAATCTCCAAAATTAGTGCTCAAAATGTGCATAGCCCCCAAGTTCTTCAGATGATGCTTGAACAGTCAGCAAGGAATACTGTACATGATACAGTGAGGTAAAAAACTCTACTGTAAATCATTCATGTTTTATATTTGCATTTCCTTCAAAATCTTTGAGCACTGGAAAAGATCCAACTTGCAGAACAGAAGCCTTCAATTATTTCACAAGGACTAGGAATTTCCCAAATAAAAAAAAATTTCTCCCTAACTGGTTTATCATGGACAGAAAAATTCCCAACAGTTGATGTTTTCTTCCATATTAATTTTCCAAATATATTATCAAATATAATTTTGTCCTTACAAAAAAAAAACCAATTTATTATTTTGTTCTGATTTCAGAAATGTTCCAATGTGTTCCTTTTAGGAGCTTCCTGAAATATAATTCTATCTCCTATATATTTTTTTTCAAAATATATTTATTTTTTAATTGTAGTTGGACACAATAACTTTATTTTATTTATTTAATAAATAAATAAATAAATTTATTGGTGGTGCTGAGGATCAAACCCAAGGCCTCGCACGTGCTAGGCAAGTGCTCTACCCCTGAGCCACAACCCCAGCCCTATCTCCTATATATTTTGAGGTATAATTTTTATACTGTGGAATCTATAAGTGTAGAGTTTTTGACAAATGCATATATTTCTAGATTATTTTACATAATGCATACATTTGTATTAACTACACCTATCAACATAAAACATATCAATCACCCCTGAAATTCTTTTTCTTTTCCTCTTTGTCAATTAATCCTTAGAGACAACTGTTGTCTGATTTCTATAATGATAAATACATATGTTTTCTTCTAGTTCATAAATTCATATAAATAGGATATTTTTGAATCATTCAAGTTCTTGTATGTATCTTTAGTTTTATTATTTTTATTACTAAATATTATTCCATTGAATGAATACACAACTGTTCATCCATTTTTCTGTGGAGGAGCATATATGTTGTTTCCAGATTTGTGTTATGATGAGCATTCTCCTACAAACTTTTAGTTGATATATATTTTTACTTACTTATATAACTACCAAGGAATGGAATTACTAAGCCAAATTATATATATATCATATATTTAATTTTAGAGGGAATCACCAGGCAACATTCCGTCAGCAAAGTATGAGAATTTTTGTTGTTTTATGTCATAGTTCATTCAGGCTGCTATAATAAAACACCCTAGACAGGGTTGCTTATAAACAAAAGATATTCATTTCTCACAATTCTGGAGAATAGGAAGTCTAAGATCAAGGCAATAGCAGGTCTGGTGTTTGATGAGAGCTTGTTTCCTTATTTCCTTGTTCATAAATGGAACTTTCTACCTTATCCTCAGCCTGTGGAAGGAATAAAGGGAGCTCGCTGGGATCTTTTAGAAGGGCACTGATAACCTTCATGAGGCATCTACCCTCATGTCATGCCTCCAAATACATGTTTGCAGGGATACAAACACTTATACCATAGCACTCCAAATAGCCAAATATTCAGGTGGCCAAACATTTTAATTATAACAATTCTAGTTTGTGTGTGTGACTGGTGACTCAGTATAATTTCTGTCATGCTTATCTTTGGTAGACCTTCCTTATTTTTCTTTGTAAGGCATCTCCTCATGTCTTATGCCTATTTAAATAATTTTTGTTTTTTGTTTACTGAGTTGTTTGAGGTCTTTATTTATCTTGGATACAGATCCTTTGCCAGATTCAAAGGTTCTAAATATCTCCTCCAAGCAGTTGCTTGTCTTTTACTTAAAAAAAAAAGTTTGTGAATCAGAAACTTTTTAATTTTAAGTGAAATACAATCTTCTTCTCCTCACTTCTTTTTCTTTGTTTCTCTCTTGATTTCCTTTCTTGTGATTCACTTACTCTGTGCTCTGAATATTTTAAAGAGCTTAAATATATCCATCAACAATTTCTTGTATACGCTTCATAATTTTGGTGTGGACATTAATATAGGGTCCACCTTAAACAAATTTTTTTTTATGGAGTAAGGTATTAGTGTTCAACATTTTTCTATATGAATGACTGCTTACTTTGACACCATTTTATGGATTTCTTTTTAAAAATTATCTGATTATACATTTTGCATCTCTTTGTCAATCTCTCTTCCATTTCATATTTGTCCTTATGCCAATTTAAATTGTGTTGATTAATGTGCCTTATTCTGTCTTAAAGTAATTAAATCCTCCAAATTTGCCTTTGCAAAATTATTTTAGATAATGTGAGTACTTATTATTTTCCTATATAATTTAGAATCCTCTTTTCTAGTTCCACCAAAAATAAATTATAACAATTAATGGGATAAACATATTTAACTCAAATATCTCTTTGAGAGATATTTCACATCCTAGCAATATTGTGCTTTAGCCTTTATTAATAAATTTTCCCACTTATTTAGGTATTAGTTAATCTGTTTTCAGCAAAGGTTTTGAAGTTTTCTGTGTATTGGTGTTCCAGATCAGAAAGACAGATTAGTTTGCAGGAAGTTTATTGTAGACTGTTTTCTTGGGGGGAAAAAAATCCACTTGTGGTACAAGTGATAGAAGTAGGATTATCATTCAATTTATAGCAAAGGTTATCAGTTCAACTGATAGGGACTTTAAAATCTGAGAAAGCCCTTTAAAGTCTTGAATTAAAGCAAAATGACTGACCTTTTATGCCCCTGTATGAATCAACTGTTGGTTGCATGTTGCACTAGGAAGGGGTATAGCCTTAGGTGGAATGGATCTCTTTACCTGAGGATAATTGGCAAAGAGAGCTCTTATCTGACAGCTTTCTGACAGCACCACTTCCAGAAGATAGGAGGATAATTCCTTCAGTGAGAAAGAGCTGGAGTGCTGGGTTCCTGGGCTACTATGGATTGTATCTACTCTATTTCATCCTTTGTGCCACTTGGATCCACTTACTTCATAGATTCCTAAAAAAAGATCCACGAGGACGCTGATGGCCCTCCTTAACTTCAATAAGCCACTCTGTGGAAGTCAGTCAGCCTCTGGGTGGGGGTGCATGCATTTGGCAAGTAGATTCTATTGCCATACTTCTTGCTATAAAACAAGTCCTTTTGTTTCATGCAAAGTCTGTGCTTGCAGACCTGATATTGTAATCACTTAGATACTCATGGTAGCTGATGGGGAAACAAAAAAGATTACCTATAAAATAAATGTCAGTTGCAATTGTCATTTCATCATTCAAGGTGCACTACTGTCCCTAGCAGAAAGAATGGGGTCTAATGTGTTTAAATTTTCACCAAGTGACTCTTGGATCATTTCATAGAATGGTAGCATACTCTGGGTTGAACATTGCTTTCTGCTTTTGGTAAATTGGACAATATATGTGTATTCAGTCTATTTGCATTTGCATTAATGTCATTATCATTATGATTGGATTTACGTCTTCCATCTTATTGTTTGCTTTCCATAGTACATTTGTTCTTTATTTCTTTTTTTCATTCTCATTAAATAAATTGCCTTGTGTATCATTTCAATCTACTCTCTTATATTATCTAATTAAATATACCTCTTTCACTTTTAATTTTTCTGAGGCTGATAAGATTCATCATTATTTTATCACTATCTATCTCAAAGTAATTTTCTGCTACTTCTTATATAAGAATCTAATGACAATATACTTCTTATTCTACTCTTCCCTTTTTGTGGTACTGTATCATACCATTTATTTCAAAATGTGTTATAAAGCACCAAATCTATTGTTATGTCTATTTGCTTTCAAGAGTAAATTATTTTTCAACTAAGAAAAGTTAAAATTTTATACTTAATCATATAATAATTATTTCTACTCTTTTTAAAAAAATATTTATTTTTTTTTAGTTATAGGTAGACACAATATCTTTATTTTATTTTTATGTGGTGCTGAGGATTGAATCTGGTGCCTCACACATGGTAGGCGAGCTCTCTACCTCTGAGTCACAACCCCAGCCCCTATTTCTACTCTTTATTCCACAATAAATTTGAGTTTCTATATGGTACTATTTATACAAAGAAATTTCTTTATCATTTATTGAATTTTAATCTATGAAAGATAAATTCTCTCAATGTTAACAAAAATGTTTTTATTTTCTATTTTTGAAGGTGTTTTTCAGGTTGTTGATTTTTACATTGACTTTTTAAACTTCAGCATTTAAAGATCTTACTTCATTGTCTTATAGAATGTATAGTTTCTTACATAAAAAAATTCAATTATATCACTTGTAAATTTTTTCCTGGATGTAATGCATCTTTTGTATATGGGTATTTTTAAGATTGTTTGCTATACTTTTGAGTTTTAACCATTCAACAGTGATGTGCATAGGCATGCTTTCCTATGGGTTTATTATTGGTATTTTGAGATTATTGAGTATGTGGGGGTGATAGCTTTAGGGATTTTTTTTGTGTGTGTGCATATACACTTCTGCTTCATATTGTGCTATAGGTCACTGACTAAGGTATTTTTGTTTTCATTAATTTACAGCTTTTGCTTCTATTTGGATAGTTTTTATAGTCTGTCTTTAATTCATTGATCTTTTCTTCAGTATGCCCAATCTATGATTTTTAAAAAATTTTCAGGTACAATATTTTTCAGTTTTAAAACATGCTTTTCATAGTTGTCATTTTCCTACTGAGATTTTTCTGTTCACTTAGTATATCCATTTTTTCCTTTAAGTTCTTCAACATATTTTCCATAGCTATTTCAAGATCCTTATCTCATAATGCTAATATCTATGAAACCAAGTTATATTCTCTGCACCAAATGAATATTCTGTATTTTCTCCATTTATTCACATTTAATACTTTGTTTTGAGTGCTTCACACCATTGATGCTACACTGCTGGAATATTAATTATGAAATATCTTTTGAAATATTAGATTTTGTTCTGGCAAGTGATTAATTTACATACAGATTAGCTTGATCCTGTCAAGATTTGAGTATGTCCACAATAGACCTACTCCTAAAATTTGGTCTTGTTGAAGTCTAAAGTAAAGTCTACGGTTTTCAGAGATATTTATTTTTCTTACTGGTTGGAGCTCCAGTACTCTAAACCCTTTAGAATTTTCATTCAGTTTTACATTCAGTGTCTATTCAGGTTTCTTACAGACCCCATGAAATCTCACAACTTAGCATTTCATAAAAGAATCAAGAGGCACCCAAAGTAGGCTTCTGGTCTCCCTGATATTCTATCCCATGAATTTCAGTCACCTTAGTAGTTTAAACTCCTCCTGAATGCAGGTTAACTGCCTAGCAATACAATTGTTCAGTACTTGTCTCCACTTTTCTGTGACTCAGTTTAAAGAATATTCTAGGAAAGAAATTAAAACAAATGTGGAGCTAACTTGTCATATTTTCCTTTTATTTTTTTAAGGCTCACAACTATGCAGTTTTTTGTTTAGTTCTAAGTGGACACAATATCTTTATTTTGTTTATTTATTTTTTTATATGTTGCTGAGGATAAAACCCAATGTCTCACACCTACAAAGCAAAGGCTCTACCATTGAGGTACAACCCCAGACCCACAACTATGCATTTTCTGTGCATGATACCACCATCTTATAAATGCTTATGGTGAAAAAGTAAGTCAAACAACTGTTATTCCATGACAATAACCAAAATTTATTTCCTTCTTCTATAAAAGCAAATAGACATCTTTGTATGTGGCTAATTCTTTTCCAAGCACTTTCGCATGTATTATTCCAAACATCATCAAATGAATTAACACTAATAGTAATAAGAAATGAAAAAGAAAAGTTTTAAGTTTTTTATTCTGGTAAAGGTATACTGAGAGCTTCATGAAGAGTAACTCATTTGATCTGAACATCTGAATTGGTATTCAGGTTTCTAATCTTTATTTCAGTATTCAGTCTATTGAAAACATCAAAAGGAAAAACAAGATTCTTTTTTCTTAAGTATATGGATATTTTTTGTTTAAATATTTGCTTTACTTTTTGCAAGCTATTCTTTTCAGAGATCTAGAACTGTTATATTATTATTATTTTTCCTTAGGTGTTTTCTTTCTTGTTTTTCTCCTTATTTAAAATACCAAGATTATTTTAGATTTTAAAAATATAATTATAAATATTTGATTCATCTCATTTGTATGATTGCTACAGTTATAATTCATATTAATATGGCTATTTCCACAGCAATTCTTTGACTCCAATCCTTCTAAAGAACATAGATAGTGTATCTGTCTTATTTTATTAACCACCAGTGCTTACTGTAATGGCTGGTTCATAGCAGGTACTCATTCAATATTTATTAAAAATATGAGCAATGAATGCTGATAAGTTTGTACACATAACTCTGCGTTCAGTTCTAAGGATCACAATTCAAGAAGGTCATAGCATTATAGATAAAATGGAGGGCAAAATGGCTTGGTTGGGTGGAAGGTAAAAAAAGAATGATTGAAATAACTGGAGATGTTGAACTGAAAAGAGAGCCCTGAGAGGACATGTACTGACTGTTTTAAATATTTGAAGTTATCTTTTGCAGGTTGGGTGGTGAGTGTTTTCTGGTATGCTTTATGAAGAATCACTAAACATCATGGTTGATGTTCTAGCAAGGCAAATTTTTAACTCAACATAAGTAGGATTCTTTCCCTGTTACACACTTTGGAATCAAAGAACTTAAGGATGTAGTGGGATTCACACGTTTTCTTGGTTCTAGGAAATGAATGTGTTTCTTGGGAAACAGAGAAGCAATTTATGCATCATCTGGGATAACATATCAGATGAGCTTTAAGTTTAATCCCAAATCAAATTTATAAAAATGTGATTCAACCACCCAACAAATGTTTCTTTACTTCCTAGCATGTGAAAACCTCTTAGGAAATCATTTCATGCTGTAGAGAGGGTTTATTTTCAAACTATCACTTCACAAGAGATTTAGAGATTTCTCCACCTCCTTATTTGGATTTGTGGCTTCCTTTAAGATGTATTACAACTGAGAATGTTTGGTATGCGAGTGCGCACACGAGCGTGTGCACACACACACACACATACACACTCAGAGAAAAAGCAAAAAAAAAGGTAAACAAAGAAATCTAACAACTATTGATCTGATATGGTCTTTGCAGGAATTTTCAAAAAAGCCTCAAGATTTCATAAGTAAATTATTAGGACAAAAGATAATTAAAGAAAAGATCAGGGAAAACACAAAATGTTAGATAAAATATTTCAATGTGCTTTAAGGCTTCTGTCTCTCTCTCAGCTTAAGTGCTTGTGACTTAAGTCCAGAATAATCCACATAACATAATTGGGACAAATTTTCACAAAAAATCTTTCAAAAAGGTTCCACCCTCTGTTACACTTTTCAAACAGTTATAGTTGTAAAAAGTTAACTCTTGAACTGCCATTAATAAATATACAGTATAATATAATGCAAAATTTCTTGTAAGTTTGAAAATATTCCGATTAGTAAATTTGAACTTTTATAGCCTCACCAGACTATGAGTACACATGAGATCATACACTTGTCTAAATTAAAAAGAAAGAACATTACCATTCTAACACATGTACTTTAACTTCCTATTCTGAAATGTTCTGCCATTTCTTGCCCCTGTTTTAAGCAGAGCATTTTATCCTCTGATGAGTATTTCCTGCTCACTGGGTGAGGTGGATACGTTTTCTGTTCCATGCAACCCAGATGTAACATCTCATTTCTGAGAGGTGCCTCAACCTTGCCTGAAAAGTAGGCCTCTGCCATTCCACCTGGTGGTGTAACATGCACTAGCACAAATTGATTCCACTGCAATAGTTCCTCTGTTGTTCTGGGTGGCAGAGATATTTCTTTCAATTTTTCCTTGAGCCCATGGGATCCTGTGACTCTGTGAAGATCATGGAGGATTTAGAGAAAATTCCTCTCCTCTTTGTGAGATCTGAGCATAGTGTCTTGAGCCCTGGTATGTAATATTTAGTAAATTCATTCTTTTATGCTCTGAAGAGAGGAGTCTAAAAGTACACTTTTTAAATGGCTATGGAGAAACCTAAAATATACCTTTTAAATATATAGTAAAGAAGCTTAAAAGTATACTTTTTTCACAATACTATAGAGAAACATCAGAGTGTACTTCATTTTCTTTTGGAAATTGTACTTCAACACTTCTCTCTTTCTAATATATAGCTATGCATGCAAGTCCTTGGCCCTGCATCGGATTTTTACAAAAGCCATCTCACACTGCACTCAAAATCTCTATTCCTTTCTGACAATTAAGGTCTTATAACTTGGTCAAACTCAGTATTGCAGGATTCATGTTACTCCAATAATAGATTTTTTTTCCCCAAGGAAGATTCTCACTTACCATGCATATAGGTGCTTCTGAATGTCCTGGAGTAATGTAGATATGCCCTATAAGACAGGATATGGCATATAGTAACACTTTTGATGAAAGTTATGATATTTGTAAATCATTCCTAGAGATTTTGAATTTCCTGATATACATTCAAAAATAATCTACACAGCATACAGAAGACTAAAATGTAAGAAGGATTTTGTGCTATGAATAAATCAAATAACAATGAATGATGGTATAAAAGTATCCTGTGTACAAATTATGTAAACTGGATAAATCCAAACTAAAATTCTACTGAGAAAATCTCTTAATAATGAATAAAAGCTATACTGGCTTAAACAAAGGTGTTGTTAAGATATAGTATGTTCAAATTTTACTATAAGAATAACAGAATCTCAACTCACATTCCTATCTACTGCCATGATTTATTCACAAATGTCATAGGGAGAGAGTTGCTAGTACCAAGACAAACTTTCCTAAAAGGGAGTGTATAACAGGAGTCATAAAGGGATTGAGACAACTTTTTCTTTACTCAGCACTTGCTTTAGAAGGTAATGGCAAAACACTGACGATATTCTAGAAAGGGAGAAAAAGTGAATAAATCATGGCAGTAGGTAGGAATGTGATGTAACTGAAGGTGGGTAGGTTGTGGCTGGAGGATTTGGGTCATTGGGGACGTGGCTTTGGGGTATATCTTTTGTATTTGTCAAGTGCATTCTCTCTCTGCTTTCTGATCATCATGTGAGCTGCTTTCCTTTACCACACTCTTCTGCCATGATGTTCTGCCTCACCTCAAGCCCTGAGGAATGGATCCAGCTGTCCATGTATTGAGACCTCTGAAACCATGAGCCCCTAAATAAACTTTTCCTCTTCTACATTTGATCTTGGTAGGTTTTTTTAGTCCCCACATCAAAATAGCTGACTGAAACACTCTAGATAAAAGAAATAAATGCAAGGTCACTTGCAATTAGTCATCAGGGCAGTTTACAGGATTTTTGTACATCTTTCCTGTCAATAAACAATTACACATCCCTCCTTCTTGAAATTGTTTTGTCATATTTCCTTTTTTTCTGTCTCACTCACATGAAATTATGTGCAAACTGGAGAGTCCATCAACCTTAAAACATGAATGACTATGATAAGCAGAGTTTCCATGCTAACCTTCAAAAGGTAAGTGAAAACTTAACTTGTGTTATAAAAAGTCATTGAGATTTATGTGTGTTTGTTAGTGCAGTGCAGTTTATCCTATCCTGACTAATATACTCACTAATGCAAATAAAAAACAAGTTTCTTTGTTATGATACTATTTAATGTACAATCTGTTATTGAAATCTTTTTTGTATGAGGAACACCATCTGGTATTAATTTGGGAAGCAGATATAGAAATTAGCAAGATTCAGTCTTTGTTTTGAACATGTTCAAAACTTATATTCAGTAGAGTCTCATCCTTAGTAGCAGGGCACATGTTACATGATTTTGGGCAATTCTATTCTGCATGAATGAGAAATAAAGCATAGGAATCATCAAAGAGTAATTTATTCATGTGTGCGTATGTGTATGTGGGTGGGTGGGGGAATAGGACATGTTTGTCCAGCAGCCGATTCCTTAAGTATAAAGCATAGCAAAGGTAAATTCAAATAGTCCACTATTCAAGGCATTTAACCCCCCCAAAAGCATGTGGCAGAAAATGTAACTAAGGTATAGCTATTTACCACAGCAAAATGATGATACCATGTAATAATAAAAAAAGAATAATTCTGGTCTGGTATTGCCTTTCCTTGTCATGCAAATTTGAGCTGTTAAATAACTTCTATGTGACTTAATTCTTTAATCTGCAAAATAGTAATAATGTCAGCATCTTGTAATATGAGCATTAAATGAACTAATATCTATAAAGTATTTAAGATAGTTACTGGCATATGGTAAATGTTTAGCAAAAGCAACCCATCATTTTTATTGGCCCTCATTATCTGATTATTTCTATTCTGGAGTTTCAACTAGTGAGTGTTTGGTTCCACAAAATTTGGGCTATTCCAGTACAAATGACAGGTAAAGCAGCTGATTTTGTTGAAACAACAACTTGTGATGTTAGGTCTAATAATTAAACAAGTATCTTTTCTTTATTTGCTTGCATGTATGGTTTCATTATCTTGGTTAGATGAAAATATGTATTGGCTTTCAGGAGAGGATTTTACCAGTCTAAGGGCAGGGAGAAGCTATTGGTGAAACCAGTATCAGTAGTTGCTTTTTTTTTTTTTTTCAATTTTTATTCCTTCCTCTTTAATACATTATGCTTTTTTTGGTATTCATTCAGTGCAATTGGTTAAAATTCTTTCTCCTTATTCCCACTTACTTCCAAAAAATACACTTGCTATTAAGCCCAGTTGTAAATGTGGTGCATCAATATGGATTTTCTTCATGTTTTTATGATGCTGACATGAACAAATGCTAAGAAGTTGAAACTGTCAAGTTTTTATGGACTTTGATTACATATTTTTAAGCCTTCCTTTCTGCTATATGATTCAAGCAGTGATACCTCTATTTTCTTTTACCATGTATAAAATAATTTTAACATTAAAAAAGACAGTGATTAGCATGGCTAAGCAGGTACCCTGGCTCTAAGAGATGAAGACATAAGAAAAAGGAAATGTACAATTTAGATTTAGCCAGTTGTATTTTAGGAGTCATGGCTGTTTTTGTCAATGATTATTTGGGTAATAAATATCTTGTCTTCTCTTTTAACAAAGCCAGGCAGGCTTCTAAGTCAGACAGCCTGGTAAACAATAAAGAGTTTTGAAATATTCTTTGCTCTCTTAGGATTTTGAAAAGGAAAATAGAATCTAAATCGTTGTATATATTTAGTCTGAAGTCATACTACGGTAGACTATCATTTGAAGGAAGAAGGGATTCTCATAAAAGAAGGCAGATGGGTAGACAATTATTGGGATCGAGTTAGAGTAGAAGCTAATTTATGTAATATGAAACAGTAATATTTAGCAATGACACATTATCAAGATGTGCCTATCTTCTCTCCTCTTTCTAAATATTAGGCATGCATTTTAGTTTATGTGCCTATTTAAAATTCTCTCATTTATTTACATGAATCCTAACCCCCTGCCCCACTATTTTTTTTTAAGATCCACTCAAATGTGCTGCATGCTTGTGAATTATACCCCAAGTGTGACAGACGATGACTATTTGGAGGATGCCAAGTAGCAGTTGCCCTAGCAACAATAACCAGGGGATGCTTCTCAGAACTTCTGCCTCCTCTCTTCCCCATCATTTTCCCTGTTTTGAGAGTAAGATAACATGGTTACCAGAATTAACTGAAGCTGGTTTCCACCCCTGGCATAATAAAAGAGAGGAAACTTAGAAATATCTCTCTTTTTCTGACTATCAGGAGAAATTCAGCATATCTTTGCAGTCAAGACTGAACAGAAGGGAACTCTGTGGAAGAGTTATAATATTAATAAATGCTCAATGGTAGGAGAATTAATTGTCAGAACTGCTACAGCAAACCACTTGTGAGGAATGAATAAAATTATTGTTGAATTTCCACATGTAGGCGAAAATAAAAGTATGTAAATTGTATTGCAAGATGCTATATTCTATGAGAAGAAATTTCTGGTCTGTTCCACTGAATATGATATGGCAGATTTAATATATGGCAGATTTAATTTCACTATCTCAAGTGGAAAAAAATCTAATAAATGGGAGTGTAACCTTGGTAGTGAGATGGAAAACTTTTAATTACCTATGACTTTATTGATATTTACATCCCTCCCCCAACCCAAATAAGTTATCAGACTAAAACAGAGAATGAAATTTCAGGAAATCAGTTTGTTAAGAGGAGGAGAATAAATCTCTGTGAAGCAAATAGGCTTAAATTCAGGAAGCTCCTTGATATAATACCTTCTAAGGCCTTGCACCTAAAGCATTGGTAAATTTATTGATTTTATTTTTGACTTTCATTTCCCTACCCCTTATCCCTCCAATTACATAAGCTTTTAAGTTCTACACATTCTGGATCCACTTTTGAAGCAAAATGGAGAAGTAAATGAGTTATTAGACTATATATTATTGCTATTGTATCCTTTTATATGTCATTCAGCCTTCTAAACTTGTCGTTCTATTTTGAATACTTGTGTCTGATTTTCTGCTTTTCATTTGGGGGACATTATAGATCTTTCATCAATCTCATGTGTTTGCATATTTAAACAACAACAAAAAGTATGTAGTTTGCACACATCACTGTACATTCAAAACCATTTGTTTAAAATATGAATAGAAAATGAAATGGCAGATAATACAAAACAAATGGGATAGATCAAGTTATTTTAAAACATTTCATTTATTTGCTAACATGGCTACCTGTAGTCCCTATGTGATTTCTAAGGGAAACATTAGATTTCTGACTAGAGGAAGATTTTGTAAAATCTTAACAATAAATGACATCAAATAGATGTTTAATGGAGGTTTCTTTAGAATTTTTTTCATAGCCTTTTAATTAGTAGTTTTTTTAATCTCATGTATGCCCATATTATTCAATGAATATACTTATGATAGTTTAGTAATTTACATAAAGTAGGATTAAAAAATAAGATGCTAGAAAGTTTTAGTAATTATGTAAACCCAACACTTTCTGGCAACACTGGAAGATTTTTGAAATATATAGTAAAATTTAATAGTCTTTGTTCTCAAATTTTACCACAATTTACCTTTCATATTTACATATCTGGTCCTTCCATTTAATTGTGTTCTCTTCGACACAAGATCTTTATTTTAATTTTACACCCCATAACCACAATACCTTGTACCCATCAGGTTTTGATGTATACTTTTTTTGTTAAATCTGATATAATAAATATTTCAAGAACTTTTCTCTTAAATTCCATAGCTTACAGAGCTGGTAATGAGAATACCATAATAGACACAACTGGGAATTTTTTTATCTTTACCAATATGTGTATATATTAAAATATTTAATATGAATGCTTTAATAATTTATTTATTTAAAATGAAATATTTAAGAAAAGATAGCATATTCACATAGTTCAAAATTAAAAAGGAAAAAAGAAAATATGTGCACTGAAGAAAAAAATCTATTCTACTTCTAGAGATTGTTTTAGGCATGTACAAACAAAAGGTTTTTACATTCTTTCTATAATATTATACAAAATGTACAAAATTTTAACCTTATTACTTAACACTCCTGAACATATCATGAAATCTTAAAAATAAGTGATGTTTTTATTCTGTTTTGTGGCTACACTGGGTTTTTAGATTTGTAGTAAAATTTATTAAACTGCTTTATTTAACTGAAGGATATTTAGATATTTTTCCAAACCTGTCTTGCAAAAAACAAAATTGCAATGCAGGTTTAATTTAGTTTTTTTTTACAACTTCTTTTCTATAACAAATAGTTTTTTCTTAATAAGTAGTTTTTATCTCACATATGCCAATAATATTCAAAGAATATATTCCATGATAGTTATACATCAAAATATTCTGTACAAAACAGACCCAATTCGTAGGTCATATTACAATTTCTTGAGTCAAAATTTCATGATTTTAATTTTGATAGATATTGCCAGGCTGCCTTAAATTTTGTTTTACAGAGCATAAAACTATTTTGATCTCATTCCTTATAGTCAATAAAAATGTGAAATATTTTATTTATTTGTGCTGTTTGTTCATCATTTTTGTTATTGTGTAAATAGATAAATGTAATAAATAAGAAAGGAATAAAAATGTTTAACTACAGACTTCCATGCTATAGTTTGCAAACTGCAGAACTTTTCTGTTAAATGGCACACAAAATTTGCTATAATGTATCTTATCATTGAATGAGAATGCACAGCCATTTTCAGGAATGTAAATTATTTTAAATATTAATTTTTAATTAAGCATCCACCAGTCTCTAATCCTAAAATGAATATCAATTTTAAATATCTTTTGTTCCTGTGCTGTGTACATTCTTTTAGTAGTCACTAACACATAATTAAAATGTATGGCAGATTTGTAGTGCATCTGAGTGGTTTGTGTCAAAAAATGGATAGGTTTCACTGCATTTTTAAGGAGATTCGACTAATAGTGTTTAGGTTTACTAGTCTTGTGAACATTACAATATAAAGCACTCAGGGTGTCAGGGTCTATCTAGTCTTATTAATTATATTAACTTACTAGAAGCTCAGTCGATTATCCATAAATTTGGTTTCATTCTGAGTGGTGCTGTACTTCTGAGGTGTTGTCATATTAATTTGGGGGATTTGCATTGAGGAAACCATAGAAAGGGGTGTGGAGATTTAGGTAACTGGGCTATAAGGGTCTTAGATTCCAATGGAAGACAAAAGATCTTAGAACATGGAAAAAGACGGCAGAGCTGGTGCTTTACAGTGTACATGCTGCTTTAAAACTAATTTCGAGTTTCTTTTCTGCATTGTAACTCTTCAATGAAATCTTTAAAACTTCAGGTCAATTTGTTGAACCAGATACAATCTTAAGTAAACCACTGTAAAGACGCCTATATATATGTAGGGTGAAATTAATGAGAAAGAACAGACTTAGCAAAAAGGACCAATGATGGGATGGACAGAGATAATTGCTGAAGAATTTCAGGTAGTCAAAATTATTAAGAGGTCATAAGTAACCACTAGATATATAAGTAGAATCTATACTGTGGGGATCTCAGAAACCACAGAGATGGGGTCTGGATTTCCTGCCTTCGTGGGAATGGGACTCAGATTATTGCTAAATAGTAAGGGATAAATCCAAAAGACTGGAAAAGATGGGGGTAATTAAATGTGACTTTAAACTATGCTGATATATATCTGTAACAAATCCTTAATGTTCAAGGGTGGTTCTTATTTCATATTTCATGCTTGCAGTATGCAATTCCAGAAAGTTACTGCTGTATGTTCATGTACATAAGTATCTTTTCCCTAAAAATATCATAAATTTCTTAAAAATATAGATTAATTTTTATTCATTGTGCTTATATCTCATAATATTTAGTATGGTGTTGATATTACAGCAATTAACATATATTTATGAAATATATTTATTGATTATATATATTTATTGATTCTTCTTTTTAGGATTTGCATTGGCCATAATTAAACAAAAATGGGATCTCAAACATGTTTTCTATCTTCCTTTGTTTTGGAATATGGACTTTTCACTTCTGATGTGTTTGTGTTTTTCTTTCATTGACATCATCATTATAAACGTCTTGCTTCCTCAATAGCATCTGATTTTTCAAGTCCTTCTAAAGAACATCAAGAAAACTTTGAATTAAATTCTTCTCTTCTGCTAAGATAAAGTCAACAATTCCCATCTCAAGTCTATGCTCATGCTTTACTTATAATTCATGAATACTTAAGTTTCGGTGTCAAATGACTGTCCAGCTATTTATACAAAAATGAAGTATGAATATGGCTTGAATCTCTGAGCAGAGCTACTACCAGCTGATACCTTATTATTTTTTTCCTTCAGAGGACCTTTATCTTAAAGTTTCAAATAAAACCCTAACTTGCTTCCTGGGAACGGGACAGCCTACAGATTAACTGGTGTCAGGAATAGCAGTGAACAAATACACACATTTTACCCTCCTCGGTAGAATGTGCAGGATAAAGGAGGAGAGAAAGTAATGGGGGCACAGTCCTTGTACACAAAATCTCCTCGTTGAGGAGAGTTCTGGTATAGATTAGAAATCCTGCCTGCTCCAGTCCATGAGTTGAGAGAACAAACCAGCTCTGAGGATGGGCATGCTAATTGCTTTTCCAATCATCTTCAAGCATAATGCAAGTGGTACTTCCAATCAGGCTGCGTATTTCAGGTGGCTACATCATTGTTTTGAGTAGTAAGTTCCCAGGATTGATAGCTGAGAAAAGCGATGTTAAAAAAAAAATTAAAACTGGGAGGAGGGTGGTCGGGCTCTGCTCCTGCTTCTGCTTATGCACAACACGTTTCCTAAGACTGTGCAGCTGACGCTCAGCAGACTTTTAGTTTTTGTTCAGGCCTGGTTTTGATCTGCAGTGTTCAGGGATGAGCAATTCCTTTCAAGTTATTTGCAAACCTTGTCAAAGCCTGATTGCAGCATGACATTGATGACAGACTGATTATTACTTGTCTCAAGAAGCAGTGTAAGAACATATTGGCTTTCATGCAAACATCCAGCTTGTCATTAGCGTACAGTGCAAATGGCAGCGGTTTCATACCGGAATCCTAGAGGCATAGGCAAAGGAGTCATCTCTGTTTCTATTGGTTCTGGGAGGATTTCAATAAATCCTAGAGATAATTTTTTCTCAAGTTAAATTCCCACTGCTTTATGACAAATATCATGTTTTGAAACTTCATAGGTTATCTTGAGATCTTCTAGTAGATTTTTAGACAGGAATAAATAAAAGATATACAAAATACTATTAAAATATCAATAACTATTTTTCCCAGTCAAGCAAACCTACTAAAACTTAGACATGAGTGCAGTAGCAAAGTTTTGCTTGCTTGGAAACTCTATGTATTAAGTATTGATAATTCTCAACCACATTGAGCTAAATCTAACAAGATAAAAAAAAATTAGTTACTTTACTAAATGAATTAGACCTTAAAGTAGGTACTTGTTCTTTTCAAACCACAGAAACTTAGTTGTACTAAAAACACATATATATTCTAAAACCCTGTCCTCAAATTAAAAACTCTGTCATTGCAATTTTATTCAAGAGCCATAAAATTGAACTACATGTCTACTTAATACTTGGGGAAAAGTTACTGGCTGAAAAATCAAGGTACTATGGCTAGTATATTGTATTGTTTTTCTTTTGCTATTTCTTGCTTTTATTGTGTAAAAAGTAAGAAGTTAATCTAATTAAACCAGAGCCATTCATTCCCAGACGTAACAACTAAATTTAACTTTTACAGAACTGTCTTGATAAGATAATGGCATGTTTCAAGTTAATTTAAACTTCTAATCAAAAAATAGTATATATGTGTGTGTGTGTATATGTGTATGTATGTGTGTGTGTGTGTGTATATATATACATACATACATATCAGCATAGGTAAACAAATATTTAAAAAGAGAAATCTTTATCCAGGAGCAGATTCCCAATACCTTATTCAAAGGAATTTATCACTGATATGAACTTATTTTTCATTGTCAAACAATTTTTTACATATATTGAAACAGAACTCAGTGTGGTATTCTTAACCATGCTTTACTCCTTATGGTAATATTGGAAGCTGAATGAATAGGACATCAGCATTGCCTCACTCAGAAATAAGTGCTTATGGCAACAAAAAGTATATGCAGAAAATTTCCTGGTAACCTTATTTATAATATCCTCAAACAGGAAACAACACAATTATCCAAACATAGAACAATGAATATGGTATATTAGTATAGTGGAATGTTTTCTTGGTATATATGTTCGATGTATGCACCAGTACTCATAAGTGAAAAACAATAAAAATGCAAGTGAATTCATGATAACCTGTGAAAGTAGTAATTTTTAAAAAAGAAGCAAAATGCATGAATGATCACTTGACCAACTAGGATATACAAAAAGTCAGTAACCACATGAAAAGGCAGTCAGAATCTTTTGTCTTCAACTAAATTTCAATTTAAGCCACAGGAAACAACACTATACCAACAAGCAGAATGACAACATGATTAAAAGGCTGAAAATACCAAGTGCTGTAAGAATACAAGTCAGGTTTTCAAAAAGTATACAAATTCATATATTCCAAAACTCAGTCACCACTTTGTTTGGAAAAGTGTTTGACAGTATCTACAAAAGCAAAATATACACATAACCAATCTATTCTGAATCACGTACTTAATAGAAATGAGTATTTATGGCAACAAAAAGCAAGTGTAGGAAATTTTACTTCCTAATTATTCATCACAGTCCCCAATTGGAAACAACCCTGTTATTCATAAGCAGGACGGTAAATATATCCACTGTGGTATATTTACATAATGAACTATTTTGTAACACTAAATATTAGAGTTATTAGTGATAATGTAGAAGAAAAGAAGCTTCTTCACAGAAATGAGAAATCAGAAGGAAATTTTAGGTCTAGTATTTCATTCATGTAGAAGTGAACAAAAATAGATTATTTTGTTTTTAAGATTTAGGAATCAATTGAAAGGTGTGAAGTGTGAGAATTCTGTTTACAGTAATAACGAGAAAAAAGGAAAACAAGTGGTTAAGTGAAAATTTTATTTCTTTCTTTATTATTTTTAATCAATATGTATGTATATTAACATTTTAAAATTACAAAACATTTCAAATTCAAGGCTACTGAATGTGAACTAAAAGCGGCAAGGCACTCATTTTGCTAGTGTTGACATATTTGCAAGTCCTTAGAAATACAGCAGAAGACAAAACCTGTCAGTCAAGGACTCAAATAGGCCTTGACTGAAAGTCTCACCTTCCAGCCTTGGTGAAGACCATTCCCTGAAATCCTGCAAAACAAGCATGTGCATTAGTCAGAGTGTGAGATTCAGTGGGGAGGACTTGGCAGAAGGACAAAAAGGAGTCTCCAAACTTCTTTGGAAAGTGTTTTGCCACTTATCCTAAAGCTTTAACTCTGCCAACTGGAGTCAGTGGGCTATTATAAATTTATATATGCATTTAATCTGCCTGGAGAATTTTTTTACTTATATGGTACATCAACATTTCAAAACAACCTTTTTAGATACAGAATCTTCCAAGAGGAAGGTTCTTTATCTGTGAGAGGCAGCTTTCCTTCTGAGGGACAGCAATGACTAGTTTGTTTGAGTACAAAACTGACAGTTGGGAAAGTCTGAAATATAATTCTGGCTTTTCTACTTCCTTAGGTTGGCCATACAGAATAAAAATGAACCTGTCAGGGAAGCAGAATTTTGGAGGAAATATAATATTTAAAAAAAAAAAACAGCTAAGAAACTCCAGTATAATAGGAATTGTGGAAATCCCTTGACCACTACAAGAGTTAAATTGTCAGATTAGATGAGGTTAGAAACGATTGGCAAAATGAGCATGTAGGCTTCATGAAGCACTGTGAAGAGAACTAAAGAATATTAGGATTTTGTAGGGAAAAAATAATAATTCTGTGACATTATTTTGCCTTTATAATCTGAAATGAAAGTCATTTAAATTATTGCTAATGGGTGAATTTTTTCTTATTCATGCAACAATGTAATAACATGAAAATCAAGTTCTTATAGTTAACCTACTTTGTTGCAGTCTGGGAGAAGAATCATGGTCTCAATAGATGCCTTGGATAGATACAGTCCTTAGTTCAGGGCTCTACAGCTCACTAATGCTGGTTAGAGCACAAAACATTTGGTAAGTTCTTCTTGGAAAGCATCAGCTGCTTTTTAGTTTGACATTCTGTAAGTGGCAAAACTCACTATAGAGTCCAAGAAATTTATCACAAACCATATCTTATGGAAAATAAAACAAAACAAAGGAAACCAAGCTCTCAACAGGAAGCACATGGAGGATCAAGAGATTAAATGAAGGATAAGGTGAATAGAAAGAGGTGACAGTAGAAAGATTTGAATAATAAGGAGATTAGGCTGTTGCATGATCTCAAATTCCTTGATCTATGTTTATGATTTTTTTCCAAACTGATCTACATAGTAGAATTTCTTCTCAGTCAAGGTTATTAATTCCCATCTTTTTTTAATGGTTTCTAATCTCTAATTGTGATCTAACTACTGAGCTTCAGAGCATACATCAAGCTATTTACATCTACATTCAGATTTTCTCAAAAGCATGATTTCAAATTCATGATGTCTAAACTGAATTCATATTTTAGCCAAACATGTTCCTATTCCTACAGGAAATAGGCCTGACATCTACCCCAAAAGTAGAGAAACTCCTTCTCTTTTCCACCTTATCCTGCTTGAACCTACCTTCCCTCTATAACACAGGGGGGATTATAATTTGTCATAAAAATTAAATGGAAAATGAAGGTTAAACACTTCATTTGACATTAAAGCATTATGATATTCAAACTCTTTTTTAAGAATTCATAAACATACCTATACCTATGCACACATACATGCATGTGTTGATTTTTTGTGTGTATATGTGACATAGATTACATATATATGGAGAGAGAGAGAGAGAGAGAGAACACACAAGTACAAGTATCCTATGATATACTAGCATACATACACATGTTAAGTTCATTTCATGGAAGAAAAGTAACTAAAATATCTAATCAAATTTCAAAAATGCAGTGCATGAGAAGATTCTCAAGGGAAAAGTAGTAAAAGGAGTATAGAGCCAGGCACAATTGTACACACCTGTAATCTTAGAGGCTATGTAGCCTAAAGCAGGAGGTTTGCAAGTACAAAGCCAGCTTCAGCAATGTGGCAAGGCCCTACTTAATTTAGCAAGACCCTGTCTCAAAATCAAATATAAAAAAGGACTGAGGAAGGTTATTGAGATTTTGATTGGGATTGCATTGAAACTGTATAGTGCTTTTGGTAGTATGGTCATTTTGGCAATATTAATTCTGCCTCTGTAAGAACAAGGCAGATCTTTCAATCTTCTAAGGTTTTAATTTCTTTCTTTAGTGTTCTGTAGCTTTCATTGTAGAGATCTTTCACCTCTTTCATTAAGTTTATTCCCACATATTTTTTTTTTTGAGGCTATTGTAAATGGGGTGGTTTTCCTAGTTTCTCTTTCTGAGGATTTGTCACTGATGTACAGAAATGCCTTTGATTTATGAGTGTTGATTTTATATCCAGCTAATATATCCAGCTTTTGCTGAATTAATTTATTAGTTCTATAAGATTTCTGGTGGAATGTTTGGGATCTTCTAGGTATAGAATCATATCCTCTGCAAATAGTGATACTTTGAGTTCTTTTTCTATTTGTACCTCGTTAATTTCTTTCATCTGATTGTTCTGGATAGAGTTTTAAAAACCATGATAAATAGAAGTGGTGAAAGAGGGCTTCCCTGCCTTGTTCTAGTTTTTAGAGGGAATGCTTTCAATTTCTCTCCATTTAGAATGATGTTGGCCTGGGGCTTAGCATAGATGGCCTTTACAATGTTGAGGTATGTTCCTGATATCCCTAGTTTTTCTAGAGTTTTGAACATAAATGGATGCTTTACTTTGTCAAATGCTTTCTCTGCATCTATTGAGATGATCAAATGACTTTTATCTTTGAGTCTATTGATGAACCCTACTTGATCATGGTGCACCATCTTTTTGATATGTTTTTGTATTCAATTTGCTAGAATTTTATTGAGAATTTTTGTATCTATATTCATTAGAGATGAATGATCTAAAGTTTAAGAGAACCAGAAGAGCCAAAGCAATCCTTAGCAAGAAGAGTGAAGCTGGTGACATTGCTATTCCAGACCTTAAACAATATTACAGAGCAATAGTAACAAAAACAGCATGGTATTGGCACCAAAATAGACCTGTAGAACAATAGTACAGAATAGAGGACACAGTGGCTAACCCACATATCTACAGTTATCTTACACTAGACAAAGGTGCCAAAAACATACTTTAGAGAAAAGATAGCCTCTTCAAGAAACAGTGCTGGGAAAACTAGATATCCACATATAACAAAATGAAATTAAACTTTTATCACTCACCATGCCCCAAACTCAACTTGAAGTGGATCAAGGACCTAGGAATTAAACCAAAGACCTTGTGACTAATGGAAGAAAATATAGGCCCAAACCTCCATCATGTCAAATTAGGCCCCAACTTTCTTAGTAAGACACATATAGCACAAGAATTAAGACCAAGAATCAATAAATGGGATGGATTCAAGCTGAAAAACTTCTTCTCAGCAAAAGAAACAATCAGTGAGGTGAATAGAGAGCCTAAGGCTTGGAAACAATTTTTTACCACTTGCACATCAGATAGAGCAGTAATCTTTAGGGTATATAAAGACCTCAAAAAACTAAACACCAAAAAAATAAATAAATAACCCAATCAATAAGTGGGCCGAGGAACTAAACAGACACTTCTCAGAGAGGATAAACAATCAATCAACAAATATATAAAAAAAATTAGAGAATTAGAGAAAAAATTAGCAATTAGAGAAATGCAAATCAAAACTACTCTAAGATTTCACCTCACTCCAGTCAGAATGGCAGCTATTAAGAATACATACAACAATAAGTGTTGGCAAGGATGTGGGGAAAAAGACACACTCATACATTGCTGGTGGGATTGCAAATTAGTGCAGCCAATCTGGAAAGCAGTATGGAGATTCCTTGGAAAACTTGGGATGGAACCACCATTTGACCCAGCTATCTCATTTCTTCATCTACATACAAAGGACATAAAAACAGCATATTACAGGGACACAGCCACATCAATGTTTATATCAACACAATTCACAATAGCTAATTGAAGAACCAACCCAGATGCCTTTCAGTAGATGAATAGATAGGGAAACTTTGGCATATATACACAATGGAACATTACACAGCATTAAAAGAGAATAAAATCATGGCATTTGCAGATAAATGGATGGAGTTGGAGAATATAATATTAAGTGAAGTAATCCAATACCAAACAACCAAAGGCCTAATCTTTTCTTTGATATCAGGATGCTGACTCATAATGGTGATGGGGGAGGAGCATGGAAGGAATGGAGGAACTTTAGATATAGGCAAAGGGGAGGGATAGAAAGGGAGGGATCAAGAGAGTAGGAATGATGGTGAAATGAGTTAGACATCATTATCCTAAATACATGTTTGAAAACACGAATGGTGTGAAAATACTTTGTGTACAATCAGTGACTTGAAAAATTGTACTCTATATGTGTAATATGAAATGAGTTGCATTCTGTCATCATGTATAACAAATTATAATAAATAAATAATTTAATAAAGAAAAAAAAGGACTTGGAATGAGAATGTGGCTAGGCACCAGTGGTTAGGCACCCCTGGGTTCAATGCTAATATATATATTCTTTTTCCGGCTTTGAGAGAGTAATCTCAAAAGAGACAAAAAGAGAGAGAGAGAGAGAGAGAGAGAGAGAGAGAGAGAGAGAAACAGCACTCAAGCCTGGACCAACCTTTGATACTTTGGGCAAGTTTTTATAGTCTGCAGTTTTCACAGCAGTGTTCAGTATTCTACATGTGTCACCTGATCTACTGGGCATGGTGATCTGCTCATATGCGGCTGGGTCCCTTTTGCTACAATCCCAGAAAAATGGCAAAGCCAACACCCCAGGGAAGTCATATAGGTGAGTTTCAGAGTTGGGCATTCTGTACATGCAAAACTATGGAAGTCTGTTTTTAAGCTTTAAAGGAAGAAGGTAATGGAAGTAAGGTAAACCTGCTTCTTATTAAAGACAGAAAACATGGTTGGGAAACTTGGCCTTTCTTATTTTATATAATTTAGAGTCTGCCTCTTATTTTTATTCTATATTCAAGGCTATTTAATTTGAAATCTTTGTGTAAACCTTATTAAATAATAATATGCTTGTATTTACATAAGTATACTTAAATTTTTTAACTATATCTCTTTTACATCACATAATCATTTTTAGAAAACATTTCCAAAGAACCTTTTAAACACAGGTGCTAAGAATAACAATTTAAAAAAAAACAATATATACCAATATATTTTATAAGTGTTTTAATATTTGCTAGCAAAGTCTTCTGACATATGATTGCGCCCATCATTCTAAATCCAAAGGTAGAAATAAGACAAAATCGCCTATGTGACTTCATTATTCTAAAAAATCCGAAAGAGCTTTATTTCCTCTTTTATTTAAAATATGCACCTAGTGGGTTTGGAGCCAATGTTAAAATGTTCTGGAATTTGTAGTAGCAGAGTTGGAGTACACATACTCAAAAGCAGACATCCAAACTACAAGTATAATATGCTGAAACAATTACAGAGGAGAAATGGAGAATACAAATAATGCAGAAATTCCTTTGATAGCTAGTATCAATCCTGATATAAGAAGGGATTTCACCAAACACTGGGATATAGAGTGAAACATTAATGTTTGAATAGTAATAAAGAAATCATGAGCAGGTTAAAAATGTTGGCAGGTTAAATATCTTGTAGAACAAATGGGATACTGGACTGTATCTGACAGAGAGCTTGAGAGAAGAAAAATAGGAGCAAGAAAATGATTAATAGAATTGCCATAGATTCTAAATGAAACAAGATATCATATCCAAGCAGAAGGTCTGGAATACTAATATTTGGAGCAAGAAGAAAAAAAAAAGATTTCAGAGTAGGAATACTATGAGTTTGTCAGATGGCTCTGCTCTTTATTTTTGTTCTTATTAGTTGTCATCTCACAAGCCCTCTCCTTTCTACAGCCTTAGGTTTCCTGCTGATGCCCTCGGGCACTGCCATTTGGAATGCCAACAGCTGATTGAGGCTTCCTCTCTACCTGCTTCACTTTCTAATGATTCAGCAGGTATGAATTTTCCAATACATGAAATTGTCAGGTAAGTAGCATGAAAGTGAGGGGGATATCTTTGCATCAAACACCCCAGCTAATAGAGAAGTCCTGCACTGAATTTTGGCAAGAATACTACAAAAACGATGCATTGTTTTCAGCATATTATACACAGAAGTACATAGTGGTGGTTTTCTTCCCCCTATAGAAGTGATGTCAAATTAATCCTTTGGCTAAGTTGGTGCTAGGGCAGTAAAATTTTACCTCTACCCTCTTAGGGATTTTGGCTGAGTCTGAGGATTAAACTGACAGATTACCAGAGGGAAAGCATACAGATTTACTTAAGTTTTATATGATACAAGTAAAGACCCAAAGAAGAGGCAGAACCTAAATGTTTTCATATTAGCTTGAACAAAGAGACAATTGTGAAAAACTAACTAAACTATTTGGGGAGGGAAAGAAAGATAAGATTTATTTTAACAAGCCCTGTTTGTACAGAATTTTCTGGGTCTCAATTTCCTGTCCTTGGTGATAAGAATGTTACTTTGGTATAAGAAGAACATCTCCCATATGACAGTTTTATCTCCTACTTTTAGGAAGAAAAATGGGAGGATTGGAGTGACATTTCTGTACCTGTTTATTTTTTAATTGCCTCAAGTCAAAATAATCCTAAACCAAACTGGTATGTTTTGGTGAAGTATAGTCTGTCATGCTTTGGTGGTGTCTGCCAGGTTTTCCCAGGGTAATGTTATCTTTCCTCTAAAAACTCAGAAGCAATTTGTGGAGAGATTCTTTGAGACTCTGAAATGTCCTCTTATTCAGTGGATTTTAGAATCCCTTGTTTATTAATGCAGGATTCTTAACTTCATTTTAATATCTCTTGGCATTTTACTATAATGAAAAGAAAACTTACTCTCTTTTTCTTTCTCTTTGTCTCTCTTCCTTTCTTTAATTCTGTGTGAACCTAGAGATTCTCATTTTACTGAGTTATAATTCATTGTCAAAATGGCCACAAGTCAGTAGAAGACCACGTAAGGCCTATGTCCTTCTGATATGCTCAGACCAGTTTTTGAGGACTTCCTTATTTTTCTGGACAAAAAGTTGTTCTATAAGCTTATTTTTATCTATCTATCTATCTATCTATCTATCTATCTATCTATCTATCTATTTTACTAAGATGTCCTGGAATCCAGCCATCCTTGATACTTCAAGTTCAAGGGAAATAAATTCTGTTGGCTCTTCTCTATTTCCCTCCTGTGTCCCAGCCTGCAGAATCATGAATCTCCTTCTATTTCTCCATCAACATGAAATAATTTCCACTCCATCTAAGCAGATTATTTAGAGAATCTGGAGGATGTTTGACAGCCTTCTTAGTTTTCTCAGAAGATGAGTACTTTCCATGGTCTCTCAGTCTTTGCTGTGGGAATTCGAAGTGAAGGTTGTTACACAACCTCATTCACAATGGCCTTCCTACTGGAAGGTTGGTAAAAATCAATCAATTCAGCAGATTATTTGATTCAAGTGACCACATATAGAAGGAAGGAAGGGAGGGAGGAAGGGAGGAAAGAAGGAAGGAAAAAAGGTGGGTGGAAGTTACGTTGACCTTAAGGTCCTAGCAGGACGCTGGATTCATCTCAGATGGTTCACGCAAAATGTTTTTAATAGAGGAACAACATATATTTCCTTCAGGCATGAGATAGCAAATAAGAGCTGGTGAGACACTCAAACACTAGTAAGATTAGAGAGACTTGACCACCCTATGGGCCAAATTACAGAAAAGACACAGCATCATGGTGGACCACTGAAATGAAGACCATCAAGGAGGACTCTCTGGTGAAAGCACTGGACATAGAGGGACACAAAGTCACATTTGTGGCAAAGCAGAAAGGACAGGAAGAGGAAGTGCATATTGTTCTCTCCTGACATCCTTTTCCTCCTGGTGTTTGCATTGGCAAATCAAACTGGACTTTGGCCTCCAGAGGACTGGGGACAGGCAGTTCATAGGAATCCTTTCTGTGCTCCTAGAGAGGGTGGGGGTAGGGGAAATGGATCCAGTAGATGAAGCAAGAAGAGTGGATGCAAACGTTCAGCCCTCTTCTTATTGCCTGATGACTCAGTGCAGTGTCATCTTCAACAAAGCTGTAGATGCTGAGTTTTCTTGTGCTTAATGCAGAAAAAATACACATTTAATCCAGTTTAAAAATTCTTCTGTACACAGGTAGAATCATATTTACTTTATTAGGAGGAGCTTGTACCTGTCTCCTGCTCATGACAAATCAAATTTCTTATTCCACTGAGAGAAAGTATGTCAGGTAGGTGAGGGGCTAGGCAGCCATAAACAAGTCTATATTCAGCTCACACAATCTAACCCTGTTAGAGACTATCAGTGAGTTTATTTTCAAGGGGATTGAAGTTGATTATGAGAACAAAGAAGCAAAAGTCATACTATATAATAAAAATGGAAATTAGTTTAAATTCTCAATTCTGTTTCCTTCACCAATGAACATAAAGTTCATGTTCTGAGCATCTGTTTGCAGAGACAGATCTATAGTTATGTTAGGGTAAATGAAAATAAACCCAGATAGGTTTCTAAACGGGTCATCCTCAAAACTGAAAACAAGTATCTCTGTTTCTTCATGGGCAGATTTTGGAACATACTACTTGAGGTTTTCATGCAGGTTATGATTTCCTCATTTTTACAAGAACTATAAAATTACAGTGTTTTCCCATTATGTTTTCCCTTTCATGCCTAGCTAGCAAGCTGTACTGATCTGGTGCCAATATTATATCCTGACACACTGAAGGCCAAATGTCTGCATTTTATAAAATTTAATTATAAAGAAAAGATTTTATAAAAAGCCTGCTACCAATAGAAATGTTTTCATTAAGTCTATTTTCATCCGATTATGAGCCAAAGCAGCTTCCTTTCTCTCCGTGTCTTTTTCCTTCTTTTCCTGAACCATTTTGCTGCTGTGTTTGCAGCCCGGTGCTGCAGAGCTGCCGCTAGCACAGGAGACCAGGAAGCAGACGTGACCAGACACAAAGGTGATAAAGGCTCGTCTCATTTCAGTGTTCAACCAGAGTGGAATGCAAATAGCAAGCAGGGCATGACAAAAAATAAATTTGATCTTTAAAATCCTTCTTTTAATAATCTGAGATGGTATGGCAGCTCAGGTAAGGCATTTATATGAGTATAGGCTTTTTAGTTCAGCAAAATCCCCTTAAAAGCCTGATAAGAGGTAATATAATTTTGTCCCTTTAACATAAATGATATTTCTTCTGCTTTCGCAGTGCCTTTTAAACAGACAAACACATATGCACACCTATGTTTTTCGAATGACTTATTTTTAGTATATCACTTAATATCACACTTCCATTGCAAATATTTTTGCTTATCTACTATTATAAGACATTGACCTGGGAGGTAGAAGTTTAAACATCAATAAGAAATTTATTTGTCCTCTGATAAATAAATGACAAGTGGCTTGAAGCCATACCAAGAGACAAATAATCCATTACAATATTGCAAAATGCTTCTCTACAGCTAGGAATATAATATACATTGGAGCACCTAGAAAGAGATATGTTGTTCTGCCTTTTGGAATTAAAGACTGTTTTGAGATCACATGCATTAGAAGTGGATTTTGAAAACTAGTGAGAAAGGAATTTGACAGATGTAATAGAAATATATCCCAGACAGAAGTTCAAATACAAAAAAAAAAAAGAAGTTCAAATACATATTATTCTCTTCTGAGTTCCATTCAATGAGATTTGAGGACAAACATTGAGACATATATTGGTATTGACTTGGGTTTGAATTTTGACCCAGATTTGGCTCAGCTGGCTGCTAAAAACTAGTGTTCTAATATCTGGAAATAATATTCAGATGATTAAATGGCACAACCTGTATAAGTGCAATGTACCTGAGAGTCCTTTGCAAGCTGTAGCTTGGTATAATGTGATTAATACAATGTTGGGAATTAGATCACCCTGATTAAATCTCTCTCATACTTACCCCTGAGTGAGCTTGGGCAAGTAGACTAACTTCTGAATGATGGGCTTCTCACTTGTAAGGTGAGCACAGTGGAGCTTAGCAGCACTGTTGGAAAGATTGGAAGTACCGAAGGTGAGGCTTCTGGCTCACTGTGTAATCCATAGTGCTGCTCCATAAATGAGCAGTAGAAAATGGTGCAGAAAGGAAAACTTATTTATCCTATATCATGAGGCAAGGAAGGAGAGTGATACTATAATTGTATAAATATTTGCCTATTTCATTTTCTAATTTAATTATAAATATTTGCTTAATTCGTTTTTTAAGGAACCCACAAACTTCTGCTGCTTTTAAAAAATAATATTTTACAAACCCCAATACTTCTGAGATAGCATTAACATCTGCCCTCTGTATCCCACAGTTTGTGGGCAAGATGATAGTGAACAGTTATTAAGTGTCAAGCAGAGGGTAGAGACAAGGGGGGGAGATGTAGACAGAAACAAGTGTTTGTTTTTGCTATTCTAGAACCTTCATCCCCTATGCTCAACTTCAACAGAACAGGTTACTGACATAAGAATGTAACGGTTATGATATAACATGTTCTGAAACATTCATCTGAGATAGAGTCAAACAGGGTGAGAATCTCTCTAGCATTTCCTTCTAGGAGCAGATTTCTTTGTCTCCTGTAACTATGCTCAAGCTGAGCATGTCAGCAGCAGCAGAGGGAGATTTGTGATTTGAATCTCAGGCTTGAAGTTGTTTACTGTTGAGTATATTCAAGCATCATTGCATTTTCTTCTCTCTTTTTTAGTGTTACTGGCAGTCTGATGGCTTTCAGCATCTCTGTCCAAATGGAATCTTTTTTGCTTTGTTCTGCCTTCTCTGTGCCTCAGACACATGGCCACCTGGCATATGCTGTGTGTTCTCTGTGCAGAGACTGCCAGCAAGCAAACAAAGCCCATGTGGACACGCCTGGGCAAAGCAGCCCCGGTGGCTGGGAATTCAGTCAACCCACTGGTCATTTGGTCAAACCTTCAAATCAGATGGTGTCTTTGACTGAACTCACTGTAGGAACAGCAGATCCTATCATGGATAGAGAAAAGAAGGGTAGCAATTCACAAGTTTCCTTTCAATGCTCCATATCACTGACAGACAATCTCCCAATGAATTTGATATTTTAAAAATTCAAATTAGATAATTATTGGCCAAAGCTATGTAATTACTTTGGAATTTACACAGTAAAGAGAAGAAGAAAAAATCAAAATGGTTGTTTTAAAAGACAGTCCCCATCTCTCCTTAGAAATTACAAGGATTTTTAAAAAGCTAATAGATATTCTGTATATAAAAGGCAGTATTCAAGATCAGTATATTCCAGGTGGTTCTCTATATATCTAAGTTATAATAAACACCAATTTGGGGAAAAAAAGGAAAAAAACCTGCAAATAGAAGTAGCTACCAGGACTTTTTTTAAAGTGGTAAGCCACACACATTTTTGCATTCTTTTTCTCTTGAGGTGATACTGTATGAAGCACAACTTGTTTTCCACAAAGCAAAAACATAATTAAAAGGGCATAAAAGATTCAGTGTCTTAATTTCTTGGTTTTCTAAATTTATATTTCACCCCTTAAAAAATAAGTTTAGTATTTTTTGAAACTTCAGTTGCACAATCATTTATATTTTTACTAAGAATAATTTGTTGGCAAACAGTTATCTCAATAAGTTTAGCATTAATCAGTGTATTTACAGTTATAATGAGATAGTGATTCCTCAAGGCAGAACTTTCCTTTCATCCATGTACAGTTTGGTTATACAACAGGGGTCACTGAACTCTAAGAACACATTGAAGCTAAGGGCTATAGTTTCAGATCTTCAAAAGGCTCATTACATACATTTGATTAGTGACTAGCCTTCATAAGACAAACCACAGATAAGTCTAATATATCCATAGATAAGTCTAACATGAACTGTAGTCTCATTAACTACCCAGCTGTGGTCAGAGCAATTCAATTTTTGTTAACTACCCAAAATAAATCATACCTTTATTGATTGTTTAGGTTTCAGAATGGATAATGAAGAGCCCTACCTGCAGTAACTTAACTGTCTTATATAAGGAAAGCAAATTAATGATACAAGATAATAGATGAAAGGTGTACAATCAATGGATTCTTTGGCTCATCTCTTCCCTTTTTTCATTTCCCCTACTTTGGTTTTCTCTAATCAGATACCAGATTATTAGATTGTGTCTTCTAAAAATTTATGTAATATGAATTGCAGTTATCCAAGTTCAGGCTGTCAAAACAAATTTTCTGTACAACATCTGTATCCTGCTATTTAATTTCTTGACCTCAAGTTTGCCAGAATATAAACGTTAATGTCTATATCTATATTTGTTTCTATATCTTCAGATATACCAATATTATCTATTTATGCTTTAACATGTCCATATTTTCCAGAGGAAAAAATTATATGTGAATGCCCATGTTTTTCTAAGTCATCTTTCCTACTTAGTTTATTATAGATTCTTAACTATCAGAATTTGTGTATGTATGTGTGTGTGTGTGTATAGCAACAATCCTTCAATATATCAATTTTTTAAATATGAAATTACATTCTTTAATTGGATATTTATGATCTTCACCAATCTATTCTTCAAGGTGACATTCCTACCATGCTTAATATAGTTCTTTTTCTTACACTTATACTCTCTTAAACTGGTCCCTTATACTCAGAAAATATTTTTTCATCTTCCTGTTATTGATCACATGATGCCATATGCTAAGCATTTTCTGTCTTCCATTTCCATATTTGCTAATTGAATGCATTCTTCTGTGTCTGGCTGAAGTACAACTTATACCACAAAATCTTTCCTGATTTTCTGTTTTTTAAAAAACTTTCTCTCAAATGAAACATAATAGAGCCATAGCATTTCCACATGCTATCTTGTGTTATTACTTTGTCATTGTATTTTTTTATTCAATTGAGAACCTACAATGTATCTAGCATTGCACTAAGAATTGCATATATAAGGATGGAAAACATAACTCATATTATCACTACCATCAAGAAGTTCATAAGCTAGTGACAAGAGACATGATAACAGTATGACTTCATATTGATAGGTATTGAAAATATAGAACACTAGAACTTACATAGAAAATGGCTATATTATAGTCTGGGACATTATAAAGTATATTACAGAGGAAAATACATTTGGACTAAAAACAAGGATGAACAGAAATTAAAAGTGAACCAGCCACAGGATATAGAGTGGTGTGTCATGGGACATTTCAGACAGTGTACCTGCAAAGGTACACGTTTAAATACATGTTTGAGGACAATCAAATAGCTCAAGTGGCTGGAACTTACATTACAAGGAGACAAGTAATGAGAGCTAATATAGGGGAGGAACTTAGGAGTGAGAACTAGCTTACCTTGTGTGTTTATCAGTAAGGAATATCATCAGATGTTCCTACTGGAAATGCCATTTTGAAGAAGTTATGGAACAAAGGGAAACAGTCAAACGGTTATTGGTTGGGAGGATGAGATTAGCTTCTTAACTAAAATGTGGGTAGTAAGGATAGGGAGGAAAGCAGAAGAAAGATTTATAAAGATTGCTTACACTCTGTCTCATTGGAGAGGGAAATGACTACAAAACAGGAGGCACAGGTTTGGAAAGTAGAATGAGAATAGCTACAAACTGGAAGATTTGGTCTAATCATTTTTCCAGATGTTTGTACGTAGATTGTGTGGTCTACTCACAGAGTATTTTTTGATCCTTCGGGATAGAATCACTAGCTTTTTTTTTCTTCTTGTTTTTCCTGTGTATTTACATTGCACGTAATCTATAGTCCTGTGGTGTGTCATAGGACATAACACAACTGTTCCATCTGGCAGTTTAGGGGACCTTGGTTTCAAAACAGACCATCTCTCCAATTTCAGCAGCAAAGAGAGTTTATGTGTCTATCACTCTCAGCCTTTGGAGTTTCTGATGAACTTCGTGGCTGGCATGAATGTATTTCAGGTACTCATGTCCTGTCTCTTATGATGTGGGATTTCCAGAGGCTTTTGCTAATTTATGTGTTATTAAGTGAAATAAAATAACTTGTTAGTGATCAGTGATGATTTTGCTAAGCCAGGTCATTAATTTCTGGATCCCAGGTACTAGGAGGTACTAAGTAGTTTTGAGGAATAAAAACATTAATGTAGCAATTTCTCAAAGATTATGTCACTTCTGAAATCCTAGGGAGCTTAAACCTAATTTTAAATTCAAAGTCCCTTAAAATGTATATTATATGGTGGAATGTGATGGACATTATTATCCAAAGTACATGTATGAAGACATGAATTGGTGTGAATATACAAAGTATATTCAGATATGAAAAACTGTGCTCTATATGTGTAATAAGAATTGTAATGCATTCCATGGTCATATATAAATAAAAAAAAATTAATTAAAAATGCATATCATAAACACTTCTCACATAAATATTATTTGAGCAACAAAACTAGGACAGTGTTAAATTGAGATGATAATATTAGTATGTCATATTGAGGCAGAAAATAAGGAAGTGTTGGGAGTATGTCCAGCACAATATATTTTTTTTCAATTTGAGTACATCTCAGAATAACATCATGATTAATTAATAAATCTAATATATTTAATATTTTTAAGCCCAGTTCAACTATTCTTGTGTTTCTGGTCTCCTTTAGAAAAGTGATTAGTTTTATTTTTTATTCAATACCTACCCAGTTTTAATAGCACTTTAAAATAATATTTTAGTTTCAGTAGTTATCAGGAATAAAAACAAATTTTAATTGGTCAGATTTCAGTTTCCCAAAAATAACTAATACAAATTACAATGGTTTATAACATATTTTCCTACAAGGCCACTTATCCAAATAAAGATATTTTCTAGTTCAGTTTTATAATTTGTCAGAAAACTGAGGGTATGACAAAGGAAATATAATTTCACAATCTGAAGGGTTTTTGTCTTAGTGAGAGTCTTACATAAACTTGAGATAAGGACAAATAATTCGATAAATCATTATTGTAGTGTCACAGTTTAGGAATTATTTGTAATAACATTATTCTAATTTGGATGTAGTTGTAATAGGCTTATACACAGGAATGATATGGTCATTTAACACAATACAAAAGAGGAGAGAGGACAAATATAAAAAAAATTAAATATATTTGTGTATCACTTGTGTGCCACAAGGAAACACAAATATATCATAATGGAAAATTAAGAAGAGTAAATATTCAAAATAGGTGATATCCATGATAATTGAGGATAATTAGAAAAGAATTCCTCCCAGTAGCTATGCCCAAACTTCTGTTAGCTCACATGATAAAGCAGCTGTTTCAGCTCTGTTGAGAAATGAGATGAAGTTTTTATTACCCTGAATGAATCTTGCTTTAAATAACACCATCCTTTTTTGGCTAAAATTTTCTGTGTCTTTGATTTTAGGGAATTATACAGTTTCACAGGAGATATTATTTTTTTTTAAAATCACAAAACACACATTCTCATATATGGAGAACAAAGATAATATATGAACTTGAAGTTGTATGGGAGCAGGACTATGTGGGACCATTTATTTAGGGATTGCTGATTCATGCCACGGTACAGAAGTAAAATATACACCATTTCTTAAATGAGAAAACCACAGTTCAGGAAAATCTCTGTGGAAAACAAAGTTCATTTAGATTTATGAAAGAAGAAATGTAGAAAGACACTCTACCAAGAATGGCACACCGGGCGGACACAGCCACTGTTTCCAGAGGATATATGGAGACTGTACCAGTTTCAATCAAGCTTTCAAGGAGCTTCCTCAATCTGCATTTTGAGACAAGGCTATTCATGAAAGTCACAGATATGCTTTTCTTTTTTTGCTATTAAGAGAAATACCTGGGTATCAAATTTCCCTTTGTAGAGAAATAAAAATTATTTTCTGAGGTCATGAAAATATTTTCATTGTATAACTGATTCTCTTTGGGTAGGGCTGCTGTAGACAACAAAGACTTTGCCTACTGAGCTTATTTTTCTCATTTTCTCAACTGCTTCAAGGCAGGAGAATTTAGAAGTTGTTATCCTTTAAGATACCTGCACCTGACTGGCCACCTCCTATCTTTTTCTCATGTCAGTCAAAATAAAACCATATCTGAACAAATATTAATACATGAGCACTGTTTATGTATATCAGGGTTGTCAAGAAAGTAAGTGGGATCTTACACTCAGGAGGCAATTCCATAAATGGCAGAGAGAGGGCACAGAGTTTAGGTGCATAACTGTAAGACTCATGTAAGTCATATTATGTCATAGATTGCTAGTTGACTGAAGCTAATATTTCTCAATTTTAATTGAACTCACTTATGATAAACAGAAAATTTCCTGAAGTTCACTCAAAAGTCTAATTATAATTTTCAACAGAATAAAAAATGTAATCATTATAGTTTACATTAAATGTATATATGAAATATATTATTAACTTTTATTATTTCTCTGATGAGAAATAGCTTGGGATTCATTTATTAGTGAATTTTCTTGTAGTTACTTCATTTAAACCCCTCTGAAAGCATGCTCTCTGATATTTATTCTTTACATGATTTGAATTTTATAATTTTGGAATTGGAAAAACAGTTATTCATTATTTGTGTCTATCAGAGAAGCAGCAGAAAGAAGTGCTGATAAAAAGGTTGAATAATGGCTAGACTCCAAAACTATTTTCCTAGGATACAGTTTGGTGAACACTGTATTAAATCACAGACTCACAGAATATTAAAGGAAAAAAAAATTGAAGATCACCTAATCCAACCCCATCATTTTTACAGATCAGGAAATAAGCTGAAGGGATTAAGTGGCTCATGTACAGTCACCAGTAAGTTAGTAACTGAACCTGAACCAAATTCCAAACATTCTATCTCATGGCCCAGTGTGTTTGCCTAAATAATGCTAGTTTTCTAAATAGTATATTTTAATGGTATACAAAGGTACTATAATCACATGATTCAAAATTTATAAAAGGCATAAAGTGAAAAGTGTATTTTTCACTCCTTGCCTCTTGAAACTACTCACTATCCTCTTCCTTCAACACTCTCTTATTGTAATAAAGGCCCTTAAAATGTTGCTCAAAATCACCATCTCATTGAAGTCCCACAGCTTTTGAGAGCTTTTTCATTCCTGTGAACAAAGACTTGACGAGAACAATTTAGAGCAGGTAGTTTCAGAGGTTCAATCCATGGTCTGCCTGCTCCATAATTCTGGATCAAGGTGAGGCAGAAAATCTTAGTGAAAAGGTGTGGAAGAGGAAAGCAGCTCAGGTAGGTGAGAGAGAGCTCTGCTCAGCAGGGACAAAATATAAACACCAAAGTCATGCCCCCAGCAATCTAGTTCCTCCAGCCACACCCTAGTTGCCTATGATTACCCCACAGTTAATCTTTTCCAGGGAATTAATCCACTGATTAGGTCTTACCTTCTATAATCCAATCATTTCATCTCTGAAAATTCTTGCATCATCTCACACATGAGCTTCTGGAGGACACTTCATGTCTAAAGCATAATGCCCACCATACTTAAAATCAAAACCTGTGCCCTCAGCACTCTCTATCTCATTTACTTATTTTAATCTTTTCATCAAAACAATAATTTCCCATCATATCATATATCTTGCTTCTTTTTTTCACTCATTGTTTATCTGTTCACACTAGAGCACAAGGCACATGGAGGAAAGGAAAGGTCTTGTCTATATCTTAATTTTATATTCCCAGTGTTTAGTGGGATCTAAATAAATATTTGCTGGTTGAATTAAATCAAATATAATAAATTTGAACTAGTGGGTGTTTAGTATATTACTCCTTAAATATTCTATGATTTCTGCTTTCTGACATAATGTTCTGATGTTTAATACATGGACATACCTATTATATCATCATGGAGAACTACACCTTATATAGTTGTGACATTCCCCTCTTACACCTGCTATAGTTTGTATCTGGAGTGTGACTCAAACCCCACATGCTAAATTCTTGGCTGCCCAATCTGAAGTGCTATTGAGAGGTGGAACCCTTAGGAGGTGCTGTCTGGTAGAAGGAAATTAGGTCATTGAGGGTGTGCCCTTGAAGGGAATATTGGGATACCAGCTCCTTCTCTCTCTTTGCTTCCAAGTCAGCATGAGGGGAGCAGCTTTGTTCCACCTGTACTCCCCACCATAATGTTCTGCCCTGCCACAGGCTAAAAAGCAATGAAGCCAACCAACCATGGACTGAAACCTCTGAAACTGTGAGCCGAAATAAGGTTTCCTCTTTTTAAATGATTATTTCAGAGGTATTTTGTCACAGTGATAGAAAATTGATTAACAGAATACATGTTAATTCGTGTTTTCACAAGTTCTGTCTTAGTATATGGAGTCATGATACTGAATCTTTTTAGTTTTCATTAATGTCTACTCTAACCCATTCCTCTTTTATTTCCTTTTTATTTATTTAAATTTTAATTTGTTACATATGACAACAAAATACATTACAATTCATATTACACATATAGAACACAATTTTTCTTTTTTTTTTAGTTTTTTTATTGTTGGTTGTTCAAAATATTACATAGTTCTTGATATATCATATTTCACACTTTGATTCAAGTGGGTTATGAACTCCCATTTTTACCCCGTATACAAATTGCAGAATCACATCAGTTACACATCCATTGATTTACATATTGCCATACTAGTGTCTGTTGTATTCTGCTGCCTTTCCTATCCTCTACTATCCCCACTCCCCTCCCCTCCCCTCCCCTCTTCTCTCTCTACCCCCTCTACTGTCATTCATTTCTCCCCCTTGTATTATTTTCCCCTCTCCCCTCACTTCCTCTTGTATGAAATTTTGTATAACCCTGAGGGTCTCCTTCCATTTCCATGCAATTTCCCTTCTCTCTCCCTTTCCCTCCCTCCTCTCATCCCAGTTTAATGTTAATCTTCTTCTCAAGCTCTTCGTCTCTACTCTGTTCTTAGTTACTCTCCTTATATCAAAGAAGACATTTGGCATTTGTTTTTTAGGGATTGGCTAGCTTCACTTAGCATAATCTGCTCTAATGCCATCCATTTCCCTGCAAATTCTATGATTTTGTCATTTTTTAATGCCGAGTAATACTCCATTGTGTATAAATGCCACATTTTTTTTTTATCCATTCGTCTATTGAAGGGCATCTAGGTTGGTTCCACAGTCTTGCTATTGTGAATTGTAGAACACAATTTTTCATATCTCTGGTTGTACACAAAGTAGAGTCACATCTTTTGTGTCTTCATACATGTACGTAGGGTAATGACCACCATAACATTCCACCGCTAACCTTGTTATGTTTTCTGGGTTTCGTGTTTATGTGCATGTGTGTGTGTGTGCGCGCGCACGCGCGCGTGTGCACACGCGTATACAAGCATTTACTGCTTAAAATATCTATTGGGTATTTACTATTGCTATAATCATTATTATCTTAATACCTTTTTGAGGGGGACTAGGGTTTGGAACCAGGGACTCACACTTGCTAAGCAAACACTCTACTACCAAGCTACACCCTCACCCTTTTGTTTTACTTTATTTTAAAGACAGAATCTCAGGACTGCAAATCTTCCACTCTGGAAGAGAGTATGGAGATTTCTCAAAAATCTGGGATAGCACCCAGCTATCCCACTCCTTAGCATATATCCAAGAGATCTAAAATCATCATAGTAAGGACGCAGCCACATCCATGTTTACAACAGCACAATTCACAATAGCTAAGCTATGGAACAAAACTAGATGCCCTTCAACAGATGAATGGTTAAAGAAAATGTGGCATATTTATACACAATGTAGTATTATTCATTCAAAAGAAAAGTGAAATTAAGTCATTTGCTCATAAATGGATGAAACTGGAGACTATAATGCTAAATGAAATAAGCCAGACCCAGAAGGTCAATAATCAAATATTTTCTCTGGTATGCCGAAGATATTCTAAAATAAGAGGATAAATAAATACAAGGTATATGAGGTGGTGGGGGCGGGGAGGGAGGGAGGGAGAGAGAGAGAGAGAGAGAGAGAAATGGGATATGGAGATGGGGTGGTATTCCACCAGAATAAAAGCAATATCAGGGGAGCAGAAGAAGGGGATTGAGGGGGAGGAAGGAGGGACAAGATAAGGGAAAAACAGTGGAATGAATCTGTCCTAATGTTCCTATGTATATATATGACTATACTACACTAAGTCTCACCATTATGTATATCTACAAGACATTTTGTTTTTTTAAAAGCAAATGTAAGTAAATAGCAGAAAGATCAGTAGAGTAGAGAAAAGAGAACAGGGGAAGGAAGAGGGGGAGGCTAGGGTAAGAACTAAAGACTGAATTGGAGGTAACTGTGTTCTATCTATGCTTTTATAATGATGTCAAAATGAATCCCAAATATTATGTATAGCTAATACAAACCAATAAACAAAATACAGAATCTCCCTGAGTTATCCAGGCTGACGTCAAACTTACCACCCTCCTGCCTCAACCTCCCATATGTCTGGGAATATAGGGGAGCACACCCAAATGAACCAGATAAAAATCTTTAATTTACTCATATCTACAAAGACATCAACCTAGCTAGCACCTCTATTTTGTTGTTGGTTTAGATAGTGTCTATCACTTCCCTTCAATAATACCATTGGTTTCTCTTTCTTCCTTTTCTTCTCTTTAATACTGCCATTATTACTTTTTATCTTTGCACTATTCAAAATGAATGATTTATTTTACTTGAAAAAGTTGCCATATTTATGTTGCAGGTTTTTCAGAGGGGATAATCAGCAAAAACTGCTATACAGCCAATTCTATTTCTTGTTTACCCAGATAAATTTTTGTGTTGTTTCTAATATAAGAGGTTGTAAAATTGATGAGAAAATAAATTAAACAAATTAGGGAAATTGGTAACTAATGAGTATTGATTGTCTACTTCTCCTATAATGAATTACCATAAACTTAGAGACTTAAAGCAAATTTAGTCTCACAGTTCTGGAGGTCAGAAGTCCAAAAGAAATCCATACAGTCTGAGTTCAAGATTTTAACAAGGCTGACTCCTAACCGCTAAGGTACAATCTCTTTCCGTGCCTTTTCCAGACTATAGTCTGTCTGTATTCCTGGGCCCATGGACCCTCTGACATCCTCAAAGCCAGCAGAGCAGCATTGTCAAATCTCTTTCTTTGTACCTCTTATCATGCCACTTTCTCTGACCCTGATTCTTCTGTCTCTGGATCTTTGTAATCACACCCAGATGAACTAAGATAATCCCTTCATCTGAAAATATTCAATTTTATCACACCCACAAAGATACTTTTGCAACACAGGGTGAAATATTCGCAGGTACTAAGAACTAGGATGTGGACACCTTTGGGTGGGTGGGGGCATTATTCATACTAAAAATGGAAAAACAGTTAGTGAAATTTCCACTTACTTCAAATAGAAAAAAATATAAAACATAGCCAATGATTCTATGTAGAATGGAAGGCAGTAAAATGTGATTTCAGGCAGTGTCAGAAGCATATTTTGGTGACTTTTAGCAATATGTGACAATGTACTGAAATAAATGAGCTTACAGAGGTGAGGGATCGTTTCAGTGCTGACATGGAAGTGGTATCTGCACTTGCCCTTTTCAGCCTCTACCTTGATTGTGATATCATGCCTGGCTAGTTTGTCCACTGTACAGAGCTTTAGGTAGTGAAGATGAAAAAGTTCTACAGACAGAGGCTGCTGAGGAGCATACAATGATGTAAACATTCTTAATGCCACTGAGCTATACAATATAAAATGATTAAAACAATAAACTTTGCTATATGTATTTTGCCACCAAAAAAAAAATCAAAAAAGAAGACAACTTTCTATAACTAAAAGGAACACATTGAGCCATAGAAACATTAGCTAAAGCAAACCAAGACAGTAAAAAATATTGTATATTAAAGATATCATGGTGTCAAAAATATCAAGGCACTTGTAAAGGGAAAAACAAATCAAGTTGGTCTTGAATTTCTCCACAGGAATTTCAACACCAAAAGCCAGTGAACCAATATGCTGAAAGCACAAATTACAAATTTTATATGTAGAGAAGACATACTGAAATATAAAGTTACAGGTAATTGCTTTAAACATGCAAGAAACTGGGAATTTTATTCCCAAGAGAACTTCTTAAAACAAATACACAAGGAAGAGAAGAACTAAGTAAGAAAGAATGGTCAAAACATGACACAAGAACTGGCAGAAATCAGGGAATATATTTGCAAAATAAATGTGACACAATGAAGTTAGAGAATTCAAATGCATATTTCTGATAATAAAGAAATAATAAAAGAAAAACTATAATAGACTCATAGAAGACTAATTTTCTGATTGTCTCATCTGAAATATCTGGGAACTTCCCATTCTCTTTTCCCTGTACCCCCTGGCAACCACCCTCCACCATTCTACCTTCTATTTCTAGAAATTTGACTCATTTAGGTATAGCAAATAAGTGGAATTACACCATATTTGTCCTTTTGCAATCTGTTATGAATTTTTAAAAATATACCTTAAATATATTATTTTTTTGTTTATTCTGGTTTGCTTTCTTCAATAGGCCTCCAACTATGCATATAGAATCATGCATACCTAATTTAAATTGCTAACATTTTAAATAATTTTAAAATCTTTTTTGAATTATTTGCTTTTATATTCTCTGTTTTACTTACCTCATTTTTCTAGTGACAATTCTTCATTATTTCAGATTTCTCTGTATTTATGTGATTTTTTTCTACTTTTCTGAGGTAAGACCGCTCACATTACAGCTCACATATTTTCTTGACATCTCTTGGCTGAGTTCTTTATTTGTGTTTCTAGTCTAATGTCATGGAAGCTCATGTTTCATGAGGTTGTTTTTCTCAATTCATGCTGAAATATTTGTTCACACTTCTCATAGGCACTGTGGTCACGTTTTTACTTGGCATTGTGCTCTATGTTTCATATGTATATTTTCTTGTATAGATTCTGTTCCACTTTGATTTGTATTTACTCCCCAGTGAATGCATGCAATTTTCCTGGGCAAATTATTTTCATAAGTTTGCCAAAGGTTAGATATTCTAGAGTATTTTCTAGATTTTAAAATCCAAATTTTTCTCTCTTGCTGACAAATATCTATATAGATTGATTCTTGCTAAAATACCTTTTCTAGGGCAGTGTGTGTGTGTGTGTGTGTGTGTGTCTCCCACCTCTGGTTCTTTCATCTAAATTACTTTGAGTAGGGCTGGGGGCAGCCTTGCCATCAGAGCTGCTCAGACCAGTTCCATTCCTGTTAATGCAAAAAGAAATATATTTTCACAATTCACAGTGAGCCACTCACTTTCAGGAAATATACTTTTGCTAGTACTTTCTGAAACATGCCGCCACTGAGCAATTTTATAACTCATATTATTCCTTGCAATTTCTGCTGTGTAGCTTCTGTTCAATGTATACATTTCAATTTTGCATTCTAGTTTACTTGAAAATGCAGTGAGAGTCAGTTTTATTATCATCGTGGCTCTTGCATGATTTCTAAAAAGGGAAAAGGAAAAGATGCTGACTTAGGCAAGGAAATTCCCTTAATAGCTTCTTATCTGAGCTCCAAAAAGTAATATAAGTTTCAAGTAGAGAAATAAATAACCCTCATGTTGTGTTATATCCTATTTGAGGTTAGGTTTCATGATATTATCCGTAGTGTGCTTCATGCATCACTTCTTACATTATCTTTGTATTTATCTTTTTACTTATCCTTGTTTTCCACAGAGTGTTTACAATAATATCATTATAAGGGCTTAACCAATATTTGTTGGAATCTAGTAGATGAATGAATAGTGAATGTTATATATCAAAATAATGGTGTAATTTTTTATGCTCATCATAGACAAGATATGAGAATTCTCTACCTACCTGAGTCTTCTGAACACTCAATTAAACCTTCCTAATCAGTTAACACTGTATCTATGCAGTTATTTCTTAATTGATTTTTTTAATGGTAAGGCAATAATTTTAAATATGACTCTGGATGGATTATACATTTCAACTGCAGTGCTGACATACAAGGATATCTCCTGTGTATTACCTCATCATTATATAATTAATTCAATGTACTGAAAAATTTGAAACAAGGATATAGTAAATGTTCGATATTTGGGTCAGAGAATTAACACAATGTTTTTTTTTTTTTTTTATTTCATAGTATTTGAATTTATCCGTTTCTTTCACCTAGTTCAATAGTTTATCAGGATTCACACTACTGACATAAGCTGGTCAATTAAAATTTGGAACTCTTTAATATTTTCTTAGTAGGACATAGTATGCCTGTCCTTTTGGTAGACTATGTCCCCAGTAGTAAAACAGTTGTTTTAAAAAACTTTTTAGCATTATTGCTTTATCTTTATGTGCCATCCAAAACTGACATGACATTAGAGAGGCAATTTGTGTAACTACAAAGAATTTTGCAATCTCTGGATTTATACTGATATGTAATCTTCTCAAGATGAAATAAAAGCCCTTGGTTAGTATGCTGGTTAAGAAGATGTTAATTTCAATTATTAGCCAGTATAGACACACCCTACTGAGCATGAGTACTGTATTTTGTATTAATTATCTTAACTTAATTGCTTTTTATTAATCTAAATACTTAACAAATGGGATCATATCTGCAATTAATTTCTTAAGAAGCTTTGTAGAGGTTTATCATCATTCCCCATTTAATTTTATTATGGCAAACATGAAACAAAAGCATCTTACATTCTTCACCTTTGCATATTTAAAAAAGTTAAATTTCTGTTTAAGAATAAAACTAAAATATTTCATTAATGAAAGCTGGTAACATCCATTCTTAAACAATTTTAAGTATTTATTATTCCTAGGACATTTAAAATGTCAAATATAAAGTCATTATTTGATTTATCTTCATCTAAGAAAAAATAGTTTTTTCTCATATCTCATTTCACTATACAGAGAAAAATACATACACACACACATCGACAAACATGTCTATGTCTTTATTTATAACTCTATCTTTGTATTTATAGCTGAGCTCAAAAGTAATATAAATTTAAAATTGGGAAACTAGTAGTGCAAATATTTTAACAGAAAGTACTAGAGGTCAGGTTTCACAATATTTTTATTCTATAAAATCTTACCACATGTATAAGTATATATAAATTTCATATTAACTGTAATCTTTGAAAAATTTAGAGTTAGCAGGATTTTAGTATCCTTCTCCCTCTACATTAAGATCATTAGAATGGCTCTTGCTTACAAGAATAATCAACTTGTAACATGGTTTCCAATAATTTCCACCTCCAGGATTTGACAAACTTGATAATTCCTTCCCCTTGAGAGGGATGGAAGTTCTTACTCATTTTAATGAATAGAATACTGTAGAGGTGATGAGATGGCACTTACACAATTAAATTTTTTTAAAATTTTCCATTCCTTCGTTAGTGTCCCCCACCCCATTATTCCTGCTGGGGAAAGCAAGCTTTCTGTTATCAGTGACCCTGTGGAAAGGCACTTACAGTATGAAGAATGAGACCCTCAATTCATCAGGCTTTAGGGAATCCGAACATTCAGGTGACCATTCCAGTGAGCTTAGAAGCAGATCTTGGCTATAGGATGTGACCTTAGACGTGATGGCGGCCCACTTGAGCCACTGATGCCCACTTAAATTGTGCCCAGATTCCTGACCCACAGCAACCATGAGATAATACATGTCTTTATTTTAAGCCACTGATTTTTGAGGAGTGACTTGTTATACAACAGTGGACAATTAATGTAATCACTAATAATCTCCTTAAGTTAAATAATTCTTCTGATATAAGATTAAAAATTAACTTTTCCAAGTTTATAGACAAGTGTTTTTTCACAAATATAAAATTAAATGGGTCATCTGTTTTAAACATTGACAGTTTAACAATGTATTTTATTAGATAAAATTTAGAAGTTAATAAAATGAAAGGGCAAGCCTATCTTTTAGCCCTTAAGATTTTTAGAAGCTATTTCAGAATATATACTTTTTCACAGGATGTGCAGCTAACTTTAAAATTAGACCAATGCAAGAGAAAAATAGCTCTTTACTATTTAATTGTTAAGCTTCATATTCGTATATACAGCTACTTATTGAACATCTCTACTTGAATGTTTCAAAGTCATTTTACACATTTTTATAAAAACCTTTTCCAAACCTGCCCCTCTTCTGTGTTTTCTCTCCTAGTGAACATCTCCCTCATGCCTCTATTTTTATACACCAGAAAGTGAGGAGTTATCTTTCATTAATCCCTATGTTAAGGAAATAGGTTAAGTTCTGGAACAATCCCTAATTTAGAATAGGTTAAACAAGAAAGAAGCAGATTTCTCTTTCAGATGTTTTCAAAGTAAGTTGATCCCAGGCTCTTGGGGCAATCAGTCCTGTTCTCTTCCGCACAGGAAATCCGTTTGTGGTTTCAAGGCAGTTGTTCAAATGCTCATCATCTATGAGTAGGAAAAGGGAAAGGGCAGGCAATAGAATGTATAGTCCAAGTAGGGGCATGCATCACCACTGCTCACATGCCACTGGCCACAGCTTAGTCAGGAGAAAACATCAACTTGCAAGGAATGTGTAATCTGAGAATTATAATCTTTAGTTGGTTAACCATGATCCTAGCTAAAATGGAATGGGGCACTATAGTTTGAGTTTAAGATTACAAAGTGTTGGGATAGATTTCCTGGGTTCAAATTCCTGCTCTACCACTTATCAGCTGTGTGATCTCAGACAAGTTATTTTTGTTTCTCTGTGTAATACATTCCTCATATGGAAAATGTGCACAATCCAATCTGCATCATGGGTGTCTATTTATAGAGTTTTTAGAAATGTGCTTGGTATACTTCAGTGTTTTCAGGTTAGAAGGAATGCTACTAAAGCAGGAGATCATGGATATTCGTGAAAAGGAAGAAGTCCATTTTCAGTCCCTTATTTATTTTCTATATTTAATCTATCACCAAGTTTTGTTGATTATTGTCCCTCCAACTTCTTTCACTCTACCCTGAAATATGCTTTTGACAATGTTAGATTACTTGAAAATGGAAGGATTAGCATGTTATTCTCAATCTTCATGATTTCTCATAACCTCTCATTGTATTTATTAAAAGAATGGAAGGAAAGAAGAAATGATGGGTGATAGAAGGAAGGGAAGGAGGGGAAGAAGGAAGGAAGAGAGAAAGGGAGGCAGGCAGATAGGATCTTTCTCATCACCTGCAAGGATCTGAATGTACAGCCCTTGCCTAAATCTGGGGCTCCCCATTCTCCTGTCTCTCAACACTCTATCCCCAAATGTCTCCTTTTAGTTTACTGTATAGATATACAATGTTTCCTGATTGCACATATTCTTTTCCCTTCCTGGAACATACCCACTCTTCCTTCAATTGACACTTTTTTTTTTGAGATACAAATTAATTATCACTTTCTCTCTCACATGTTAATTACCACCTGTGTAAGTATAGATAGATCAACTATATGTCTCAAAATAATGTGATACCTTATTTTGTTATCATTTGAATTTATTATTGAGATTTTTTTAAAAGTATTTGTTCCTCTTACTATATTGGAAACTTCTTAAAGATAGTGATTCGGTCTATTTTCTTGTTTTCCAAAAGTATCTCTGATTTCTAACATGTACCTTGGCACTTAATAGGCACTCAAGAAATACTTGTGTGGAAGCAATGAATCTCTGTGGGAAAAAATTATGTTATATTAATGATGAAAACTAATACAAATTAGCTGCTGAGAACCGACTTAGGGGTGCAAGAGCTAAAGGTGTTCCTTGAGGCAAACAATGAATAATGAAAATGACTCAACAAAAACTTTGTCATCATAATTGCACTATGACTTTTAAACCATTTCTCCATTGAGCAATAAATGAGAAGTAATTATAAGATGTGTGCCTTATTAAAATACAGAGCATTTCTCTTTGTATTTAGTAGAAAGTTTATGAATATAGAGAAGAGTAGAAAATGCAGTGAACACTCATATACCCATTACCAGTATCAACAATCATCACAATTTTGCATCGATCCATGTATCTTTATTGAGGGGTACATTTTAAAGAAAATCTTTTAAATATTTTAAGGTGTTTCTTTAAAATAGCAACAAAAGCACCTACTTATATAACCATATGACATTAGCACATACAAAAAATTACTCTATCCCTAGGCAATATCCAATACTCAGTTAATAGATTTCCTCTTTTGTTTAAATTTTTTTTTTTTTTACAGTTCAAGATCCAAATAATGTATACTCTTTATACTTGGTTATTATGAAAATAAGAATATTTAAAAATAAAATAATAAAAGTTTTATTTATATTTACTGACAGATTTCACAACTTATGTCTTTGTAACAGGCTGGTTGGAATATATAGGTTATTTACTTGATTTTTACTAACTACAACCATATCAAAATAAAATGGCTACAAATTTTTAAAATACCAGCTATTAACAATTGGAACCTGGGCTGGGGATATAGCCCAATGGTAGAGCACTTGCCTATCATGCACAAGACCCTGAATTCAATTCCCAGTACTGAAAAGAGAAACAAAACAAAAGACAAACAAACAAACAACAACAACAATTGGAACCTGTGTCCTCTTTCTTTGACTTTGCCTTGACAAATTAAACATGGAAGAAAGGCTAGTATGCCAGATTTGGGGCTCAAGTCTTAAGAAACTGGAAGCTTCCAACTTTTCTCTTGGCATATTGTCTTTGCAAATCCTGAGCTAGTATGTAAGAAATCTGACTGCGCTGATGCCACCACTATGGAGACTCTATACACAGGTACTTGAATCCCTGCTGAATCCAGCATTGCTGCCTTCCCAAACTAGACATCAGACATGAGTGAAGCTATCTTGGAGCCTCCAGACAAGTCCAGCCACCAACCAAATAGCATCAGAAAAGTATGTTTCAGAAGAACCACCACCTGAGCTATAACTAAATTTTTCATTGTGAAGTTTTAGACAGTGCTTGTTTACACCACATAGTTTCAGGGTAATTTGTTAAGTAGAAATAGCTACCAGGAATCTAACAGAAAATATAGTTTCTCAGATCTGCCTTGAAGTTTCTAATCCTTGTTTACTAAAATTACTAGGTCATAATTTGCCTAAAATTTACTAAACACATTTAGTAGGACTCATTAATATAATTCAAGAATATAATTATTGAGCTATGCCTTTTTCTTTTTTTCCAATCCAGAAAATCTCTCCCAATATCTTACTTTGGAATGAAGTACTAGTTAGTTTAGTCAACCACATCTTTTGCCAATAATATTCAGGTTTTTCCCTTTGTTTCCAAGTTTAACAGATCTGTACTTTAAATATATATCTGAGTGAACAGCTTATAGAAGTACCCACTCAGATGAGGGTAAGAGAGAGATGGAGGAAAATAAATGTAAGACAAGAAGACATTAACTCTGTGGCAATTAGCTTCCACATTGCTTTCTGTTCCTAGATACCCTGTACAGCCTTCTGTTTACTTTAGCATACAGAGTTTAACTAATTTCATCTTTTGGATAAGTTTTCTTAAGTCTATTAGAGAAAAATGAATAATTCTAAAATTCAAATTTTTAAAACAAATTTCCCCAAGAACAGCTAAATTCTTGTCTAAGGGCTAAAGTGTGAAAAAACTAGTCAAATAGATTTCTTTTTTATGGATCTGTGTCCAGGAAGTGATATTTCAAATCAAAGAGATGTTTCACAATTTCTAAATCTGTATAGTGTATTCTACTGAGAAGATATTTAGGTACTGTTAAGCATCCTCTGATTCTGGTCTAAACAGAATTTTCACTTCAGTATCTCTAGAAACACAACATATAAAACTTTTCTTCCTAATGTTTCCTTGGGAGTATAGTTTTTTTCCTATAAGTATCTAAAAGTTTTCCTCTAGCAGCTGCTATAGAAGAAATAATCACATATAATAATTTTGAGAGCAAATGAAATCTTTTTGGGTCAAAATACATTGTGAATCCTTCTTTTATAGTACTCATTTTTTCTCATCTTCAAATACTATCTCCTAAATTTCCAACATCTTTTTCCCTTTTTGTTTCTTTGCCTTTTAAATAACTTCATGAATCTGGTGACCAACTCTAAGTCCCATAACCAGAGTATCTGGTTCTTGTTGAAACAGACAAGAATAAATTTCTCTTTGGAGTGATCAAAGGGACAGAGCAGTTGGCAAATTTCAAAGCATGATTATGGGTTAAACATTTTTTTCCTTTTCCTTCTGAGGCCAACTGCTAAAAGAATTCATTGGCTAAGAAAGTCTTGGTTACTTTTCTTGGATAGGTTTGTGTAATTTTATTTATCTGGACAGTAATAGAATGAGATTCTTTCTTGTGGTTGACAAACAATAAATTTCAAACCTACATGTCAATGCAGAATGAAAACATTAAAACATATAGGGCATTTTCCAGAAACCAAATGGCTGGTGTTTCACTGAGGTATCCACAGTTAGAAACCACAACCGAAAGCTCTGTGGCTATTCCCAGCCAACAGCAAGTGCTAACAGGTCTTCTCTCCAAATGTTCCTCATAAAAGACAAATATAGGGCACTTCATAATTGTATATCCCTGTGTGCCTTCTAAGAAACATCTGGAAATCACCAAGGTGGCATCTGCAGCCAAAATAGTCACTCATCTAATTTATATTATTAAAAAAAATTAATGTATCATCTTAGCAAGCTTTAAATGAGTCAACTATTATCAATAGAAAAACAACTCACTTCCTTCTCCTTTTAGGTTTCTGGTAATACTTTTCCTCTTTTACAAGTCAAGGAAACATTAATGAACTAAAAGAAAAGAAAAAAGTACCTTTTAATTATTTTACTGATTTTTGCAGAGAGTAAGAGTAGGTATGCTTTGAATTATTTTCGTGTTGAAATTCATTTATGGTCGTGTGTTGGCCTTTAATTCTGGATGTGCAAAGGGAAGGTGATATTATTTGCTGTTGTAGTCATTTTAATCAAGTAGTAAAACATTAATTGGGCTTTGAAGCTATGGGGAACAGCAAAGGGAACTCAAAAAATCTGTAATCTTGATGTTCTTTGGAAATGAGATATGTCTATAGATAACAGTATCTATAGGAGAGCTGTTAACATTGTTGACTGAGCCCCTCAAAGGTAGAGGAAAGTAGAAGAAAGCAGACATTTCATTTTCATTGAACCTGGACTTACAATTTTGGGGGCTCCAATAGTCTGGAATCAAGTGCTAGTTAAAGCCCCATAGCAGTTGGAGTTGCTTAGGGACTAGTTACTTAACTTCTCATTTTTCATCTCCATAATAGGGACCAAAGAACATATTTCTTAAAGGGACTGCGATTGTATTATTAGAGTAGAACAAATTCTGAGTGACATGTTTTACATTATTATCTTTGTATTTAAGTTACATAAAATTTTACTAAAATGAAGCTATTTTACTGACTGGAACTGACCACACTTTAGTCAAAATTTAATAGCTAAAGTCAGAATGGGAGTTCCTATTTCCCAAAGCAGTACTTTTGCTAAGCTTAAATTGTCCAGTTACTTTTTTTTTAAAGATGAAGTTGGCTAAGTAATAATAAAATTGAAAGCCAAAACTTTAAAAATGTTTTAAAGAATATTGAATCTTAACCTTTTCTGTATTGGGGTAATACAGCTCCTGCTAGGTACTGAGTTGGAGGCACAGATAAAAGTCTCTAGTTCATGCCTATCACAGATATTTTTAATCAAATAAACTAACTCAAGTTTCTGAATTTCCTGATATGTTACATTTGAAAAGAGCCACCTTAGACCTTGTCATATCTGTGAGATTGTTTGGAGTGAATAAAAGGCTAACAAATGTTAACGCAAGGATGACACTGTACTTGGAATAAGTTATAGTTCAGTTGTTCTTGGGCCTTTTGTATTGTGGTACTTCAAATGGCAAGCAATATTGTAAACTTTTCATAGAAAGTGTAAAACATTGTCCATACCATCTTCGGGATAGGTGATTTTCAATTGTCTGATGTGCTGCCTCCTGTTTATGCTTAGTACTCAATTTGATGTACTTTATAAGGTTATTCAAAAGAGAGGTCTTGAATGTCTGTGCATATATCAAAGCTCCTCTAAAGAGTTAAAACTAATCATTAGAACTTCCAATGATAAAATAATAATAATGATTATAGGGAAAATGTTGAAAGAAATAGGAGAAATAATTTATGGATGTAGGTTTGTTCATATTCAGTTTGCTACTTCGCAGTGAGCAGTGGCTGGGTATATTTCCTCAGGGAGCTGGTCCTTACTAACATAATGATACCTAACAGATTGATCCAGACTTTCAAAACTAGGAATTGCCCTCTGCTACTTAAGCCACCAGCCAAAAAGAGATAATATGTGAGCATTACTCAGTATCAGCAGACTCTATCCATGTCTCCTTATCTAATTAGAATTCTTATTAGCATTTTACTTTTTCCCAAAGTTAGAGTGGGATAAGAAGTAGGAAAAAGGGAGGAGGGTGACTAATGAACCATAAAGGTGCCTTTTGGTTTAGTCAAATAAAATCTAATCTTATAACAAAAATTTAAGGTTTCTAGATCTTTGGGGATCACTGTCATTGAAACATATGACTTAGAGTGACATTATATAGCGTGAGAGATAGAGAATCACTGAGATTAAAAAAATAATGGGAATGAATTATTTTAAAATACCTTTAGAAAAAAATGATTAGAGAAAGAGAAGTTCATGACTTAAAAAAAAGTCACCTTAAAATAAACTATCTTGGTTGTAGAATTATCCACCTATCTGTTTAATACCAACACAGGGTCCGTTGTACAACATTCCCCTGAAAGAGAAGGATTTAAAAAAAAAAAAAAAAAAAATTAGGATTAGAAAAGAAACCAGCCTAAAATAAATTAGAAATTTAAAGTTGATAAATTGAATATCAAATTTTATTTGGGCCAAAAGTAAGTAAATAAATAAAAGTATTCGATTCAATAGTCAGATAATGAATGATAGGGTTTACATAAAGCATATAAAACATTATAAAAAGAAAAAAAGACTACAATGAGATGTTTACCTATTTCCTTAATTTCAAAATCAGTGAGAATTTTAAAATTATACATAAAGGTACTATTTTTAAAATTACATTAATTTTTGTCTATAAAATATAGATAGCCACTTATCTGCATCTGTTCAAATAAGGATTGGTCCTGGAGACAGTGAATAAGCAGACCAGAGAGTGTAACAAATCAGGTGGTCAGCACAAGTGATCATTCATACCACCAGGTGAGGAAAGGTTTCAACTCTTAGCAAGAAGGACTACACAGACTCTAACAAAATCACGATTCTTACAGTTGAAACTCCTGAATAAATATCACCATTATTGCAAAATGTTAATAAAAATTGGTGAAGTCAATAATAGACTAGGGCTGGGTTTGTGGCTCAGTGATAGAGCGCTCGCCTCGAATGTGCGAGGCCCTTGGTTCGATCCTCGGTTCCACATAAAAATAAATAAATAAAATAAAGGTATTGTGTCCAACTACAACTAAAAAGTAAGTATTTAGCCCCCTCCCCCTGCGCCGGCATAGTAGAGGGAACTGGGACCAAACACAGAGCAGGCCCAGCGGCCTGCTGAGGGGCAGAGCCGCCCCCCACCCCCCTCGCCTGCCAGGTAGGGGAAGGGTGACCACCAACAGAAAAGGCCCAGTGGCCCGCGGCGGGACAGAGCTTCCAATCACTCCTGCAAGGTAGGCGGGCCTGCGACCCACCGGCAGAAGAGGAGCAGCTGCCTGCTGAGAGGCTGAGCCGCCCCCTCCCCCTGCGCCGGCATAGTAGAGGGAACTGGGACCAAACACAGAGCAGGCCCAGCGGCCTGCTGAGGGGCAGAGCCGCCCCCCACCCCCCTCGCCTGCCAGGTAGGGGAAGGGTGACCACCGACAGAAAAGGCCCAGTGGCCCGCGGCGGGACAGAGCTTCCAATCACTCCTGCAAGGTAGGCGGGCCTGCGACCCACCGGCAGAAGAGGAGCAGCCGCCTGCTGAGAGGCTGAGCCGCCCCCTCCCCCTGCGCCGGCATAGTAGAGGGAACTGGGACCAAACACAGAGCAGGCCCAGCGGCCTGCTGAGGGGCAGAGCCGCCCCCCACCCCCCTCGCCTGCCAGGTAGGGGAAGGGTGACCACCGACAGAAAAGGCACAGTGGCCCGCGGCGGGACAGAGCTTCCAATCACTCCTGCAAGGTAGGCGGGCCTGCGACCCACCGGCAGAAGAGGAGCAGCCACCTGCTGAGAGGCTGAGCCGCCCCCTCCCCCTGCGCCGGCATAGTAGAGGGAACTGGGACCAAACACAGAGCAGGCCCAGCGGCCTGCTGAGGGGCAGAGCCGCCCCCCACCCCCCTCGCCTGCCAGGTAGGGGAAGGGTGACCACCGACAGAAAAGGCCCAGTGGCCCGCGGCGGGACAGAGCTTCCAATCACTCCTGCAAGGTAGGCGGGCCTGCGACCCACCGGCAGAAGAGGAGCAGCGGCCTGCTGAGAGGCAGAGCCGCCCCCTCCCCCCCGCGCCTGCAAGGTAGTCGGAACTGAGACCACCATCAGAACAGGTCAGACCTGCAACCGAGAGACAGAACAGGCCCAGTGGCCTGAGGAAGGGTAGAGCTGCCCCCCCCCAACGCCTGCAAAGTAGGCGGACCTGCGACCCACTGGCAGTACAGCCCCAGAGGCCTGCAGAGGGGCAGTGCCGCTGCCTGCGCCTGCAAAGTAGGCAGAACTGCGACCACCGACAGAACAAGCCTAGCGGCCCGCAGAGGGACAGAGCCGCTGCCTGCGCCTGCAAGGACGGCGGACCTGCTACCGACTGGCAGAGCAGGCCCAGCGGCCTGCCGGCGTGGTAGGCACATTGCCCCAATTGGCGGAGGGGCAGAGCCGCCGCCCGCGCCTGCGAGGGAGACTTTGCAACTATACAAGACCAATATAAATATATAGGGGGAAAATTCAATAGCACAACAGTTTCACCAAGAAGAAAGGAACGCGAACAGTATGAAGAGACAAGGAAAGAAAGGACCACAAGCATTGCAGGTCAACTCAACTTTAGAAGAGGTAATAGCTGCAGCTGATGGAATGTCAGATAAAGAATTCAGGATATACATGCTTCAGATGATCTGGAGTCTCAAGGAAGACATCAGACAGCAAAATCAGACAATGAAAGATCACTTCAACAATGAATTACATAAACAAATCCAAGAAGCAAAAGATCAACTATACAGGGAAATAGAGGTTATAAAAAACAAACAAACAGAAATCCTAGAAATGCAGGAAGCAATAAGCCAACTTAAAAACTCAATTGAGAATACTTCCAGCAGAGTAGAACACTTAGAAGACAGAACATCAGACAATGAAGATAAAGTATTTCAACTTGAAAAGAACATAGACAGCTCAGCAAGACTGTTAAGAAACCATGAGCAGAACATCCAAGAAATATGGGATAACATCAAGAGACCAAATTTAAGAGTCATTGGGATACAGGAAGGAACAGAGTTTCAAACCAAAGGAATGAGCAATCAATTCAATGAAATAATTCGAGAAAACTTCCCAGACTTGAAGAATGAGACAGAACCCCAAATCCTAGAAGCCTACAGGACGCCGAATGTGCAAAATCATAAGACACCCACACCTAGACACATTATAATGAAGATGCCCAACATACAGAATAAGGAGAGAATTTTAAAAGCTACAAGAGAAAGGAAGCAGATCACATTTAGGGGTAAGCCAATCAGGATAACAGCTGATCTTTCAACACAGACTCTGAAAGCTAGAAGATCCTGGAATAACATATTTCAAACACTGAAAGAAAATGGGTTCCAACCAAGAATTGTGTTTCCAGCGAAATTAAGCTTCAGGATGGAAGATGAAATTAAAACCTTCCACGATAAACAAAAGTTAAAAGAATTTGCAGCTAGAAAACCATCTCTTCAAAACATCCTTGGCAAAACATTACAGGAAGAGGAAATGGAAAATAACAATGAAAACCAACAGTGGGAGGTAGGACACTAAAGGGGGGAAAATAATCAAAGTGGAAAACAAACCATGTTTAGTAACATAAATAAACAAATATGGCTGGAAGAACAACCCATATCTCAATAATAACCCTAAATGTTAATGGCTTAAACTCACCAATCAAGAGACACAGGCTAGTAGAATGGATCACAAAACAAGACCCAACAATATGCTGCCTACAGGAGACGCATTTGATAGGAAAAGACATACATAGGCTGAAGGTGAAAGGTTGGGAAAAATCATATCACTCATATGGACTTCGGAAACAAGCAGGAGTATCCATACTCATATCAAATAAAATAGATTTTAAGCCAAAGTTAATCAAAAGGGATAAAGAGGGACACTACATACTGCTCAAGGGAACCATACACCAACAAGACATAACAATCATAAATATATATGCCCCAAACAATGGTGCAGCTATGTTCATCAAACAAACTCTTCTCAAGTTCAAGAGTCTAATAGACCACCATACAATAATCATGGGAGACTTCAACACACCTCTCTCACCACTGGACAGATATTCCAAACAAAAGTTGAATAAAGAAACTATAGAACTCAATAACACAATTAATAACCTAGACTTAATTGACATATATAGAATATACCACCCAACATCAAACAGTTACACTTTTTTCTCAGCAGCACATGGATCCTTCTCAAAAATAGATCATATATTATGTCACAGGGAAACTCTTAGACAATACAAAGGAGTAGAGATAATACCATGCATCCTATCTGATCATAATGGAATGGAACTGAAAATCAACGATAAAAGAAGGAAGGAAAAAGAATATATCACTTGGAGAATGAACAATAGGTTACTGAATGATCAATGGGTTATAGAAGACATCAAGGAGGAAATTAAAAAATTCTTAGAGATTAATGAAAACACAGACACAACATATCGGAATCTATGGGACACATTGAAAGCAGTTCTAAGAGGAAAATTCATTGCTTGGAGTTCATTCCTTAAAAAAAGAAAAAACCAACAAATAAATGATCTCATACTTCATCTCAAAATCCTAGAAAAAGAAGAGCAAAACAACAGCAAAAGAAGTAGAAGGCAAGAAATAATTAAAATCAGAGCTGAAATCAATGAAATCGAAACAAAAGAAACAATTGAAAAAATTGACAAAACTAAAAGTTGGTTCTTTGAAACAATAAACAAAATCGACAGACCCTTAGCCATGCTAGCGAAGAGAAGAGAGAGAACTCAAATCACTAACATACGGGATGAAAGAGGCAATATCACAACAGACACTTCAGAAATACAGAAGATAATCAAAAATTATTTTGAATCCTTATACTCCAATAAATTAGAAGATAGTGAAGGCATAGATAAATTTCTTAAGTCATATGATCTGCCCAGATTGAGTCAGGAGGATATAGACAACCTAAACAGACCAATATCAATTGAGGAAATAGAAGAAACCATCAAAAGACTACCAACTAAGAAAAGCCCAGGACCGGATGGGTATACAGCAGAGTTTTACAAAACCTTTAAAGAGGAACTAATACCAATACTTTTCAAGCTACTTCGGGAAATAGAAAAAGAGGGAGAACTTCCAAATTCATTCTACGAGGCCAACATCACCCTGATACCTAAACCAGACAAAGACACTTCAAAGAAAGAAAACTACAGACCAATATCTCTAATGAACCTAGATGCAAAAATCCTCAATAAAATTCTGGCCACTCGGATACAAAGGCACATCAAAAAAATTGTGCACCATGATCAAGTAGGATTCATCCCTGGGATGCAAGGCTGGTTCAATATAAGGAAATCAATAAATGTTATTCACCACATCAATAGACTTAAAAATAAGAACCATATGATCATCTCGATAGATGCGGAAAAAGCATTCGACAAAGTACAGCATCCCTTTATGTTCAAAACTCTAGAAAAACTAGGGATAACAGGAACATACCTCAATATTGTAAAAGCAATCTATGCTAAGCCTCAGGCTAGCATCATTCTGAATGGAGAAAAATTGAAGGCATTCCCTCTAAAATCTGGAACAAGACAGGGATGCCCTCTCTCACCACTTCTGTTCAACATAGTTCTCGAAACACTGGCCAGAGCAATTAGACAGACGAAAGAAATTAAAGGCATCAAAATAGGAAAAGAAGAACTTAAATTATCACTATTTGCGGATGACATGATTCTATACCTAGCAGACCCAAAAGGGTCTACAAAGAAACTATTAGAGCTAATAAATGAATTCAGCAAAGTGGCAGGATATAAAATCAACACACATAAATCAAAGGCATTCCTGTATATCAGCGACAAATCCTCTGAAATGGAAATGAGGACAACCACTCCATTCACAATATCTTCAAAAAAAATAAAATACTTGGGAATCAACCTAACAAAAGAGGTGAAAGACTTATACAATGAAAACTACAGAACCCTAAAGAGAGAAATAGAAGAAGATCTTAGAAGATGGAAAAATATACCCTGTTCATGGATAGGCAGAACTAACATCATCAAAATGGCGATATTACCAAAAGTTCTCTATAGGTTTAATGCAATGCCAATCAAAATCCCAACGGCATTTCTTGTAGAAATAGAGAAAGCAATCATGAAATTCATATGGAAAAATAAAAGACCCAGAATAGCAAAAACAATGCTAAGCAGGAAGTGTGAATCAGGCGGTATAGCGATACCAGACTTCAAACTATATTACAGAGCAATAGTAACAAAAACAGCATGGTACTGGTACCAAAACAGGCGGGTGGACCAATGGTACAGAATAGAGGACACAGAAACCAATCCACAAAACTACAACTATCTTATATTTGATAAAGGGTCTAAAAGCATGCAATGGAGGAAGGATAGCATCTTCAACAAATGGTGCTGGGAAAACTGGAAATCCATATGCAACAAAATGAAACTGAATCCCTTTCTCTCGCCATGCACAAAAGTGAATTCAAAATGGATCAAGGAGCTTGATATCAAATCAGAGACGCGCCGTCTGATAGAAGAAAAAGTTGGCTACGATCTACAGTCGGTGGGGTCGGGCTCCAAATTCCTCAATAGGACACCCATAGCACAAAAGTTAATAACTAGAATCAACAAATGGGACTTACTCAAACTAAAAAGTTTTTTCTCAGCAAAAGATACAATAAGAGAGGTAAATAGAGAGCCTACATCCTGGGAACAAATCTTTACTCTTCACACTTCAGATAGAGCCCTAATATCCAGAGTATACAAAGAGCTCAAAAAATTAGACAATAAGAGAACAAACAACCCAATCAACAAATGGGCCAAGGACCTGAACAGACACTTCTCAGAGGAGGACATACAGTCAATCAACAAGTACATGAAAAAATGCTCACCATCTCTAGCAGTCAGAGAAATGCAAATCAAAACCACCCTAAGATACCATCTCACTCCAGTTAGATTGGCAGCCATTATGAAGTCAAACAACAACAAGTGCTGGCGAGGATGTGGGGAAAAGGGTACACTTGTACATTGCTGGTGGGACTGCAAATTGGTGCAGCCAATTTGGAAAGCAGTATGGAGATTTCTTGGAAAGCTGGAAATGGAGCCACCATTTGACCCAGCTATTCCCCTTCTTGGTCTATTCCCTAAAGACCTAAAAAGAGCATGCTACAGGGACACTGCTACATCGATGTTCATAGCAGCACAATTCACAATAGCTAGACTGTGGAACCAACCTAGATGCCCTTCAATGGATGAATGGATAAAAAAAATGTGGCATTTATACACAATGGAGTATTACTCTGCATTAAAAAATGACAAAATCATAGAATTTACAGGGAAATGGATGGCATTAGAGCAGATTATGCTAAGTGAAGCTAGCCAATCCCTAAAAAACAAATGTCAAATGTCTTCTTTGATATAAGGAGAGTAACTAAGAACAGAGTAGGGTCGAAGAGCATGAGAAGAAGATTAACATTAAACAGGGATGAGAGGTGGGAGGGAAAGGGAGAGAGAAGGGAAAATGCATGGAAATGGAAGGAGACCCTCAGAGTTATACAAAAGTACATACAAGAGGAAGTGAGGGGAAGGGGAAAAATAATACAAGGGGGACAAACGAATGTCAGTAAAGGGGGCAGAGAGAGAAGAGGGGAGGGGAGGGGAGGGGAGGGGAGGGGGGATAGTAGAGGATAGGAAAGGAAGCAGAATACAACAGACACTAGTATGGCAATATGTAAATCAATGGATGTGTAACTGATGTGATTCTGCAATCTGTATATGGGGTAAAAATGGGAGCTCATAACCCACTTGAATCAAATTGTGAAATATGATATATCAAGAATTATGTAATGTTTTGAACAGCCAACAATAAAAAATTAAAAAAAAAAAGTAAGTATTTAAAAAAAATAATAGACTAATATGAACATCATTTGAGCAGCTGCTGAAAGCTGTGGCAGTGCTCTGGCCTGTCACAGAAACAAGTAAAAGCAGTTGTCACTTTAGTGCTTTGGTCTGATTAGTAGGGAAGGTAGCTGAGTATATGAGGTATTCTGGGAAGCAGTCTTTATGGTAGCAGCAGCTTTGAATTTTCTTGGAGTACACTACTTGGAAAGGATCACATGGGCAAGAATCAAAATGATATGTCATTTATAAAACATTTTCATCAAGTCCTGCCACATAATAGGTACCCAGTGTTTAATTCCTTTCTCTTTTTTATATACAGTCATTCCTTGATATCCCCAGGCAATTGGTTACAGGAACCCTCTATAGATAACAAAATGTTCAAGTCCTTCAAATAAATGGTATAATATGTGCATATAAACTATGCATATTCTCCTACATTATCTCTAAATTATTTATAATAACTAATACAATGTAAATGTCATGTAAATAGTTGTCATACTATGTTCTTTAAGGAATAATGACAGAACAAAAAGCCTGTACATATTAGTACAAACACAATATTTTAAAGTATTTTCAATGTGTGGTAGGAAAGGCTGACCGTAGATACACAAATGTGTGTTATGTATGTGTCTGTATATGTATACATGTGTGCATGTATGTATATGTGCGTGTATACACACACACACACACACACACACACACATATATATATGCATATATATATTTCCAAGCAAGTCACCTGATTTTATGATCCATAATTTCCTCATAAAAAATCATTACAACTGCTTATTCATGGTGCCTTTTCCAGAAATCAAATATGTGGCAATTTTTGAAGCACCTATACTATAATTAGAAATCATGAGTGAAAATGCTTAGTGATTCTCCCAGGAAGGATTCAGAGATTCACTTTAAAACTAACATTGCTTGTATTGTGTCTTTAAAGTGTCTTCTTGCCTCTGTAGGATTTTATATAATCTGAAGTGCAGGCAAAAAAGGAAAAATAGTGACCTAATAGCAAAATGGCATTTAAGCTTAGCTCCATTACATTACTTAAGGTTCCTCTAAGAATAATAGGCACCAAAATAGGACAAAACCACCTCGACATTAAGGGATCATACAATATTCATTACCCTGGCTAAAATAATGCATAATGGAAGCATTCAGCACTTTTTACACCACTACACTTTCAGTTTGGCTGATAGCTTTGAGCCATTGCTTATGCAAGTGTACCAACTTTGAAGTAGATAACATGTATTACTAAACCATTATCTGTGTATCTGTATAAGCCACCCATTTTTTGTAAGATCTACTAGCATTGGGCTTAGATATTTCAATGAAATTAACCATTTTGAGTCCTACTCCATATCATTTTTTGAAATACCAAAATATAGTACCCTTTTACTTTAAAAACAAAGAAATGAATTGGGAAAATGACTATGTTAGCAACATCCTTTGGATCACTAAATAATGACCAGGGCATATCTTCAATGTTATCTGATATTAAACATAGGGGAAAAAATTCTCCAAATAATTTGATCCTGATTTCTCTAATATATAATAAAAGAAAGAAAATAATAATAGAAGAAACAAGCACAATGAAATGCATTAAATCATGTTGCTACCTTGTATAAAGAAAACCAGGGCTGGGGCTGTAGCTCATTGGTAGAGCACTTGCCTCGCATGAGTGAGGCACTGGGTTCGATCCTCAGCACCACATAAAAATAAATAAAGATTTAAAAAATCACACAAAAAGTAAATGTTGATGACTATTTTCTTCTTAAAATAAAAAATCCCTAAAGTGCACTAACATAGCTTTTATATTTTGTCACTTTTGAGTAAACTTTTTCAATAACTTCAGAAACCCAAAAGCTTGAAAACTGTCCTTAGAATAGGTTCTGGCATATCAAATACACCTGGGTCTGGGTCCTACTTCTCAGCAGGGGCAACACAGAGAGGGTTTTGATCTGGCTTTTATCTTTTTTAACTTAACGTAGCCCATGCTTTCTCTGAACATTATATAATGAAATGGAAGCAGAGGGAATCAAGATGAAGAGCAGAGGCTTCTTGGCCAAACCAGCAGAATAAGACTATGTGGAGATGTTGGTGATACCAATAACCAACAGCACTTAGAAAAATGACCAAGAGTGGGCACAAAGCAGTTGAGATCGGTCATTTCAGGATCCTGATCTATGAATGTGAATGTGAGCTTCTCTCTCTCTCTCTCTCTCTCTCTCTCTCTCTCTCTCTCTCTCTCTCTCTCTCTCTCCCCCTCTCCCTCTCCCTCTCCCCCCGCCTCTCTCCCCCTGTGTGTGTGTGTGTGTGTGTGTGTGTGTGAATCTGTGTGTCTTATAAGGATTGGGTTAGCTCCTTTTACAAGTATGGTTAAATAAAACCATAGCTTGGAAACCAAAAAATTTTAAATATGTAGAATGTAATATTCAAAGACAACTTAAACTAGAGGAGACTTTTGTTCTCAATTAAAAAAAAAAAAAAAACCCCTAAGCAATTCAAGCACAGGACCATATGAAGAAAAGCAAATTTTACCAGAAATTGACAGGGTGACATGTTGTTTAGTTATTGTTCTAGAATCAGGAGGAGTTAGATTCTAGTAATTGCTAGCAGATAGTAAAGATATGATTGTTCACATAAAATGGAGTACAACATTACCAAATTATGTAAAGAATCCTTCAGAGGCTTCATGAGAAACACTGCTTAAATGATAATGTCAAACTATGAAAGAATGAAAACTCTTGGCTGAATTCAATTGAAACCTGCTGATACGTTTATTGAGCAAACACTTAAGTGACTCCTTTCTGCATACTAACCTTTATAATCAACTCTGCAAAACTGTACATCACAAAATGACACTGAGTCTCTAGCGTTTAACTTGAAGTATTCAAACTTCAGGTATTAAGTCACAGAATGCTGTAGTCCACTATAAAGTTTTAGATTGCAGAGTCTTTTTTATAAGTATCCATTTTGCATCTCAAATAGTTTCCAAACAATTAAACATTCTTTGGAAGATCTTATGCTACAGAGCAAAACATTAATTGTTGAAAAATTACTTCCTAGAAGGGAGGTGGAGAAAGCGCTGATATTAGTGCAATGTTTATTGAGATAATGTAATAAGATTATCTTCATAGTAGTGTATTTTACTTTTACATTCACAACTTTGTGTAGTTAACACACACACACATACATACATATGCATATTTGTGGTGTTCTGTATGTTCTACTGAAGTGATTTTTATTAAATGTCCTGAAGATGTTTCCATTTTCTTTAGATAATTTTATCTAATATGACTCTGATTTCATGAATATCTCAGTTTCTGAAATTCAGAGAATCCATTCAGATCTTCTATTAATCTTTCCACTAGAAAGTTCTTTCTGTAGTCCAGCTGGAATTCATCTGTCTATAATTTCAGCATCCCTGCTTGGTCCTCTATTTTAGTCTTCAGAGTCTCCATTGGAATCTGAATCCTCACACTGCTCAGGAACACGTTCTAAATCCTAACACTCTTTATGAGCAAGGGCATTCTTATTTATGTGTAACTTGATATTCTTTTGATGAAAGTGAAGTCAATCTTTGGCTCTCTTCTTAAAGAATCTAAAACAAAGGGGCCATCAAATACACTCTCTGCTGGATTGCCCAAACTATTATGTATGATGGAGTAAATGCCCATCAGTAGGCATGGAGATCACCTGGAATGTCCAGATGGTTCCTCAGAATGGAGGTTTTCAAAAGACCATTGCTAGACATATGTGTCTGGTTAAATGTTTAACCTTCATGGTCTTTAATCATGTAGCATTATGTGAAATGCCACTGGCTGAATGGCTTGATGGAGTGTTTTGAGGCTGTACAGTTTCCAGTCTCCTGACCACCACCAGAAGCCTTGCAGCCACTGGGAACATGGTCCCTACAGTCTGAATGGCTTGTTCCAATAGGTCTATGAGAAAAGAGGACAGATGAGAGTAAGCCTTTACGTTGTGTTGCATGGGCACAACGAGTGGGGTGATCCCACAAATGTGCAGGGTATCAATACTAGAAAAGACAAGTACCATTAGGACAGGAGAAATGACAGAGGAAGGGTCATCCTATTCTATTTTGTCCCTTAATATTGATAATCTCAAAATATTTTTTTAATTTTCTGAGGGTAAAAATTATATCAGTATCATATCATGAAAGTTCACACATTATCAGTACTGATGAAAACAATGAGGATGAAAAAAACCTGTAATTGTTCATGTCAAAAGTAAAGTTACCATAGGAGACATTTGAATCAGCATCTCTGAGATGTAGTTTAGACTCTCTCTACCCCTGTGAGCTGGAGCAACTGTCTGAACTTCTCCGAACTTCAGTATTCTCATCTGTAAAGTGAGAATAATTTCAGGGTTGTAGAGAGAATTAGAGAAGCCGCATAAAAGACTTATTCCAGTTCCAGAAACCTGTGAACACTCCATAAAGAGAAGCTATTATTAATTATTTATTAGGAAAATAAGCATACTGTGCTTGTGAGGAATTTTTCTGTAGCGGCAGAACATGACCTAGGATCCTTCTGTGTGTGTAACTGTCTTGTCCTGAACAGGGTGCTGATTTGGGTCATTTCAGTATTTATCTGACATGAAGTTTTTCTGGCTCTGATTTTTTTTTTTAAAGTTGGTCACCAAATGTCCCTGTGATACTTCTGAGGAGGACAGGCTTGATGGAAACATCTCTTGCTTGCTGTTTAGAGTCATTATTCTACCTAAGTAGAAGCAGATGAGCCCTTTCTTGAATTTACTGGGGGTCAGCCTCTTTGTTGTTGTTGCTGAGACTCTGGGAAGAGAGAGATACATGGAGCAGCGCTGGCCAATTTGGCAGCATGCTTTTTCAGCCCACTTGGCTGTGCACAGTATTCTGTCTGAGTTTGGGAAGATCCGTCTGCTTTTTTCTTTTGTAGAGAGGCTATGAGAAATGAGGCAATGGATTTGCCTTATACAACAGCCTGGAAAAATAGGCCATGGCCTAACAAATAATGAGAGTTACATGGCCTCCTTCCAGAGAGTTGCTGGCTGGAGACTGGAAGACAGGTTGAGACGCCTTCTGATAGATTTTGCACTAATTGTCTTCTTCCCTACAAGAAGTCTGTTTAAAGTAACAGGCAGGGAATAGGTGGGGAAGATGCGCATCCCTTATAGAGTATGAGATCCTTTTAAGAAGGATCATTATTATACAGATGTTGAGGGCACAGGTCAAGTCACACACCCAAAGCACAACAGTAAATCATAGAACTTTCATATGTGGCAGTGAAGTGTGGTACGGTATGGTTTTGCCTAGGCACAAATGCTTCTCATTTGAGACTGGCCTAAGCCTTCTCCTCATCATAGAACCTTAAATGACCATGCAATATTCTGTTTTGCTATGTTTATCTACACAAAACCATTTGTTCATGTTGGTTCTGCCTGTTCCAGATTACTTGGATATTTTGTTCTTTGTTGTTTTCTTTTTCAGTGAGGAAGCCTCAGGCATGAAACTGACCGGGTGTTTCTCATCCAGCACTCAGTCCATATTTACACACACACACACACACACACACACACACACAAACACACACACACACACACCATTTTGATTGTCTTTCCCAATGATGCCGTCTCTATCTGGCACTCTTTGTCATCTTGGTTGAGAATTTGAGGAATGGGAGAAGGTGGAATATCATCAGTATTGAGAGAGGCTGAAATGATGACTCAGCGTCTGTACCAAGAGTATTGCTCTGAAAGAGATATGGTCATCTTGTTCCCTGACTAACAAGTAGAATTTCTGTTTTCCCTTGTACATCCTTCACTTAACTCCTTGACTGCCTGTGTTGATTGTGATGGCTATGGACAGAATCGCCATCTCTTCATCTCAGAATAATGTTCCCTGGAGCTGCTATATGGGGCTATTCATAGATAAGAGCAATAATGAGCCCAGCAGCATTGCTTCCTTTTCTGTATTCTGTGACATTCTCATCTCAGCCGACTGCGTCTGGCAGCCGCACAATGAGGCCCTGCGTGTGTCAGAGAGATGGATGGTATCTGCAGTGTCTGCTGCTCAGCACCGACTCTCTGAGCTCCCGCTGAACTTACCTCGGGGATGTTGGCTTCTATGCCATTGAATTAGAAAGGCCCCCTCCCCCTCCTAAGAAATGTCTTATTCGCTCTCAATACAAAATACCTTAATGGAAATAATGACACACATTAGATATTTGACGGATAGCACATTGTACTTTCATCCTCCCTATTCCCGACTATAGAACTTTATGTTTTTTTTGTCTCATTGTTCTGTTGTTATTTTTTCAAAGCTAAAACAAAGAGGCCAGTGGTGTGGCTTGTAGTGTTTTATATGCTTTAAAAAATACATTTCTGCTTGAGAATCAAGATATTCTCAATTGGAATTGAGAAAAATAAATGAAGATATTAATGAGAATTTGTTTCTTTATCAGGGCAACAGCCTGTGAATTTTGAGAATGTCTGCTCTGATCTAAACTGACTGTTTTTTGTTTCAGCATGAAATCAGTTCTAAATCATACTCAAATGTGCCATGTGGGGGTTTTGGTAATGGGTTATTAGAAAGCATCTGAATATTCCAAAGATCATGCAGTATATCTGAAACCAAAGAATTGGCAAAATGACTGTTTTCTAGGGCTGCGTCTAAGGTCATCTAACCTGTGCCATTTCAGAGGACCTTGCACTGAGATGGTGCAGTTTAGTACTCTAATCATCATCTGTAAGTTTTTAATAATCTGTGACCAGAGGATCCAAATATTCACTTTGTACTTGGCTCAGCAAATTTTGTAGATAGTCCTCTTGCCAAGACTTGTTGTAATCCTTTGTAAATAATAACTGGATTTGAGAATGGGCCCTTTCTCCCCAGTTTTGATGTAGATACTATCAAGGCAGATATCAGGATGTCAAAGTGAGCATGAAGCAGCCTACCCATCCCACATGAAGGGCTATACTGGAAGTGGATGTGAGAAATTGTTCAATTTCCTGGATCCCTCAGCCACCTTGAGAAGTAAAAAAAGAATTAGAAAAGATTTATGAAGATGCCTCACAGACTGTCCTTCCTTTTTTTTTAATGGAAGATAAGGACACAAATGATTTATACTTGATTTATAGCTGAGAAAGCAACAATGGACTGTGACTTACATCCATTTTATACTTGGAAAATGTAGAAGGGAAGACTGGGGATAGAATGGGGGAATCAAAGGGAGATGATCTAATGATAATGGATTAGAATTGGCTATGGACCATCAGGAAGACAGCCTTGGTATGGAACTGCCTTTGGGATATGGAAGATAGAATCTGGGGACATGAAGAGACCCCAGAGGAAGGATATTCATCTTGTAAATGGGAGCTGAGGCCAGACTCTTAAGACCCTGGAACAGAGATGAATTATCTAGGAACAAGAGAATCATGAGTTATTAGCTGAAGAGAATATTCAGGGGACCCCCCCCGAAGCGGTCATCTTAGTCAATTTGGGCAACCATCACAAATAACTATAGACAGGATGGCTTCAACAACAAACATTTATTTCACATAGTTCTGGAAGCTTCTCAAGTCCTGATCTAAGACCTGGTTCCAGTGTGGTCAGATTCTCTGCTTTCCGATTTGCAGATAGCCATCTTCACCTTTAATCCTTATATGGTGGAGAGAGAGCTATGGGCTTCTTATTTCTTTATGTGGGCCCTAATCTGGCTATGGAAGCTATACCCTTATAATGTCATCTGAACCTAATAACATCCTAAAGTCTCCACCTCCAAATATCATCAAATATGGAATTAAACTTTAAAACATAATGTGGAGTATGTATTAATAGTTAGTGTACAGCAGAAACCATGATGTCATCATTATTGTCTGTATGGCTCTTCCAAAACCTTCAACATTCTTATAGAACCAGAAAACATGAAGCCACCTAGGAATTCCCTCTCCTCACTCTGTCCAACTTTGATCCTGAAGTGCAACTGAGGAATGGGTGAAATGGGGATCTGCTATGGGGACAGAGGATAGCTGTTACACTATTGTAAATTCCAGTCTGAAATAGGTGCCAGCTGCTTGAGGGGTTAAGTTGCATGTTCAATCAGCTTTGGAGTTTCCAGTTTTATATAAAACTAAATAAACAGTCTGTAGACTGGGTTGAGCATGTGTTTTCAATTTAAAGTAATATCTGGATCTCTTTTTACCTGCTAATGAAAAGAAAAGTAAGGGAAGCTGCCTGAGTGTCCCCTCCAGGGACAGCAGGTTATATCTGTCTCAGTATCCCATCAGACTTTATCCAGTGATCACAGAGCATGCACCTCATGCTTATTGACATATTGGTCACATCCTTATTATTCAATCTGCCCAATGTCTTAAACAAAATAAAAATTAAAAATTATGGAAATGAGAAAAAATAAGGAACAGAGAATTTGAGACTTTAGCAAATTAATAAATTACAGAATTTGACTACAGGTTTGAAAGTTTCTCCGGATTTGTTCTCATAATCATTAGACTGATTCTCTCTCCTTAATTGGAAAAAAACACTATTAAATACTAACTGTATACCAGGAATAGTACTAATGGTTTCACATATATTACATTATTTTTGCCTTACATAAATCATGAGTTAAGTTCTATTCCTGTAGCTATAAAAGGAACATGAGGATTTTAGGGCTTCATTAACTAGTTAGTAAATAGTCTGAAATCACAAGAGTAGCTTTTATATGCCTGATCTCAAAATTTGTGCAATTCATTAACAAATAAAGTGTGATGAAGAGAAAATGTGTGAGAAACAGGGAGGGGAGGGACGGAGAAAGGAAGGGGGAGGGGAAAAGACATAGAAAAAGAGAGAAACTGATTCTATCTGGTTTTCTGTCCAAGTCAGATATTTTCTAAAACAAAGTATATATAGAGGCCCTAAATTTAGTCAGTTTTTCATTACTGTGATGAAAATATCTGACAAAACAACTTAGAGGAGAAAAGGTTTATTCTGACTGACAGTTTCAGAGGTGCAGTCGATGATCAGCTGACTGCATTGCACTGGGCCTAAGGTGCGGCAGAACATGGTGGAAGAAGAGTCTGGTGGAGGAAAGCTGCTTAGCTTTTGACAGCCAGGAAACAGAGAGAAAGAGCAATGTGCCAGTGACAAAATATAAGCCTCAAATCATACATCCTCTGATCTACTTATTCCAACCATGCCCAACCTGCCTACAAGTATTACCCCCAACAGTAATCCTTTCAAATTATTATTCATCCAATGGATTAATCCACGGATTAGGAAAAGGCTCTCATAATCTAATCATTTCACTTGTGAACATTCCTTCATTGTCTCACTCATGAGCTTTTTGGGGACATCTCATATCCAAACCATTAGAATCCTTCTGATTGTGTAGCCTATAATAAGTACCCAAACCAACATAATTATTAGTTAGACATGCTCCCACCAAGGGGTTACCATGCATCTGGAAAGAGAAAAGCAATATTCATGACACTCTTATCCAATAATGAAGTGATGACTACAAGTTATTTACTCTATCCAGGGGGCTACTTTTTCCAATTTCCAGAATATTTGGAGAAGCCTTCATGGCAAGGTGAGTCATTAATAATAATTTTATTTTAATAATTCAAAAAGCAAAATAGAAAAGTCTCTAATGTGAGGATGGTAATAAAAGCAAAATCACGGAACTTGAAATAAGTGTGACATAAAAAGGAAAAGGGCAGGAAAAGAATCATCCTTTTAGAAAGAGTGCTGTTCATTCAAAAAGAATGGAACACATTGTGGCTACATTATTTATACAAAGACTTGAAGTCAGGTGTGCGAATAGGCAGTGATAGAAAAAATGAGAGTCTTTTGAAAACTCTTCATCAGGTAATTAAGCAATGAAACTTGAGGTTTAGAAATATTTGCCTGAGGGATATGTAGGCCAAACTGGAGTAAAATTGAGGATAGAGCCAGTGAGAGGGTGGTATAGTTGTCTTGGTATAAAACATCATCTCATTAAAGGGTGATAAGGGTAGAATTAACCTAGAATACACACACACACAAACACACCCCCGACTCACACACAGAATTGTCCTTCAGTGTCTTCAAGGATTGTTCCAGGACCCCTCATAGATTCCAAAATTCACATATGGCTAAGTCCCTTATAATATAGCATGACATGGTATCTGCATAAAGCATTCGCACATCACCCTGTATAGCTCAAGTCATCTCTAGGTTATTTATAGTACCTAATACTATATAAATGGAATTAAGTAGCTATTATACTGTATTGTTTTTATATACATTATTTTATTATTGTTTACTGTTTTTTTTTCAAAATTTTAAGGCACAGTTTTTTTTTTAATTCATTGATGCTGAACCCATAGAGGCAGAGGGCCAGCTGTACACATATATATTACAGGTATGTATGTATCTACAAACTAAAGAGAAGAAATAAAGCCCTGAAATAATGTTTTCATCATTGTATATATTGCATAATGCAAGTTCATAGTTCTCTAAGCTGAAAATGAAAGCAAAGAACCTAGCAAATTTCAAATACCTATAGTAATGTACAGAAAAAAAATATTGTGATACTGGGAAGGAATGAAGTGGTGGTGGAATTAACAGTAACTTAATCAGATTGTGTTTTCTTTTAAAACATGATATTTCTATATGGAGAAAACTTTGTCTTTCCTTTTTTCTGAATGCTTTAAAATGAGCACACAATTCTAGTTTGTTACTTCTATACTTATACACATTGAAATAGTCAAAGAAAATCCCGTGATTATGCTGAACACTTGTGGGTAAAAGACTTGTTGTATAAATTCCCTAACATTCTTCCTGGAGTTGAAACACTAAAATCATTGAAAGTTTTATTGAAAAATATCAGGGTGCTATGGAATAAGGAACAATGAGGCAGGGAAGGGACTTTTAACTTTCCCACACTTCATCTTATAATATCTTGATAATAAGCTCTATTATACTCTTGGAGGAAGGGTAGAAGGGAAGTGAAGCATTGATGTGGTGCATTTACCAAATCTCTAACTGGCGATATCCATATCATGGTTTGTATCTGAGCTGTTGGCAATGGAGGAAATGTATGTAAGAATGGCTCCATGGATCAGCCAATAAAGTTCAATTCGCCCTCTCTGTCCTTTCTGTTCTCACTAGCTACTTAGAGAGCACACATGTGTGTATTATGGGCACTGTTAGGTCTATCAAATAATATCACTCATCTTGACTCAATTCAATTTGGAAAAAAGTTATTAAAAAGTAAGATCCATGAGGTCCCACATTTTGAACATGATGTTTGAGCCAATCAGAAGTTTTTCAAAAAGGAACATCATTTTAGCATGAGTAAAACTGCCTGAGTGACATTTCTGAAAACTCTGATTGTAACTCAACCATTGACTAAATCTTTTACCAATTCAGGATCATGTTTGTGTGGGCAACATATTTTATTCCAGGAATAAATCCAACTGCATGTCCGTTATATCCACAGGTTGCACCTCACTGATAACTTACATAAGAACAGACAAACAAGTGAAAGTGAGAACACAAATTCACATCTGCCTGTAGAAATATATTTCTATTTCATTATTTCAAATGAATTATAATTCATGAGATTGAAATCAAATATTCCTGAGAGAACTAAAAATATTATCACAATGTTTTTTTCTGGTCAAAAGCCCAAGTAGACTTGCACAGCTGTGGGGTTGAAAAGCATTCAAAGACTCTCAACAGGCATGCTTCAATAAGACATCCTACTGTTCTAAAAAATGCCTCAACAGAAAGGTCAATTTTAAAAAAAATCATTCAAAGGAATATGTCACACTTTAAAGAAATTTCTCTGGGATCCTAGGTAACCTGACTTCGTCCCTTCTGAGTTGATTCTGCTTCGGATTAGAGACACTAGACAAGTGGATGTGAAGGAAAGGGCGATTTGAGCTTTATTGGCTGATAAACAGTCAGTCACTAGAAATATAATTATATAATTCTAAGTAAAGAATTACATGATTCTTTACCTAGAAGGAAAAAAATTCTGCATTACCCAAAATTATAATACCAGAGACAAAACTTTAAAAATGATGTTCAGATTAAGAAAAGTCATTCTAACAAATTTCACCTAGCATAATTGTCTGTGGATTCATCCAGATTGTTGTGTGCATCATATATTCATTCCTATTTATTGCTGAATAGTATTTTGTGGCATAATATACCATAACTAATCCCTCAGCAAAAAAATTTTGTTCTTTTCACTAAGGTTTTGGTATTATAAATAATGCTGCTATAAACATTTTCATTAAAGTTTCTACACGGAAAAAAAAGTCATTCTAATATTATAAGATCCTATTTTATTTTTTATCTAGTATTGTATGCATATATATTATGCACATAAATATATTATTTTATTGATTTGTTTGATTAAACCTTTATTGAGTATCCAACACACATCCACATTTTTCTTGGTGATGACCACCTAATGATGGATATGGAAAGTCTTAATCTCTAAACTTTGTGGTCTCCCTAATGGTATTCTCAAGATGAACAGGAACAGTATTTTTAACAGAGGCCAGAAAATCAAATGGCTTGTCCAGACTTTAGAACTAATGAGTATCCAAGACATTCTTATTCCTAGCTCAGAGTTCTGGTCAATACACTGACATTTCCCAAATTATGTTCCACCATGGATAGTTCACAAAAATAACTTTCTATTGCCAAAGAGCATTAGAGACATTTTTGATTATATCTTGTTCTGAGAAATTTAAAACACACATAAACACATTAAATATTCCTAGAAGTACTTCCGTTAAGGAAGATTTTTTAACTCAGTGACTTTCAAACTATTAACCTCTCATGGTCTGTAGTTTTTGAGTACAACACACCACAGTCATGCATTCAAGGACTAAGCTTTTGAGTACATTTGCTTAGTTCCTAATTGAAAGAAAGTCAAACCCAGTTGGCCTCCCTGCCTGGCAGTTTTTTTTTTTTTTTCCTGGATTTGAGCTCATTTTCATCAGAATTCAGTATTGGGTAAACTTGAAAACATCAAAGTGCCTGTTATGATTTGAATCTGGAATATTTTCCAAAAGCTCATGTATTGAAACCATGAATCCCAATGCAGCAAGGTTCAGACATGGGGCTTTGATGCCATGATTAGATCATGAGAGCTCTGACCTCATCAGTCATTGATAGCTGGATGGACTCCTAGCTGGTTGGAGGGAGTAGGTCACTGGGGCATACCCCAAAAGGGGTTATTTTCTTCCTTATCCCTTGCTCCTGCCCTCTGTGTGCTAACCTGCCAGGAGCTGAGCAGTTTTTCTGCCACACCCTTCCCAATGCCTTACCTCAGGTGCAAAGAAAAGAAGCAGGTTGACCATAGATTCAAAACTGTGAAATCATGAGCCAAAATATGTTTTCTCTTCTAGGTTGTTCTTGTCAGGTATAATTGATCACAGTAACAAAATGCTGACTAATAGAGTACATAAACTGCTCTGCATTTTTCCAGAATTTTCTTTGTCTCTTTAGGGAAAAAAAGTCTCTAAAAATCAGGTTTAATATTTTTAATGTTTAATGCTTTATAGGGAATTTGATTCTTCAAAAATTACATGGTGACACAGTATTTTATAACCACACCACCAATACTCAACCTTCTAGAAAGGAATTCCTCAAACTAATTACATTTTGGTTTCATTGTCTTTTGGGTGGCTGAGAGGAACCAGTGACTCCTGTGATGTAGCACTCTGTCTCACTGCACATAACTTTGTTCCCCACAACCTTCATGATATTGTTGCCATAGAGTCTTTATCAAAGCATCCCCATGACAACCCACATCACAGTTTTGCCTAAATATTGAAAAGTGCCATATCCATTGAGTCTTGCTATAGTAAATTTTTTATATAGTGTAACATTTATTTGATTTATGAAATTGCTTAATTTCTTTCAAAAAGTACTTTAAATAGTGGTAATTAAACTATAGTCCACAACCATACTGAATTCTTTAAGATTTCACATACATCCTTTGAAAAAAAAACTTGAGGAAAAATCTGATCTACTTATTAGACCTATTGAATATGCCATTCATTTGAAAAACACTGTGTGATCAAACACTATGAAATACTCAGTATATGCAGTAACATAAACTTAAGAGTGAACAACATAGATAGAGAAACCTTAAAGCTCTGGAGCCCAGGGTTGAAGAGTGTGCATTGACCACGAAGAAAAAGACCTAAATTTGTAGCTCAGATGTGCTGCTGGTGAGGCAAACAATGTTGAGTAATTTTCTTAAAGATTTTAAACCCCAGTTTCCTTATTTGTAAAGAGTGATATGAATATAACTTTGTTTACCTCAGAAATACTAGGAAAGTATGTGTACTCATTTAAGACATTTTGTAATTTAAACTTTGTCATACTCTGAAAGTCACTGGCACTCAGTTAAATAAGGAAAAGCAAGCAGCTTGATTAAATTACTCCATGAAGTTATTTTAGTTCTTGATTCTTGAAGAGATAATGGAAAATTATTAGTAGAGGGACATATGTTAAGAATGGATATCCTTTGGTAGCCAGAGCAAAAAAGACAAAACTACGAATTATTTACACAATAGGAGAGTATTTTTTGCACGTGTCATATATTCTGCCTAAGTCAGCAAAAGCTTCTGTTGCATATAAGCCCTAAGGGCCTGGCTGATGCCCAAAGCTAGCAAATAATGACTTTAGTGAAAGAAAAAAAAATGCTTAAAATAAGTATATAAAATAAATTATGTAAAATATTGTTTATGTCACCTTTATATTATTTTAACAATATAAATAATGTATATAAATATTTTAATTTGGATATTACATTATTATATTTGGGCAGTAGTGCCTGCATATAACCTATAAATAAAAATAAATGTATTATGGTTACTAGTTCAAATTTTTGATATGAATGAATTTGCATTAACCAAAATATTTAAATACCATTGATATAATGAATATATTGAGTAAATTTAATTAAAATCACATTATATTTTTGCATGCTCATATAGGTATGTGTGTTTGCATATGTATAGAACAACATTTGCAATATTAGGTAAGATTTCTCCCTACTTATAGTTGTTCATTTTCTAATGTTGATTTCCCTACTGCAATCTTTCTCTTTTCCTGCAGGGACAGAAACAGGGAAGAAAAGAACAGCGGCATGCTTATATATCCATCCCTGAAAGGAACTGATTTCTAATCCCCTTCTGGACAGGAGCAACTGCTAATAACAGAGCAATTGGACCCCCAGGTATTTGCAGAAAAAAAGGATGTGTACAGTCCTTCATGGATGTGGCTTTTGCTGTAGTCAACTCTCAGCATACACTTCCTCTAATCTACTAATAACCAGTATAGTGAAGGGCAGAAGAAATCACTGAAATATTATCATTTTATTCTAGGTGGGAAAGTATAGAGAAGACTTATAACATGGCAGCATCTGTTAGCAGGACACAGGAAACAGTGGTATGATGTGATGAGGATTTGAAGAATCCCATAGAATACTCCTTAATTCCAGACTGCACATGAGGTGCTAAATATTCCCTGAGCTCTCTGAAGTGTTACAGAGGTAACTGAGACACCTGGGGTACTGAATGTGCCACAGAAAATGGAAAGAAGGAACAAATCAGCTGTGATTTGTGACCTAGGGGAGCAAGGGCCAGAAGGAACACCTGGTTTCTCATTGTGTGTTAACATTGATAGAAATATTGAAAACCACATGGGTTTTCCTCCACAATCCCAAAGCTTCAATATTTAAGCCCCCTGGAATTTAGACACAACCCTAGAGGAAACATCAATACTTTACCAAAAAAAAAAAAAAAAAAGGAGATTAGATTTTCACCACCTGGAGGAATAGGGCCTCAGAAAGAACTGAGTTGTTATAAAAATAAAACCATATACTTTCCACATGTAAATTTGTGAATAAGAGTCACATTCAATGAATGCATAGGTGAAAGTGTGAATAGAAAACTTGATGACTAAAGAGAAGAATGAGAGAGACAAAAAAAAAATAGATTAACAGAGTAAGTATATGCATAGGCACAGAGCAATGATTCAATAAGTGTACATATTAGGTACATACCCATTGTAAAAATGTTGAGGTTACAGAAAAGAGCATGAATACTTTATGTACTCAAGGGACACATGGTTTAATGCTGAGGTTTAAGTTTCCTCATACTTTTATTATTAAGTATTCTTTAAAAAATTGAGTAGTGGGAACAATTGACTTTGAAGTGGTCAAAACAGTTTCCAAACAATGGTGATAGTGAAGTTGTCCCTTGCTGCATGAGGAGTTTTCCAGGCTAAAAAGGAGGGAAAAGGCACAAAAGCAGAGTATGTGCCTTTTCCAATATGCAAATCAAAGAGATAGAGAAGGGGATATTTGCACAACCAAAGTATTGTCAGTGTAGCAGAACTCAGAGGGATAGCTGCATATCCTGGGCTGTTTCATATGTTCTGGACTATAGAACACTTCGAATGCATCACGCACGCATTGAAAACCACAACCCGAATAATCTACTCACAGTTGGGAAGATTGCCATATCATTTACAAACTCTTTATAAATAGCTGGCTCTTGGGGTGTAGAGACATGTTGCTTCAAATGCTTAGTACTTTACATTGCCTACTCTTCTGAATTCAACAAAATGTTTTTTTTTTCTTTAGCCATTTGTTCCAAAGTATTTCCATTTATAAGCAAGCAACTTGCATTCTAAATATTTTAGTCATTTAGTTTCACCACTTGATTTTATATGCTAATTGACCTTACTAAGAGATCACCAGCTCTCAGAAAATATATTTCATAAAGAACATGCTATTTCTAAGATAAATAGTGATAACCTATTTGTAGTTATTTTTCCCACAGATGAAGGGGATCATTCTAGATGACTGCAATAATAGCTGTTTAAAGTAAATATTATCAATACTAAATGTTAAGGTGTTTTATAACCTCAAAATAAATATTATATAGATCAGTAGCAACAACAACAATGGTATGCGTGTGTGCGCATGTGCGCGCGCACACACACACACACACATGCACGCAAAATTTTCAATATCCAAAAGAATTTTCAGATAAATTATCTAATTTTCTTTGGAAAGTTTTCATTGAGGCCAATTATCTTGAATATTTGCAGTTTAAAGAGTTCAAGGGAGTGTCACAAATCATCATGATTATGACCATCAATTTGTCTTGGAGCAAGAAATTCATATGGGTCTCTGGCACCAAAGAAAAATTTGCAAAATATATGTTGTCTGGATGTCATGACTTCTTACTCAGCTTTCAGATAATTGTAGTAGAAAGTCTAAATGGTAGAACAAACTCAGCCAGAAGGGTGAGAGACACTTTGCCCTCCCCAATATGCTCTTCCTCTCAGCTATCATCCAGATTCAAGCTGATTGAGGTCAAGTTCATTAAGAATATCTTTCTGAAGCCTGGATCTTCCTGGCCTAGAAAATCTGCCATTCTTGGACACCTGGTTTCCTTCCATATCAGGATTTAGCATTAAGAATATGTCCAAGGGTCCACAAAAAGCAGAACAGATTGTTATTTGCAATTTGTTAATTATTTGCACTGATTTTTTGTTTCATTGACATGAATATTTGAGAGGCACTTTAGATAATTTTAAAGTACTTTAGCTGAGAGAAGCTTCACTACCTCAAAGGAATGGACCTAAGTGATAGGGAATGCACTAAATACGTCCTTCTATAGTTCTGAATTTAACTGGGAGCGTCATAAGATAAATTGATAACATATAAGTGGAAGCAGAAGTCTTGAATAATTAATAATAATTAATAGCACTTTGCAAGAAACAATAGTTTTTATTTTTCATATATGAGATTAAATATAAAATTTCTCCAGCATATGGAAATACAAAATGTCTAAATCCACATCATGGGAGATTTCTCTGGTGAAACTGGAGATGAAATATATTTCTCAGGAAAAACAAAAACATGACTTTCTGGTTTAAAGTGGACTTGTCACTGTAAGGATGTCCCTCCAAATGCCAATATTGCAGCCATATCTTTCTATGTGGTCTTCAAAGAGGGATCAAGAATATCACATTTTATAAGCTTCCAATTTTTATTGAGTATAACATTCCAAAGTAATAATTATAGGGGAAGACTGCATTAAAACAACAGCTAAGTATCAAATTGACAATGTCTCTTTAAAAATCACTGCTCAGAGCCTGTGACTTCAACAGAAAAACAATAGATAGACAGCATTTTTTCCATTTACAGGATAAGACTTTCAAATGAAAATCAGTGAACCAATTATCCTCGCTTCAGCATATATGGGGGAAACTGCCCGTCATATTTCCCAGGTCCAGGGCAAGTGTACAAATGGAGGCACACATATATCACATCTAAACATTGAAAAGTTGTATTTATGGAAAAGCAACTATTAAATAAAATAATTCATTATATTACTTGAATAACAGAAAACTAGAAATCTGTTATGGAAAACCTGTTAGCCAAACATCAGTGATTGTTAAATTGAATTGTTAGTGTGCATGGATGAGTATTTTGTTGATGCACTTAAGCTCTCTTATAAAATAAGCAAATATAATACATATGTCATTATATATGTTTTCCATAAACTTATTTGTGCCTTGTTTCAGGAAAAACATGCACTATGCCACTATAAAGATGTTCACATAATTTGTGTTCTAATGATATTTAATGATGTGATGAACTAAAATAATGACATTTAATTATTTTAGAGTTTACAATATTTGAATGCTTTTTCAGTAAGAAATATTCATTAAGGCAAATATAAATATGAAATGAAATCTAATTTTCTTTCACATGTGTTTCAGAAAGTTGCTTTTCCCCAAAAGCATTCAATATTATATACTAAAAATTGAAAGTCAGGATATAAATTATAATGAACTAATATTAATTTTAATTCTACATGATTTATACAGCTGAATTTTTGTTAAACATTAGTAAAATAATAATAAATTATTTCATAAAAATAAATGTATTCACAAGTAATCCAGAGAACTGATATCATCAAAACATTCCTTACACTTTAAATAAAACTATAGCAAATATCATGCTCCTCAGTGAATATACTCGAACTACAAATTTGAACTCTGAGAAATAACATTCTATTGTGTAAGAAATTCCCATAGTCTTTCTTTCTGAGAGTTTGACAAGTTCCTTTGTTCTTAAATGCTTCAATAATCACATCCCCTCCATGCTGAGTCATAGGCATCTTCTATGACACCAACCCTGTGAATTTGAGTCTTGGCTTTGGATATAGAGCATAGAGAAAGAGTTAGCAAGAAGCATTTTCTTACAGCCTAAATACCATACAGTCAACACAACAGATGTTTGAGCTTGCAGGTCATGTTGTGACAGAAGAGAAGGCAGAGCTATACATGTGTTCCTTTTTTTGGTGGTGATGGGGTTGTACCTAGGTTTGAACTCAGGGGCACTCAGCCACTAAGCCATATCCCCAGCCCTACTTTGTATTTTATTTAGAGACAGGGTCTCACTGAGTTGCTTTGTGCCTGGCCATTACTGAGGCTGGCTGTGAACTCATGATCCTCCTTCCTCAACCTCCTGAGCCACTGGGATTACAGGTGTGCGCCACAGTGCCCAGCACATGTGTTCTTTAATAACTTGTTTTTCATGTGTATTTGTAATATATGGTTCACCAAAGCACTGGGCAAGGACCACTTTTGCCTATGTTGAAAAGCTGCAATGGTTGTGGCACCTGCAGTTTTAGCATTTATTAGATCAATATGTCAGACTTTTCTTATGCATCTATAAAGGTTTTCTCAGCCACACTTTTCCAGAGATTGTGATTGTTCTTCCATTAAAATCATTAAGACAATAAACTATATACAGGCTTCAAGCACTTCGCGGGGAAGGAAATAGCTCAACTTTGCCCCCTTTTTTGGTGCATTCCTATTGATGATAAGGCATAAAATGCCAGGGAATCCTATAGACATCCTTGCTTTTCCATTACAAAAATAAATGTGGGAGCACATGAGCCCATTAATAACTCTTCTCCTTCCATGGGTAGTCCTGAGATTTATTCATCATAAATCCCTTTGAAGAATGGTCCAGAAAAATTATAGAACAGTTGCATGGGCTGATCACAAAGTGTGCTGATCAGCTCAATAGTCCTGCCTAATATTGACTCTTTTCTTTCCCAGTCTCAGTCCCCCTTTCCCTAACTCCTGCTTCCTGACTTCACACTCTCTAATAAAATTTTTGAATGAAAACCTTTATCTCAGACTCTGCTTTCAGGGGAATCCAGGTTAAGAAAATATGGTATCTTAGGCAATTGAACTCCTCTGTGTCTCAATTTCCTGTTGTGGGAATGGGTAATAATAGTATTTATTCCTTAGAGTAACCACACTGATCAAATTCTTTCATACATAAAACGCTTAGAACATTTCCTGACACACAGAGCAGAACCTGAAACAAAGATTTATGTTCCAATCACTTTTAGATCATCTATTCCCTGTCACAGAATTTATTCAAATATAAGTCAATGTTCTTGGTTTCATGACTATTTTTGCTTCATCTACATATGTTGAGCATAAATCTTGGGCCAGACATTATGATATATACTGGAGATTTCAATAAAGAACATAATCCTTTTAAAAATGTATTCATAGCTTTCTGGAAGAGACATAAAAATTAAAAAAAAACCCAGTAGATAGAGAATAATGAATACTGACAAAGCTTTCAGGAAGTCAGACACCATAAATGAGAGATTTGAGAACTCCTTTTAGATGAAACCATAATTTAGCTAAATTTTGAAGGGCACATAATAGTTACCTGGGATAAGTAAAACACTGGAAACATTTTAGAGAGAAAGCAATGGATGTACAACATTCAGGAGGCTTGGAAAAGAAGGGTACATTCAGGTGTTAAGGCAGTGCTACATTGTATATGCATGGTGGGGAGAAGAAACAGATGAAATCCAAAAGTATACACATGAAAACCTGTATGTGTTTCATCCTATGACTCCTTTTTCTTTTTTCTTTCCTGAAGACACTAAGGAGTTATAGAAGAAATGTAGAGAGAAGAGACTTTTGGAAGAAGTCACTGGTTGTTGGTAGAATGAACAAAAGGTTAATTCAGCAGGTTAATACAAAAAAATGACCTGAATTCAGCATGAGACAGAAGTAGTGAAAAGAGGAATCAAGTGATTTGAATTTGATTATGAGTGTAGATATAGATAAACAAATAGATGACAGATAGTACAAATTTACTTAAATATGTATGGTGATTACAAAATGGTGGATTGAAAAAATTCTACAGGGTTCTCAGGTCTTGGATTCAAGAGGTGATGGACGGTAATACAAATAATATAAGGTATACCTGAAGAAGAGTTGTGTTTGGAGAACACATAACGAGTTTAATTCTGAATGTATTGAATTAGAGAAGTCTGTGTGATTAGCAAGACTAGAAACTAGAACTCCAGAGCATAGAAGGTAAGTTGTTGTACGGAATCTCCAGTGTGAGAAACATGAAGAGAGTACTAGAAGTTAAAAAAAGAAAAATACCATCAGAGACTGTGAAGATTTGTTTTATCAAAAATTGTATAAATGTATTAACATTAAACTAAATGTAAATAAACCCTAATTGTTTAATTTTTTTTTTACCCAATGTTTTTCAATAAAAACACTTAGAACCAATTTGCTTTGTTTCATAAGTCTTTTCTAACATTCCATAGGGTCAGGAAAAGGAACAATTTCGAAGCGTCAATAGATAATAATTATCTCTGTTACCCACCAAGAGCAAAAACGATAAGAACAGTTGAGAGTTTCCAAGTATCTGGTACATAGTAAAATTAGTGCTTAATAGTAGATGTCATATGTAATGACTTACTTAAAATAATCTGAGGTAGAAAATGTTCTGTGGAAACTACATAGATTTTTAGAAAAGGCTTTGTGATCATCAACTTTTTGTCACAATGACCAAATTCCTGACATAGCTTAGAAGAAGAGATTTATTTTGGCTCACAGTTTCAGTCTATGGTCAGTTAGCTCTATTGTTTTGGGCTTGAGTGAGGCAGAACATAGTGGTGGGAAGACATGGTGTTTGTGGAAGCCAGGGAAGGAGAGAGAGAGATGAGAGAAAAGAGAAGAGAGGAGAGGAGAGAGTAAAGAGGACAGAGGACAGAGAAGAGAGAAGATAGAAGAAAGGAGAGAGGACAGAGGTCTGAAAGGGCCAGGGCCAAGGGCATGCCCCAATGACCTAATTCCTTCAATCCTGACCCATCTATCTATAGTACCCACTGCCTCCTGGCATTCAAATTAGCTATCAATGGATTAATCTATTTATAAAGTCAGAGCCACCCTGATCAAATCACTCCCCCAAGCCTTCAGCACATTGTACTTGGGTGAAACTTCATATCTGAACTCTAATAGGCATCTCAGGAAGTGATATTTAAGCTAAAAATCTAGAAAATGAGGAAGCCAAACCATGTAAAACCAAAAGAATGTCGCCTAGAGAGAGGTTATGTAGAACATGGAACTACTAAAGCACACACTATTTTATGGAAATTATGCCTCTGTCCCAAAGGAAATGCTTAGAAACCAAATGATTTCTGTTGCATGTCTTCAAGGAACTGACGCCAAGTGCTCAAATATGAAATTCATCTTCTTAATCACATTCAAGATTGAATGCTTGGGCAAAATACTAACCTAGAACTAAATCACTAGACTTTGGTTAATTATGAAAATATCAAAATTCCACAGATGATAGCATAAAAATTACCCATGGTCTTCATTAGTGTAACTTGTGGTACCCATTAGGCTACTGAAATGTCTCGACTGTCTGAAGAAACACAAATTAAATATATTTTAAGACATACAATCTCATTTCCCAGGGTATATGCCATAGATTTCATTTAGTTTGTATCAAAACCAGAGGGCTATTACCAAATGAAAATAAAACTGTATGACCTATATAAATTCTGACTCTTACATGTGCAGTATGAAAAAATTAAATACATCTACTACAGCCACAAGTTCATGGCAGTCAAACTTGGCTCTGTGAAAACTTAAAGTTACTGAACTGCCATTTTCTTTAGCAGGGTGGGATGAGCTTTAATATAAATACCAGTAAATATTCCTCTTAATTAATTATTAATTAACTAATAATTAATGAGGTAATACTTCCATCTAACCACTGGCTATTTTCAAAGTAAATCTATTTTCACTGAATTTTCTACACCCAAATCCCATAATCACCAAAAAAACTGAAAATAATTGAGGAAAGATAACAATGGTAAAACATTCATATACATACACATCAACATGCCTCTAAACAGCAGCATGATGAAGTATGCATTATGTACTCTTTTGGTGTCTACTGGCAGCTATTATATTCAAATACATATAAAACTAAGTAGTTCATTTGAATATTTGTTGAAGGGACTACTAACATAAAAAATAAACAATTATATACCTCAAACAGCTTTCAATCTAATAAACTTCATTTAGAGTTCTTGGGCCAAATTGTTGTAGTTTTAACAAAAGATGGACTAGTCTCCCCAGAATATAAATAGCTAATTAGTAATATCAGACATTTTTAGAAACAAATTCAATATATTTACTTTCATATTGGTCATGTGACTGAAACATTGAAAATATCAAATTAAATTAATCTATTAATCTGAAGTTTGGAGGAAAACAGAATGGAAATCCATCATATGGATGGTTACAGATAAGTAAACATTAATTAATCTGCACCTTAGACTTTCCCATTACAAGAAGCAGTTGTAATATCTATTTTACAGAAAAATCTTAAATATCTATTCCATCTATCAAGACTAGTTTATTATGCATTTTATTATATGTACATTTTTTTTGCTTAGAAATTTCTTCCATAACCTAGAGAAGTTTTAGGTTAGATATTCATTCTTCATTCTTACCAATTCCCAATCATCTTTAGCCCTTCTGTTTTTCCAATAACATTCTCCTACTTTTGTTGTTGTTGTTGTTGTTGTTGTTGTTTTGAATGACAATTCCTTCCCTCACAGCTTTAGGTAATACTTCCATAATACCCAATGCACACTGTTCTCTACATATGTTAATTGGCATGCATGTAATATATAACACATATAATCATTCACATATATGCAAATCACAGAGAGATGCATTTTATAATTTTTGAGGTCTTAAAAGACAAACACATTATTATTATACTTATTTTAAGGATGGGAAAACTGAGGAAGAGATATTTTGAATGTCTGGCCCAAAGGTACCCAAATAATAAGTGGTGAAAGAGGGCTTTGACCTACAGGCACTACGGCTCATGAGTCTATGCTCCTAGTCATTGCATTCTACTGCTTCTTCCTGATTCTTGTGATTGCATATTTTATTGCAATATTATCCTTTATATCACTATCTCCTCTCCAATGGAATTTCATAGCAAAAACTACCATCTTTTCTGTCATTGCATCTGCAGAGCCAATTATGCTATCTGGTATCTTGTATATATGCAAAAATATTATTTGAATAAATGAATTCATAATCTGGACTTGAAAGAAATTCCTTGCTAAAGGAATGAGCTTCTTAAATTCTCCATAAAAAAGTGAAATTTATTAATATGATAATACTATCAAGATAAAGTTTCGATCCTGGAAACTTCAAAATTTCTATTATATGCAATGGTGATTAACTGATGATTAATTTCTATAAATGTAATTAAATATGGCAGAAGAAAAAGTGTATTTGTCAGATAAGCACTATTTTCTATTCTTTCAAAAAATTTTGGAATATTTTTGGGTTACATTTTCAGTCTGGCACCAGCTCTAACTTTTCTTAAATTCACCATCAGTATAAATTTGTCTTAAATTCACCATCAGCATAAACTCTTCTCAAGAAAATACACTCTATTTTCTACTACCACAAGACAGATTGCTTTTTCCTCTTCTCCTATTGTTATTTCTCAGTAGGTTAAGGCTGGCGTTTTGTTGTTCTCATGTGTGATGTAGGTGTCTGCTTCCCAAACCAGTTGTTCTTACTCATTCAGTCATAGGTTATCTGCTTAGTTTTTCATCATCATTCATGTACTGCATATGGCCTCTTCAGATGAATTATATGTCTTCTCAATTACCAGTTCTTCATTATGGGGAATCTTTAGAAAAAAATAGCAGGAGCTGAACTAGAAAAGATAGCATGAGTATGTTGTCATGTGACATCAGGTTCTGGTTCATATTATATGGCCACCAAGTGTCAGTCACCACAGTTTCCTTTACCCTTTTTCAGTATGTGATGTTGTTTATTTTTTAGGAAATAAATCATTCTGTAAGTATGTCTTCCACACAAAATATGTTGGATGACTACTTCATTTTCTCAACTTTCTCTCTCCTGTTTCTACTGATTGAATTAAAGAAAAATGATTCAATTGTATCAGTGTGCTTTCATCTACAGTAAAACTTCTGATGGTCTCCAAGTACATACTATTGCATGGTAGAGTCTGTCAATCTAGGGGAAGGCTTGATCTGAGGCAACATCACCAAGTCACAGTCAAATCTGCAGTGGGCCATGGGGTGCATATTGAGTATTTGGTTGAGAAGAACTGTTTAGTGAATCTGTAATTTACAAAGCTTGTATGAATTCCTAGCAGGATTATATAATAAATCCTATGTAATGGCTTCTTTTAGCATTAGATTTTTAGATATAAAATTAAGAATGCTCTTTGTAAGCCATTTAGAAAATGTGGAAAAGTATGAAAGATAAAATTAAAAAGACCCACAGTTCTACTATCCCTAAATAATATGTTAATATATATTTTCAAATAATTGTGTGCATATATACAAATGATTAAGACCTGCATATTTTTATTATTTATTTTCTTTACTTAATATTATCAATAATTTCCAAAAGTATTAAGTATTCTTCTAAAATATAATTAAGAAGCTGCAAAGTATTCTTAATATAGGCTGCCTATACACTAAAAATAACTAAACTCAATATTTGTGTTTATTTGGTCAATGTAGTAAATTCTCAATTCTTGAACATGATTTTTAAATAACTACCATAATTTGCATATTAAATGAATCTGATGTCCCAACCCCATGCATGCCTCAGGCCTCACCATTGATTTCAGCAACAACCACAGAAGTGTCATTTTGGCTTCAACTAACTGTAAGCAATTAGCAGCTCTCCTCTCACTATGGGTCCAAGAATGCTTAGACATTGGCACTAATCTGTGCAAATTGTAAGGGGAGTTCAGTGAAGGTGGAGAACAAAGGTAATGCCTGCCCAGTAGCCCTCCAACAATGAGCTCTGAGCCCTCATGGTGAATACAGTTTTTGGTTGATTCTTAAAAGAAAAACTCTGTGAGGCAATCTACAGTCTCTTGAGGTGATCTCAAGTGGGATCAAGCCTCAGTTGCCCTATGCAATGATCTTGATGATAAATGTTTACTCTAGCTCTTTCTCTTCCTCTCAGTCTCTCCTGTCCTTGATCTCTGCACCTTGGTATCTCCACAAAAACGCAAGGAGAAGAACCCGTAATTTATTTAGTGTCCTTTTGTAATTCTTTGTGCTAATTAATAATTACTTCCATTAGATATATTGCTATCATTGCTGAGTTGAGATGACAAAGACTATGATTATCTCCATAGGTATATAAAGGCATTAGATAAAATTCAGCATCTTTAATGGTAAAAATATTGAATAAATTAGGTACAGAAGGAAGACATCTCAACATAATATAATATTCATAATTAGCTTCTAGCTAAAGTTATACTGAGTGGGGGAAAGCCAATAGTTTTCTGAGATCTAAAATAAGACAAGGATGCCCACCTTCTATTCAATATATTCTTCTTTTATTCAACCTAGTACCGGAAATCCTAGCCATAGCAATTAGACAAGAGGAAGAACTAAAGGGCATGCAAATTAGAAAAGAGGAAGATGTCACTGTTGGCAGATGACACAATGTTATACATTAAAAAACCCCAAAGTTTCCACCAAAACACTACAACAACTAATAAACTAATTCAGAAAAGTTGCAGGATACAAAATCAACATATAAAATCAGTAGCATTGCTATATGAAAATACATAATTTTCTGAAATAGAAATTAATAAAGCAATCCCATGTAAAAATTTACAAAAAATAAAAAATTAATAAATAAGAATACTCATGAATAAATGTAACCAAAGATGTGGAAGATCCTGCAAATGAAAACTTCAGGATATTGAGAAAGAAACTAAAGAGGACACACACACACACACACACATACACACAAATTATCTCAGATTTGTGGATCAGAAGAACCAATACTGATAGAATGTTCATACTACTCCAATGAAATCTAATCTACATATGCAATGCAATTGCTATGAAAATACCATATTCATTCTTCAGAGAACTAGAAATAAAATCCTAAAATTTATATAAAACCATAAATTTTTTGAGCAAAAAGAAAAAGCTAGAAGAATTATATCACCTGTTTTCAAAATGAACTGTAAATCTAGAGTATCAAAAGAGCCTAGTTCAGTGGAACAGAATAGAGACTGCCTATGCAGCTACAGATGATTAATTTTTATAAAGATGTTAAGAACATGCATTGGAAGACAGTATTTTAAATGAATGGTCTAAGAAACCTGGATATCCATATATAGAAGAATGAAACTTTGTCTATGTTTGCTTTTGTTTCCTGTGCTTTTAAAGTCTTGTCTAAAAAAAAATCTTAAAACATTTCCCTTTTTTCCTTATAATAGTTTCTAGTTTTTATTTTATTATTTAAGTCCCTAGTTCATTTTAAATCTAATTTAAATAACATTAAAATAAAAGAATTTCTAAGGTGAAATTTAAACTCAAAACAAGAATCTTAATCCATACTGTACATTGATAAATTTTGCAACAGAAAAGTAACCATTGCCTCATTACCATGTTTCTCCTGAATGAATTTATTTTTACTATTAAAATTTGTTTTAGAAATTCTTTATATTCTGCATTTGTTAAGCCACTAGCTATTTTATTATCTTTGGGGTATTCTTTAATTTTAGAAATACCATTCAAGAATGATATATTTGTTAGCCAAACTCCATAAAAGAGCATTTTATTTCAATGAAATATCTTTCTCAAGCAAGAATTTCATTGATCTTTTGGGCTTAAATGTAACTAAATTTCTCAGAAAGAGTTAAATGCTGTAGAACAACTATCAATATTCCATTTCCACTCTTTGAAAAATCAGTAGGATTCAGTGTTATTTAGAGACATATCTTTGTAGAGTTGTCCATTTACTAATTTGTAATCATTTATGATTTGATTTGACAGTATAGTCTCCCTGTGAAATCTATTCAAGATAGTTATTTGAATATCTATATAAATGCCATGCTTTCTTTGCCTATAGAGGCTTAACCTAATCATCCTCCCTAGAGTTCAGGTGCAACACCATAATTTTTAATCCACCTGCTCTGGCTCACATTCAGTGGTCCTGTGATTACATCATGGCTCCAAAGTGATAAGCTGTTTCTTAAAGTCTAGTTCAGAAAACCGTATGGCAGCTGCCACTGGATCTCAAGGTTAATAGGAGCTTTTCTCTAAGAAAAGGACTATTTATGTTTGAAGGAGAATTCATCTGTATATTCTATCTTAGGCTTTCTTGAGCCTGATTTTAATTTTTATCCTTATTGTTTTCAGCTTTGTATTTTGTAGAAATTATATGCAACTTTAAGTAAGCTGTATAAAAATGAAATTGTTCTTTATTCACATTAATAGCTTATATATACAAAATTACACACTTGAACAAACAACTGTATTCAACTGTGTTCATGATTATGTGTTTTTTGAGTTCTTTTTATGGCATCCTTTAACTGGTTATAAGAGAGTCAATAATTGATTGCATAGTTAACATTTTTTCTTATTTATATATATTCTCATCCTCACAAGGATATAATACATCCAAGTATATAGGTATAAATGGAATAAATGGAATTAAATATATATATATATATATATATATATATATATATATATATATATATATATATATATATATATATATATAAACAAGGCAAAGAGAAAAAAGTGTCTGTCATCCACAATGGTGAATATAAGTACTAGGACCAGAATATGGTGTCATTAAAGCAAAGAAGAAAAGGTGCTTCAAGAAGGAAGGAGCAGTAAAATTACTCAAAGACTATGATGATAGAGAACTTTTACCTGGATTTAGCATCATGGAAATTGTAAGTGACCTTGGTAAGAGCAGCAGAAATACCATCATGGATCATACTTGGAGATGAAGTGAGATTGGTGTAGGCGAAAAAGCAAATTGGAATTAAGAAAGACAGTAAACAGATAATTTTGATTAGGGCTAGAGCAAGATAGGGATATAGCTGAAAGATAGTATAGGTATATCTAGATTTTATTTTAATAATTTGGTACATATTAGAGTATGTTCATATAAATGCCAATACTATAAAATTGATTCTTTTAGTTACCTGCCATAAAAATCAAGGACATGCTTCCAAAAAATTATTGAAGAAAACAAAAATATTATTTGATTCTACTGATAAGGAATTTGATATGCAATATCAAAAAAGGTAAATTATTTCATCGCAGTTAACTTGAAGATACTCAGTAAAATAATTAGGACAATCTAGTGCTTAGGTTATAGCCCTCATAATCTAGTCATTTCACCTCTGAACCTTCCAGCATTACACAGGAGCTTCTGGGGGGACATCTTTTCTCCAAACCATAACAGAATTTTTCCCATAATAAACATAGTGGTAATTTATGCTATGACTGGTGGCATTTCTATTTGACAGAAGTTATCAATCTAGTGTTTTTCTAACTACAAATATTCCACTTTAAATCCAACTGCATTCTCTTATGGTCCGTTGGATCCCATAAAAGACTACCCACCCTGTAACACCTCATCCTAGAAGTTCGCCTGAGGACCATGTATAAAGAATCAAAGACTTCTGTGCTTTAGAGACTGAACTTGAATTAAAATATCCACAGTCTAGCCTGTGGTTTTTCTTTTTCTTTTTTTTTTTTCCTCTAACACTTTCCCTTCACACTCTATGTTTAAAATATACTAAACAGCTGTGGAATGCGCTTGCCTTTATGCAGTCAGCAAAGTCAGACTCAAGATTATTTACAAATACAAATAAATATTATTCCTGAATCAGTTTCTTCTATTCCTTAGCATAATGGCCTACTCTACCTGTGTTAGTCAGCTTTCTGTAGTTATAACAGATGCCCCAAAATAGTCAATTTCCAAAAAGTAAAAGTTGATTCTGGCCACCATTGATTGCACCATTGCTTTGACCTGTGGCAAAAAAAAACAAAACAAAACCCAACCAACCAACCAACCAACAAACAAACAAACAAAAAAACCTGTGTTATGGTGGGAGTACATGACAGAGCAAAATTACTTATTTCATGGCTGGAAAAGCAAAAGAGAGGGAAAGAGACTAGGGTCCTACATTCCCCTTCAAGGGCATGTTGACAATGACCTAAAGACCTTCTACTGGACTCACTATTTAGTTTCCATTACCTCCCAATAGTGTCAAGCTGGGAAACCAAGCTTTTAATACGTGGACCTTTGGAAGAAATTTCAGATAAAAAAGCTATAGCACTATCAAATGTTTGTATGTTATTCATACTCATAATTTCTATCATAGAAATGTAAGGAAAGGGAGAAAAAAGCCTTATATAATCTGTCTCTCATTTCCAGACTGGAAACTCCTCTTAACTAAGATCACATATTATGTATGCCTGTGTTCCCTGAATTCATATATCACAATATTAAAAATATTAGTAAAAGAAGTAAAAAGAGCTAATGAAGCACCATTTGAGGCACTTCTAAGATATTATAAGGATATCATATTCTTATCATTTTAGGCATCCAATATATTCCTATTGAATCCATTAAATAAGTTTACCTACCCACTTAACTCTTCCCATATTCTCAGCAAAATTTTTTATCATTTATTTTTGCTTTAAAATAATTAATTTTATAGTCTTTTTGTTAGTTTGATTTACTCGTTTTTAAATGTTTTTATTTTCTTGTAAGTGTGCACTATGAAAGATGATACACATTTGTGTTTGATGACTATCTTTTAATATATTTTAAACATTAACTTAGTTATTAATTACCATATTCATTCGTGAGGAAATAGTCAGAAAACTATGCAAAATGCTCTAAATTGTCTTTTGAATGATGGACTTAATCAGGAGCATCTGGTGATCCCATCTCAGGGCCAGAGTTAAAATGCAAATACTTGAAAACTAGTTAAACAGCACTTGAAACTGAAGGATTGACTTAGGAAACAGAAAACATTCCATATATATGTGAGAAATCACTGCCTTCACAAATCCAGAAGAAAGGTGAGGTAATGGGATTATTTGGGAAGAAAAACTAAATGAAACTTAATATGGTAAGAACATATGAAAGAACTATGTTACTAATGTAATATAAATAACATAAGTCACTAAACACCATGAAAAGAAGGTTAATAAAGTTTTCTTTAGTCATTTAAAGCAATTTTAAATGAAGACGGACACTTGGTGACAGGAATATACCAAAATGGAGATACTGATGACAAAGCAACTGTGGGAGCTCATGTCGTGGTGTTCCATGATAAAGGGGACACTTCCAAGGGTGGGCATCTGATTTCATTCCTGCTCATAGGAAAAATTAGATGGGCTTTGAATGGAAGAAAGAAACCTTAAAGAAACAATCACAAGTGATGAAATTGAATTCCCTTCCTTCAGGGAAGGGAACAGAAATGTCAGCAAGATTTAGAAAATTAACTTTAGAAAGTTAATTGTGTCAAGTTAGAAAACTAGCACAATGAATTCTTGGGTTTCTCTTAGAAAGTGGAGTTAAAGGACGTTGACTATCAGAAATAACAAAGTTCTGCTCACTCAAAATCAAATCACAGCAGGATATTTGAAAGTTAAGAAGGAAAACAAGAAGCCAGAATGACTAAACCCAGAACTTCAGATGAAGTTGAAAGGCAAATGAGAAGGTCACACAGTTATGTTTAGGAAGAATATTACAAAAAGGACTATTTAGAACAAATTAAGTACCTAGTGATCAGCAAAAAGATAATTAAAGAGAATTCTGTTTTAGATGTGTGTAAAGACACAATTAAGATGACACATACATTTTCTTCGTTTATTCATCCCACAGATGCTTATTAAGAGCCTGCACTGTGTAAAGCATCATATTAGGAACTGGACATTCTCCCAACAGACAATACCTCTCCCTTGTGATCTTACATTCTTAAAATATAAATATATCATAAAGGTTCACTAAAATGTCTTCCAACTATCTCCTGATGTTTTTGTATTCAGATCAATTCTCTACACTTTCTACATATGTATTTTTGGTAATTATGATTCATGTCAATTCAAAATGATACATAACCTTTGGACAAAATCCTTTGTGAAATCTAATTACTCAGGAATAACTAATGCATTTTAGAATAAGATGCACTAAAAGGTTGAAAAGCAAACATTTCTTACTGCTTTTGTCATTAATCACTTAGATTATTGAGACATAATGGACACTAATTTACCTTCAAAATATCTGCTCCTTTCTTCCTAAGAGTATTCTGATTTTTTTTCAAGTAATCATTGCCCTACAAAAAATACACATGGAGCTAAATATCTTGATGAGGTAAATCCACTCTTTGTCCAGGAAGAGACTAATGATTCAAGGATAATCCCATTCCCCCCACCAGAGACTGGCTCAGAATGTACACACCACTCAATTTTGGTTTATAAGGTAATTTTTAATAGAGGCTCCAATTTTTATTGTAGTTGTTCTAATTAGTTATACGTGACAGTAGAATGTACTTTCCAATTTGTTTTGAATATTTAAGTGAAACTATTGATAACGCACTTGTAATCATACAAAAGGGGAAATAAATACACAAAAGGGAAAATCCTACTTTTAATCTTGTCCCTGATAATATGGAAGGCCCATTTTTAAAGCCTTATTTTAAGAGTTTTGGGGGTTGCTTTCTTCTCCTCTATCACTTAGTGGCATTTTAAAAATCATAACTAACATGAGAAGGTCATGATTGCTTAGTGGAACAGTTTTCTAGGTGATTTAGAATTGATTGATGTTCTATTTAACAGGCTCTTCTTCAATAATTTTACTCATACTTCCCAAATATTTACTAGGTCTCTAATGACTCAGACCTGGGCCAGATCTCAAGTTTCAGACTTTTACCATCAACTGTTTCTCTGAGAGTCAAATGCATGTCTTACTCATGCAGCAAAACTTAAAATATCTCCAAATGAGTCTATTATCTTCCTTCCCCAAGTCTAACATGCTACCTTGGTTTCCTACCATGGTTTATACAGCACTTTCATCCTGTAGGTTGACTAGTCAGAAACTGTCACCATCCTGTAGATTAACTAATCAGTCAGGAATTGCTGCCTCAGTGTCCTCTCTCACTTATGCCTGAAACAGATCGGCTACAAAGACTACGGTTTCTAAATTTAAATTATTCTTCCAATAAATCCACTCTCATTTCCCTTTCAGAAACTTTTTGATTTTTGTTCAGGAACTTATACATTTCTCTGGATTTTACAATAGTGATCTAATTTGGCTTTTCCACCTCTTCTCTCTTCCTCAGCTACTACAATCAAGTTATTTTTTTATTAGGACTGATGAGTGTTTGTAGGTACCAGAAAATTGGCAGAACATCAAGGACATCCATGATCTGACATTTTTATACATTTTCCAGTCTTGACCCTTGTTATAGTTTCCCTTATGCCAATGTGCTATAATTAGTCCAGGACATTCAACATTTTCAGAACATTCTTTTTCTCTTTTCCTTTTTCGTAATGTGGGATATCTTTCCTTAGTTGTCTACCTGTTGAAATACCATACATACTAAAATATTAGCCCAAATTTCATCTCACTTAGATATTTTTCTGATTTCCAAGGAGAGTCATTTTTCTCCTTGACATTATTATCAGGATTGTTTTGGGTTCAATCAGACACTTATCTGTCTTTTGTGGCACTGAAATGAAATACATACTGAACATGAATCACCAATGTATGGTTATTCAGTGAACAACCCAGCTCATTCTTAGAAATACATATTTGATCCTTATAAGTATGAGAATAATGCTTGCTCCATAGGCAACATTACAGTAGTATTTTTATTTTTATTTATTTATTCATTTGTTTGTTTGTTTATTTATTTATTTATTTTTGGTACTGGGGATTGAATCTAGAGTTACTCAACCACTGAGCCACATCCCCAGCCCTTTTTATATTTTATTTAGAGACAGGGTCTTGCTAAGTTGCTTAGGGTCTCAATAAATTGCTGAGGGTGGTTTTGAACTTGAGGTCCTCCTGCCTCAGCCTCCCAAGGCACTGGGATTACAGGTGTGCACCACTGCGCCCATTTTACAATAGTAATTTTAATCCCACTTTGCATTGTGTTAATACCAAGAAGAAAGGCGAGACAAAAATAATCAAGGAGTAGAAAACACCAGGAAAGGACAATTTCAAAGATCAAGGGTAATTTAATCTTATGATTACAACAGATGGAATAAGACCAAAATTGGACTCTCTGATTCAGCTCCACAGTTCAACTGTTCTATTAGAAAATATTTCCACAAAATCAGCACCTTCCATTCTACTGCCATAGCACAGGCCTCGTGGTAAGAATTTAGTATCCTTATTTCAGTTTATCTCTTTTTCTTCCTAAAGCCAAGATCCCAAGTTCAATCCTTGTGACCTTCCAAATATTTGGCATAGCTCAAAAGAGGATATAGAAAGGCCTGATACTAGAAAATTAAAATAAATATTTATCAATTGCATATGACTTACATTGTTATTTGTTTGTGTACTTATCCCTTCCTCTCCTTCAATAAACATGAAACATTTTTTAACAGAACGATGTTAGCTATTTTCTGCAGAACCCTTAGCACCTAGGACAGGTGTTGTTCTATGGGGAATCCCACAAGTAAATACCAATGAATTACAATATCTTAGTCCAAGCTTGATTCAGAAGGAATGTTTTTTACTGATATCTTCTAAATACTACTTGCATATTACTAACCCAAACACACATTTCCCTCATATTGTCTCCCTCATAGTTAGATGTGTCTATATGTCAACATTGTGGTCAATGAAAAGTCTCATGATTTGGGGGACAAAGTTTATACCGGGGAAGACCCCTCTTGTGTTAGTCAGCTTTGTATCATTATGACAAAAACATCTGAAGAAAATAATTTAGAGGAAGAAAGGTTTATCTTGGTTTATTGCTTCAGGGATTTAATTCATGGTCAGCGGGTTCCTAGGCAGAGACATTATGGCAGAAGGCCTTGGTGGAGGAAAGCTGTTTAGCTCATGTAAATCAGGAAGCAGAGACACAGAGAAAGGGTACTGGGACATTGGTACTCCCCAAGGTTGTACCCACCAGTGACCTACTTCCTCCAGCTTATAGTTATCACCCAGTAGTCCATTCAAACTATTAATTCATCAGGTGGTATACGACAGTGATAAAGTTACAGCCCTCATGTTCCAATCATTTCAGCTCTGAACCTTGCAGCATTGCCTGATACATGGGCTTCTGGGGGACATTCCAGATCTAAACCCAAACACACTCTATGATCTCTTTTCCCTCCTGCTGGCTTGAAGCTCACAAGGGTTGAAATTCTTAGCCCTTGGAGGTTTGTGGGTAGAATTCAGGGAGTTCATGAACTTGGATGTGAACAAATTACATTTTTATTTTAACTGCCTCTGAAATTTAGCATTTCTTTCACATATGAGGACAGTTAACAAACCCAAGTACTTCTGTGACAGATACCTCAAAATGCAGTTTACTTTCATCTCTCTTTTCAAAATTATGTTGATTACAACTATGCTGCTAGATATAGTTATTTAATACTAATATGAAAGCATACTTACCATACCATAAATTAATTTTATATACATTTATGTATAAATTATGTCAGGTAATTATTTTCCTTTCTAACTCTAAATATTTTGCTTTATGTATTTTAAAACATTATACTTATAAAGGTCTTTAGGCTTTATCAGAACGAAAGATGTGTCTATGGCACAAAAGCAGGAAAATGAAGAACCCTACACATGGATTGCTAGTGGTAAGAAGAAAGGAACATAGGCCCCCATATTACTAAAGCATGAGAGCTGTCAGTTGAAAAGTAGACTTTTCCTTAAATAATTAAGGGTACGAAAAATAAATTTCTATTAATTTTGATTTATTATATATTAGCTAATACAGATTATTCTATCAAAACTCTCACATTATACTACAATATTTTCTCTCTATGCAGTAAAACAGAATGAAGACAAAAGAATTAGAAAATACCAAGATGCTCCAAAGAATTATATGGAATAAATAAAAAAAAAGCAAAACACTCACAGAAGTATTCTAACTGTTCAAAGGCTAGCTGACTTTGGCCTGATTTATTACAATTACATTTGTATAATAAGATTCCTTATAATTAATAACAGCTTCCATATTATTAGGCTCCTGAGAACTTCAGTCATTAATTCTCATTTATAGTTAGAATGATAGATTTTGTTTCTGTTACAAGAGGATAAGAATGGTTCTCTCTACTTCAGTTGTCATTTAAACAGCTCTAGCGTTTGATGACATGCATCCAAATTGCAGTTTTAGCACTTTTTGCTGATATTAAACATGCAAATATATTGTCAAAGTTGTATAGCCTTTCATATCCTTTGTTTATGCACAGCTAAGCCAGATGAAGCATTTTTAGTTCTCGTTTTCTTTCAAATGTTTTAAGTTGGCCACAGTTCCCAAAAAAACAGATGTGATTCATTTTGAACAAGACTTAAACATTTAAATTTCACATGAGTTTAGAGGCCACTAAAGTCATGGAAGAAGCATTTCATGACTTATAAACACAATCCATTCTGGGCAAGTGACCAGTTGGGGTGATAAGGGCAAGAGAAATAGCTGAGCACTTAGAGTGAACTATGCTTGGCCAGACTGAAAACTAAATTCACAATTATTCACATTGTTATGTAATTGCTTTTTTGGTTAGTCTCTTTTTCTCCAGCCTCCTCTTTAAGGGTCATCCTATGTTTTTACACAAAGTCCAAAAATCAGTCACATTTTTAGGCACTTATTTATTTTTCATTCTGACTTTGTGTATTGTTCTCTCATCACCCATCTGCCAGACCTGCTTTATCCTACAAGACTCAGACTTTTAGAATTTAAAGGCAATAAATTTAAAACTGAATTCTGAATAATTTTAAAATGCCAATATAAATAGGGTTTATTGTGTGGAGGTATGTGAAATTAAAACTAAATAGATGTGTATGTAGCTTTGTGTGTATGTACATTTTTAAGTGAACAATTTTATAACTGAGCAATTTATTTTTTTTAATTGTCATATTATAAAATTGTCCAAATTTTACATTCAGGGGAAAAAATGACTCTAAGTTTCTAAAATATTATATCACTGTCATCTTTCTTCAAAATTAATAGAGCATAGTTTAGGTTTTTGATCAGGAATTGTTAAAAATTTCTTAGCTGCATTAAGATAAATGCAGTGTATTAATTAGAAAGTTCCTATAAAAGAAATTACCTACAGCAATTTTTTTACTCAAGTAAGTATTTCAATAATAAAGTCATATATAGAAACAAATTTTGGGGACATTTAATCTACTAATTCAATGGTATTTATAAATCCAGTAGTATACTTATTAGTGCAAGTCTGTGATCCATGGTCATGGGAATTTTATCATGACAATTGTCCATATTATGGAGAGCCATTTCTTCATGGTAAAAATGCATATCTTCCAGTCAAAAATTTATCTTAAAACGTAGATTATGCTTGTTAGGTAAATGTTTTTCTGAATTCTGAGTTTTTCCTGACACAGAACAATGAACATCTGGGATATGGTTAAAGAGCAGCAGCCACAATCATACCTTGACTGGTAAACTGATTTGACCTCACAGTCCTGGGTTATGGATCCCATGAATGGTACTAGACTAAAGCTTCATTGAAATAGCTGCCCTTGTCATTTCTTCATATCATTAAAATATGAATAAAGAGCTAATTCACCAATTAAATGAGAAATAAAACATAGTAGGGCTATTTCTATGATTAAAATCTCATCTAATTAACATGAGGAAAAATTAGAACTGAAACACTGAAGGATCTTATTATTTTTAGAACTAAAAGAAAACTGTTAACTTCTCATTTAGAATTATTTGGCAGTCACAGCTCTTGCTATATATTTAGAAAACCTTCTTTGTAAAGAATCTGGTTAGTCCACAAATTCACATGAATGCAGAGTACATTCTTAGCAAGAATGAAAAGTTTTCATTATAATTTGAAAATATCTGAAGTAAGATTTGTTCCTACCCACCTATCCCCCTAATTCACTGTCAGAAACAATGGCAAATACTGCAACTAATTTAGAGTTTATTACTCCAGTAAGGCACCAAACAGAATGGATTTAAATTAAATGTGAATAAAGGGAAACAACATGTTAAAGTATTATTTATAAGTCCAAACTAGTATGTTAAAACTATTGGCTCTAACCTATTTAAGAAATTTATATAAATAGACAAGTATAAATAAAATTGAATTTGAAAATGACCAGGAAACAGTCCTGATAGTTGAGATAATATGTAAAAGACTTTAACAGATGATTACCTTGTTTTTAACTTCTTCTCTTGTATCTTGTCATTGTTACTTACTAGAAAAAAAATCCATTTAGATATTGACATCTTAAATATTGTTATATCTAACACTAACTTTGCATTGCCTATAATGGTTTTATAAACATTTGTTGATCATTTTCCATTCTTTTTTTCCAATATTTTTATGGCATTTGTTTCCTTCATTTTTTTCATCTGGTGATTTGAAAATTATATATCTTATTTCTCTTCTGTATAAAAATATTTACCACAAGTACAGTTTTACATCATTATCTATAATTTAGCATTATTAATAACCTCTTTTCAAATAAGGCAAAATTTCATCATGTTTTCACTTGCCTCCTATTCCAATGTACACATGCTGACATCCATGCTGAAATCATCTGGCTTTTTAGTTCCAGTGGTATTAAATACAAGTTGTATTTGTTTCTTTGTTTAACATTTTTCTTCTATTCCAAGTCATCTTCCTTTAATTTTTTTAATTGCTTACTTCATCTTGTTTCCTTTTGTTCTAAGAAAGTCTTTAGAGAGGCCTCTCAGCTCCCCACCCCCTTTCTTTTCTATGTTTTGATTCCAAACTTGAAATGTCCAGAAATCATCCTTTTATCTGATAGCCAATGTTCTATGACTTAAAAACAGCATTTTAAAACTAAATGCAATGTCAAAACACATGTGTATTCCTTAAGATCAACTAGGTCTCTTCAAATGCATTTCAAAATTTTCATACTCATCTGGAGACCCTTCCAAAACCCAAGTATATGAATTATAATAAAGAAAACTGGGATTAAACACAGAAAACATCCTTAAAGTGCTCAGTCTAAATGGTTGGTTCTATAATGTTAAGAAAGGAACTAGACTTATAAATCGTATTATACTTCTTTATTTGAAAAAACAGATAATTTCAAACTTGATTTTCTCTAATATTCTTTATAAATCTAAAATACAATGTAGTACATTGGGGAGTATGTTATATTGTATTAAATATTATTTTATCTGGATGTCTAAAACTGGATCTGCTCTGGTTTAATAATGTTTCTATGATTTGATAGCACAGAATATAAAAAGCACAATAATAGGGGCTGGGGATGTGGCTCAAGGGCTAACGCGCTCGCCTGGCACGCGCGGGGCGCTGGATTCCATCCTGAGCACCACATACAAATAAAAGATGTTATGTCCACTGAAAACTAAGTATTAAAAAATTCTCTCTCTATGTCTCTCTCCCTCTCTCTCAAAAAGCACAATAATAAAAAAATAAGGAAGATATTGTGGCACTTAATATATTTACACAATATGGATTTATTATAAGTCATCGAAAGATTCTGTGTATCCCAAACAACTTTTTATTGTGTGTGTGTATTAGAATCCATTGAAGAGTACATTGTATGTCTGTCCTTATATACATTAAATATCAGACGATAAAACCAGACTAAAAATAAATCTTAATTGTTAAATAAGGTAAAAGCAGGAAATAATTGCATTGAAAATATTTTATTATAAAGGTAATTTCACATTAAATTTTCCCTTAAAAAGTAGCTAAAGGCTTTGAGCTTAATGAAAAAACAGAGAAACTTCTTTTACCAGATTCCTTGTTGATCTGTATATAATGCTGAAGTAAAAGCACTCATCATCAGGATTAGTTCTAACAACATCTGCAGAAATCAAAGGAGAGGATGATGTGACAATTCTTTTAAAAACATCCATCAGTGTCATCTGTTTCCTCTTGTTATGTCTTTCATTTTCAAATATTTCCTTCAAATAAATTAGCTTTGTTCCATGAAACCCATGCAATTGTTACTGCACTCTGGACTGTCATTACAATAGTCAACCTCTTCCCTGTTACATAGATTGGGCTACCAAGTCAACACCAACCCTTCATTGTTAGCCCTTCTGAGAATGGAAAATGCAGATACTATAATACCTCTCAATTCATTTAAAATACAGAAGACATTATGTGATTTCAAAATCAAAATGACATAATCAACAGTCTTGTCAGACACAGTGGTACATGCTTGTAATCCCAGCAGCTAAGGAGGCTGAGGCAGGAGGAACTGAAGTTCAAGGCCAACCTCAGCAAAAATGAGGTGCTAAGCAATTCAGTGAGACCCTGTCTCTAAATAAAACACAAAATAGGGCTGGGAATGTAGCTCAGTGATTGAATGCCTTTGAATTCAATCTCTAGTACCAAAAAATAAAACAAACAAACAAATAAATAAAAAGAATAATCTCATTACCCTGTTGTACATCCACCTTGTTCTTCATCTATTCTTCTGGTTCCATATGGCAAACATTTCAGTTCTTAATTTTTACAATTAATTATTACAACATCATGCTACAGTTTAATGGATAGTTGTATCAGTTAGCTTTATTGTTGCTCTGCCCAAAAGACCTGACAAAAATAACACAAGATGAGGGAAAATTTATTTGGAGCTCATGATTTCAGAGGTGTTGTTCTATAAATGGTTGACTCTGTAGCTCTGGGCTGGAGGTGATTCAGATTATGATGGCAAAAGAGTATGGAATAGGAAAGCAGCTCAGACTGTGGCAATCAGGAAGCAGAGAGAGCTCTCCTCACCAGGGAGAAAATATAAACCACAAAGGCATGCCTCCAATAACCCATCTCCTCCGGCCACACCCTACCTACCTTCAGTTACCACCCAGTCACTCCCTATCAGTGAAATAATCCACAAATTAGGTTACAACTTTCAAAATCTAATCATTTTACCTCTGAACCTTCTTGCATTGTCTCTCACATGAGTTTTTTGGGGAATACCACATATCCAAACCATACCAATAGTCATTTTTAAAAGTAATGTTTACAAATCTAATACTTAATACTTCTAACATGTGGATTCCTGAAAGTTAACTTCTACTATCATCTATTTTGTAGATTGAAATAAAGTAAAATAACAGACACTGAGTCCTAAATATAATAGATAAATGTTAAACGTATGTTTGGTATCCCTTATAATTCACAATATAAATAGAAATATATCAACGAAAGCTAAAAATGTCAGCTTAAACTTGTGTCACGATTGGCCAGGTCACTTTAAAAGAAAATGTCAAATGTTTGGGTCTGTATTCATTGATCTGCTTGAATCATAATAAAAATAAAAGAATACATTTTGTAAGGACAATCTTTAAGAAAATATAATATATCATATTATGTGGAATGAGCATCTTGGGAGCAGAGAGAACATGTAAAGTTGTTATAAAGCAAGTGTATGAGAGTATCCACACTAAGTCATAAGATCTAATCACTAGCATGTGTTGTCTGCTATAACTTAGAACTACATGGAAAAAATGGTGCAGGTTTAACTACCCATTCTCCTTATATATTTGAAGCAATGCATACTAGAAAATAATTTCAAGCTGAAGTCATAATCATATAGTCAATTTCTGTCTCCCTTAAACTAAATAATCTATTGTCAAATACACTTAGTTACTTAACTTGGATCTTTAGAAGCTAGTAAATTCAGAGGAAATATTTAAATTCTTCAACTTAAATTTTACCTTTGTGTCTGTATACAATTAATAATACAAATCCCTGTCTTAAACCAGAGCATAATTTTCTTTACAGTCTGTAATAGCAAGTCTCCAAATAGCAGGTACAGAAATCAGCTCCGCTTTGTTGACAGACTTAATTGAATATGCTCAATATTAAATTAAAAAATTAAAAGTATAATTCCCTTCACCTTGCAGGGATGTTTTAAATTTAATTACATGAACCAAAGAATAAAAAACAATCAGCCTCTTCATACACTAGAAGTTTTTTTTTCACCAGTGCCCTCCATTCATTAAGAATCATGTCACGTATTTTTAAGTGTTTAGAGAATTTTCTTTTCATCAGTTCATTACTCGATAATATAAAAATTCTGTTTGTCTCCTTTTCACAAAATGTAGTTTAGTATCTACATTTAAATAAAAATATCAAGTCAATTTACTCTGTGTTGACTATTGTACAAGATAGAACAGACTAGAAATGAAGGAAAATATCTCCTTCCTTTTGTGATGTCACCACAGCTGAGGTTCTAGACTATGTGATGTTTTGTTTCCCCATAGGACCAGAACTCTCATTTCATGTGGGATGTGCTTCCTTTTCAAGACAGAGGATAACATCTTTTGCCTTTTGTGTTATTTATTTTAATGTTTTTAAAATTTTAAAAGTGCAACCAATATATATGCTTTTAACATGCATTAAATAGTGTTCAACAAAATCCAGCAATCTTTTCCTACCTTCGATTTCTAGTGTTGGTCATCAAAGACAGTTGCCTTCAACAATAGATTTGGTGAAGAAAGTTGATAAATTCACTTTGAGATATATTTGATTTGTCTAAATAGAAATGTCCAAATAGTTGAAGTATGGGTCTGAAGTTTAGGCGAGAAAGCTTGGATATACATACCACTTTGGGAATTGTCAATATGTAGGTAATATTTAAAGCTATGAAAATAATATCTCAGAGACTGATCATTTAATATATAAGTATAAGAGCCCTTTGCAAAAGTATGACATAAATGTAGTACATTTTTAGAGAATAAGTAGGTCTAATGGTGTTAATAAGATGCTTGGTAACAAACCTTGGACACCTTGAAAGCAAGGAGCCTAAAGCAGTAAGAACACAGGAAACAAACTGGGTAAAGACCATGGCTCAAGAAAGGGAAGCAGACAGGCTAGAAAAAATGTAACTGGACTCCCCCAAAGAAGGGAGAGAGTAAAGGGAAAAGAAAAAATGTTTCAAGATACGGCGGTGTTACAGTTTGTATGTGCAGTGTCCCCCAAAAGCTCATGTGTGAGACAATTTGAGAAGGTTCAGAGGGGAAATGATTAGGTTGTGAGAGCTTCAAACTAATCAGTGAATTGATCCCTGATGGGATTAACTGAGTGGTAACTGAAGGTAGGTGGGCGTAGCTGTAGGAGGTGGGACACTGGGGACATGACTTTGGGGGTGTATATTTGTATCTGGTAAGTGCAATCTCTCTGCTTCTAATCGTCATGTAAGCTGCTTCCCTCCACTATACTCTTCTGCCATGATGTCCTGCCTCACCTTGAGCCCAGAGGAATGGAGTCGGCCTTATATGGACTAAGACCTCTGAAACCGTGAGCCCTCAAATAAACTTTTCATCTCTAAAATTGTTCTGGTCAGATGTTTTGGTCACAGCAGTAAAAAAGCTGACTAAAACAAGTGACCTAAACTTTTCCAAATTGGAGAACTATAAGCTGCACCGAACCAAAAAGCTCAAAAAACACTAAGCACAAGAAATATCAAGAAAACTACACCAAAGCAATCATAATTAAATTGCTTAAAACAGGTTATATAAAAAAGAAATCTTAAAATCAGAAAAATGCACACATTAGGTACAAAGAATGAGAATAACTGACACATGGCCAAAATATCTTTCCAAACAAAGTCCTTCAGGAAGGGGGAAAAGCAACACTAAGTGGAAAAATGGACCCACACAAGGAAATGAACATGGAAAACAGTAAACATGTAGACATATATAAAGGATAATCTAAAACTGAGGTTACTTTTTAGTCCTATACTAGGAAAAATTCAAATAGAAATTAAGGCTTTCCTTCATCCATCTGGAAGGTATGAGCAAAGAGGGCTGACTAGAGTTCAGTATCGTGATTTTCCCTTATCTCATGTATTTATTATTTATTTTTCCAGTTCTTTTAATCATGTGTTTCCTTTTTTGGAGAGTTTCTAGTGGTAATGTTCAATATCTAAGCTGTTGTTAATTTTATTCTGCATATCATTTATTCAGACTTTAAAATTTTACCTCATTTATTCAATTGGGGTATTTTTTTTTATCTTTTGTGTTTTTACTTAAAATGCTCTGTCCTCTACATTGGAAAATCTTTAGAAAATGGTAATATGAATCTTTTAACTTCTATATCTAAAATTTCTATCATCTCTGACATTTCTGATCAGTTTCTGTTGATTGATTTATCCTCATAATGGGTCATATTTTCCTTCTTTATATGTCTGATAATTATTGAGTGGCTGGCAGACATTGTGTGTTTTATCTTGTTATTTTTGTATTTCTGTAAGTATTTTTGAAATTTATTCTGAAATGCAGTTAAGTTACTTGTATACTAATCTTTCATTGCCTTTCTTTAAAAATTTGGAGGCGGAACCTGTAGTCCAGGGTTAATTTTTCCCTATGACTAAGGCCATACCTTTCTGAATCCTCCACTTGATGGCTTATGAATTGTGAAGTTTTCTAGTGTGGCTAGTGGGAACACAAACTCTTCCTGGCTATATGAGCTCTAGGGAATACTACAAATCATTTTGTGTGTGCCTTTTTTTTTTCCCTTCTGGATTTGCATGGTTTCTTCACAGACATGCAAAGATCAAGATCAAGAGAGATCCTCTGCTTAATTTAGAACACCCCCCCCCCTCTTTCTCTCTCTGTAGTTCTGTTTTGTATTTACTCTGTCTCCTGTGAATTCAGGCCTCCTGGTTTCCTGGGATTTTTCTGTTCAATTCAGAAAAATCTCTGGGCTCTGCTTAGGATCCCCTTCCTTACACTGTGGCCTGAATTATCTGTCCAGGCAATAAGGTGGAACAAGGATAAATCTCACCTTTTTTGTTTCCCCTTTATTAGATAACAGTCTTTTTTTCCCATCTTGATTGGAAACAGAAACTCTGATGTGTGTTATCATGAATAAATAAAAGTTCATGACAAAGCAAAAACAAAAAAAAAAAAAAAAAAAGAAAGAAAGGGAAGCAGGAGCAGAATAAAGAGGGAAAGAAACTAATTCAAACCTTAGGTTTCTTAAGACCAAGTCTTGCAGCAGTTCAAAATTTGAAAACAGACAGGGGTTTGAGGGTAATGATTCCTTGTAGAGTTTTGCTGAATGACCCACAGAATTTTATATGGACATGTCCAAAACAGAATGTTTTTTTCACAGTGACAAAAATTAATTCTGATCCAATCATGTCAGGTTATATCTCACTTCACAATTGCCCTGGGAACCTAGGAAAGATAAAGTTGGTAATATTTAAGTTCTTGTCAATGTCTCCTTGTACTTTATAAGATTAATTTGCATGCGGTACTAAAATTACTCATCATACATGGCTTCTTAAATTGAAATATTAAACATATAACAATCTTCAAAGTGATGGACTATTTGTAGATTTTAAGTGAAATAAGCTTAAAGCAAAAGTTGGCATTTGTTTCTCTCTACAGACCCATTACCAGAGTGAGTTGCTGGTGACACATTTTCTCTGGTTTAGCCATCTTACACCTGCACAATATTCATTAACAACTATGACCACACAAGAATTAGAATTCCTGTCACAAAAGCTGTTATCAGAAACTTGATAATGGATTTGAGTTTAGCATTCCACTACTCATCATATACCCAGGGACTTAAAGCAATGACTTTTGACCCAAGTAATTTTCTTCTAAGATGAAAGTGAATTGGATGGTGAAGACAGGACAGAGATCACTAAAGAATTTCAATTACATTCTCAGGCTTAAAAAGTATTATAAATCATGTTTTTTCCCTACTTATGATATAGGCAGCAGTTAAATTATTTAGAAAGGTTTCCAAAGTAAATGTTCCTAATAGAATAAAAAGCTATACTTTTTGTGTGTTCTTGTCACTGACTTATTCAAATGTCCCAGACAAGACTTTTGAGACAAGTTTTAGCTGCATCTCTTTTGGATGAAGTAAGCACATTGTAATTTAACACATCCAAGTCATAAATCTCACTGTTTTGTATCTCTTAACACATGCTCATGAGCAGAATGCATTCTCAACTACACATTTGCTCTACATTCATTGATAAAAGATGCATTTGCTGGAATTAAATAAATTTAGTGACCTGATGAATACACAAAATATTCTTTAGTTTTACAAAATGCACACTCCAGTTTGGAACCCATTCTAGGCTAATGGGTGGTCTAAGTTCCCCTTATAACCACTTGCCTCAAACCCTAATCCTCATTTTCCCTCCCTATTATGGATAAATAAGAAAAACTTAAGCTATATAGGGCCAATGTTTCATTCAATTTTTTTGTGTGTGAAGGAAGCAGCTCAGATCCTAGTTTAATATAAATTTTTTTATCCATCTTTTCTCTTTTTAATCTTGACTTCTTTCTTTCCCATTATTTTCTAGGCCACAGGTCATTTTTTATTAACTCTTCATCTCCTTCCTGTATTCTTGCCTCATGAACAATGAGTACATTTTAATATTAGCACAAAATGGAATCCTCTTATGTTAACAATTGCTTGGCAAGTACCCTTTATGTATCTGGAAGTAAAATCTAACTGAATTTTTTTTTAAGGCAGGGAAGGGAATAAATAATTTGTGAGCAGGAGTCAGGGGTAGAAGAGACACCAATGCTCCCTATTTAAGATACTTTCATTTCTCTTCAGTATAGATGGTCTTGGGTCCATGATTCCTATATGTGAATCTGAATCCTGTAGGCCAGGCTTATCTCTCTGCAGCTCAGCTGCTAGATGGTTACCTGGTTTTGCTCAACCTGCAGTTATAGCATTATTAACCCAGTTTATCCTGGGACTCAATTGTGACCTACTCTTTCCCAAATGTAGGTAGTTTCTTGACTTGCTGCTTGTTTTATATTCTTTTGCATAAATCTGAGTATGATTATCCTGGGTAGGAATGTTTTCTTATTAGGAATCATGGACTTTGTATTCCCATTGATTCTGCATCTTAGAATGATTGGCCATGAAGTTACCTATTCTTTATAATGTTTTAAAAAGTATTTGCTTCTAAAAAATGCTTTTGAGAACAAGTTCATATAGGTGTAATTATACAGAAGATAAAATGATAGAATATTGGATATATTTGTATTGATGTATATTGGATATTCTGTACATTTAGGAGTGAGGAAAACTCAGCTATAGTTTAGTTCTTTGTGCATATTTCTTCAGCATTAAATAGATTATAGTAATTTTTTCACTGCCTCAAACTTCCATTGAGCTAGATTGCATTAATAGTTCTAATTATTAACTCCTCACTGTATCCATGCCCTATGCTGTGTGACCTTGCTGTCCTTTCCAAAACAGAAAAGAAGTATATTTCCCCTCCTTTTCATTTTAATGTGGTCATGAACCTTGCTTTGTTCCAGAGAATGATTTGGAAATTAAGATGCCTCTCATGAACTTAGACATAAAAAAGCCGTATAAGTGTCAGTGTTTTGCAATTATCCACATAGATTTCTATAACCTCAAAAGCTGTGGAGATTTCTCCCAGCCAGCCAGAAAAAAAATCAATTCTGCAGTGGCCATTAGCTTGGTGCCTCTAATTCAATTTGATTGTGATACTATCTATCCAGAGATAACATCAAATCTCAGAGGTTGAAGGCTCAGTCCCCAAAACTGCCTCATCCTACTTCAGATGACAAACACAAGATCTAAGTAGTTTTACCTGTGTTTTTGACCAACTGATAACAGAATACCTTATTTTATTCCCCTTAAATTTATTGTGCTTCACTGGTTTTTCAGTTTTTACAAATTAAGATTTGTGGCAAACCTGTATCAAGCAAGTCTATGGGCATTATTTTTCAAATAGCGTATACCTGCATTGTGTCTCTGTGTCACATATGGCTAATTATCACAATATTCTAATCACAAATTCATGATCTATGATCAGGGATCTTTTGATGTTAGTATTGTAATTGTCTTGGAGCATCACAAGCTGTGTCCATATAAGACCACACACTTAATAAATGTGTGTTTTCTAACTCTTCTACTGACCGATCACTCCACCATCTCTCTACTACTTTGGGTTCCCTAGTCGCTGAAATTGAAATTAGGCCTGTTAATGACTTAACAATGGACTCTAAGCATCCATGTGAAAGGTAAAGTCCTGCATCTCTCACTTTAAAAGTGAGAAATTATTCATATTACTGAGGAGGATGTGTCGAAAGTTGAGATAAAAGATAATTGTCTTCTGCCCAGTGGTTAGCCAAGTGGATAACACAAAAGAAATGTTCTAGAAGGAAGCTAAAAGGCTACCCACTGTGAGCACATGAATAGTAAGAAAGAAAAACTGCTTTATCGCTGACTTGGAGAAAGTTTTATTGGTCAGTGCAGAAGATCAAACCAGATCTTCACTTCCTTCAGCTAAAACTTTATCAAGAACAAGACTCTTAACTCCCTTCAATTCTATGAAGGCTGAGAGATGTAAAGAATCTTCAGCTGAAACATTGGAAGCTAGAAGAGGTCAGCTCATAAGGTTTAAGGAAAGAAGAGGCCTTCAAACATCAAAATGCATGGCGAAATAGTGAGGATGGAGAGCCGAAGCCATTTCTCCAGAACATCCAGCTAAGATAATAGGTGAAGGTAGCTTCACTAAACAACAGTTTTTCATTTAGACAAAACAACTTTGTAATGAAAGAGGATGCCTTCTAGGACTTCCATAACTACAGAAGACAAGTCAGTGCCTGGCTTCAAAGCTTCAAAGGACACATGGGCTCTCTTTTTAGGGTCTAATACAACTGGTGATCTTAACTTGAAGCCTATGTTCAGTTACCATTCAGAAAATCCTAATGCCTTTAAGAATTATACTAAATCTACTCTTCCTGTGCTATATAAATGGAACAGCAAAGATTGAGTGAGAACACATCTGTTTACAACATGGCTTATTGAGCATTTTAAGCCCAATGAGGAGCACTGTGGCCCATTAGAAAATGTTTCTTGCAAAATTTAGTGCTCATTGACAATGCATGTGTCATTCAAGAGCTCCAATGGAGATGCAATGAGATTAATGCTGTTTTTATGGTTGCTAACACAGCATCCATGCTGTAGCCCATATATCAAGGAGTAATTATGAATTTCAAGTCTTAGTACTTATGAAAATATATTTTGAGGTTGGGGTTGTGGCTCAGTGATAAAGTGCTTGCCTCACGTGTGTGAGGCACTGGGTTCAATTCTCAACATTGCAAATAATAAATGAATAAAATAAAGGTCCTTCAACAACTAAAAATATATTTAAAATAAATAAAGAAAAATAACTATATTTTGTAAGACTATAGCTGCCACTGATATTATTCCTCTGATGAATTTGGGCAAAGTAGATTGAAAAACCTCTGGAAAAACACATCATTCTAGATGCCAGTAAGAGCATCCATAATGAAGGTCAAAATATGCACAGGAACAGGAGTTTGGAAAAGCTGGATGATTTTGAGGGGTTCAAGATTTCCATGATGGAAGGAACTGCAGAAGTGGCAGAAATAACAAGAAAACTAGAATTGCATTTGGAGTCTGAAGATATGACTGAATTCCTGCCATCTCATGAAGAATTGTTCCTCACTGAAGAGCAAAGACAGTGGGTTTTTGAAAGAGAACCTACTCCTGGTGAAGTGACAACCAAGGATTTTGAATATTACAGATACTCAGTTACTATAGCAAGCAGAAAAAGTGAGACAATTGACTTCACTTTTGGGAGAAGTTCTACTATGGCTAAAATATTATCAAACAGCATTGCATGTGACAGAAATTATTTGTGAAAGAAAGGGTCAAGTGATGTGGTAAACTTCCCTGTTGTCTTATTTTGACAAATTACTACAACCACACTTACCTTTCAATGGTGGCATTGAATGATGGCAAATGAATAGCCATCTTTTAAAGGACCATAAATTGACATTTAAAAAATTCTTTAGTCTTCTCTGAAAATATTTGTCCAGTATCTACCAGGTGTTAAACACTATTCTTGAATAGGAGGAAAAATGATGAACCACATGAATGTCACTCCCTCATGTAACTGTCATTTCATAGAGCAGATCATAGAACATAGTGTTTGCAGTAAACTCATACATTATCAAATGTTACAGTTTCCAGTACTCGCTAGTACTATGAAGAAAAATAAAACAGGCTAGAAGAAGAGATAATGCTGGATTCAGGCACTGTATTTTAGATAGTTTTACAAGGAGGGGGTTGTTCAGCAAGTGCCCAAAAGTTTTGAAAGAAGATAACATTGTATAGTTGTTGGAAAATGTCCCAAGCAGGGATAAGTAATTTCTGTAGTCCCTGGAGGGAATAGTAATACAAACTCCAGAAGTGTGGGGAGAGTCAGAAAAGAATATTAACTTATGTTTTCAGAAAAAGTAGGGAAAACTAGGAAACTTTAACTTAAATTTGAGAAGAATAAATTGAAGTGTTTTGTAACAAGGTAATGACAATACATATTCTCTAACATTATTCTTCTGCCAATACCTGCTATATGAAAAATTATCTATAATAGGGCCAGAGTTTGATAAAGAGATTTGCCACACTGTAGTTTTGGCAAGGGGAAGGAGGTTAAAAGTTAGAAAAGTGTTTGCTGGTGATATTGGGGATGGAAAGAAATCATCTTAGGAGTATATATTCTGAAGATAGTTAGGGCTTGTTAATGTATTGAATATGAAAGCAATTGATTGAAAAAAGTTAAGAATGAATCTTGATGTATTTATTTACACAATGGATGAAGGTTGGTGAATGATGGTGCCAATTACTTAGCAGATTTAGGGACAGAGATGTACAGAGTTGGTATTGAGTATATTTAGAATCAAGGGGGATGTGTACAGTAGGATGGCATATAAAAGTCTAAAGTAGAATAAAGAAAAGAGTTCTGATTAGATAAATAAATCTGGAAATCATTTGCATGTGCATGCAGTTGTACTGCATCAGGTCACAAGGCACGGAATGAGGAAATAGAAGAAAAAGGAAAAATGAAATCCTAAGGCATTTCAATATTTTGAGGTTGGAAAAAGAGTATGAAAAGAAGAGAAGGGAACAGCTAGTGTGCAAATGTGTATATTTATGTGTATATGTGTATATTATTCTAGAAACCAAATGAAAAACATGTTTCATATGTTACTAAGAGATAGAGCAAGATAAGGGCTGATATCTGACATTGTATTTTTCAAAAGAAACACCATGAACACCATATTTAACTTAATATATGTATTTCAGAAGTATAATGAGGATGAAAACCCAATTTTAGTGGGAAAATGAATAAGAGGAAACAAGTAAAATAAAGTAAAAACAAAAATATTTGCAGTGTTATAAAAATTTTGCTATTATTAAGGAGGTCAAGCAAATTGGAACCTGGATCACTTGTTGCATCAAGAAATTTTCTGGGTTTTTTTGCTTTGTTTTTGTTTCTGTTTTTTTTTTTTTTTTTTTTTTTGTCTCTCAACCACTGAGCCACACCCACGGCACTATTTATTCATTTATTTGTTTTGTTTGTTTGTTTTATTTTGAGACAGGTCCTCACTAATTTGGTGATGCTGGCTTTGAATTCATGATCCTCCTGCCTCAGTCTTCCTAGCCAATGGAATTACAGATGTATGTCACCATACCTGGCTCTGTTTTTCTTTTTAATGATGGATAGTGGATATTTCTTGGTTGTTAAGGCTTTATAAGTATTAATTCACTTAATAATATCAAACATTTGATTTGGAAGATAGAAAAAACTATTATTTTTATTTATAAATAAGAAATTTTAGGGAGGGAGAAGTAATTTTATAAAGCATGTCCAGATAATAAGCAGCAAATCTAGAAATTTTATCCAACTGATTCTGATTCTATTGCTCAATACCACAATGTTGTACTATCTTTCAAAAACTGTGTGTATGTGTGTGTGTGTGTGTGTGTGCAATTTTGAGCTAATTATAAAGATATATAGTAGATAGGAAAAGATAGATAAAATAGATGATTTAGGAAACATAAATAGTGACTTAGACAATTCTTTTGTAGGAAAGAGGATGTTAAAGTCAAGTGTACAAGTGGAGGGCTCAGCTTTAGGAGGAGGGCAGCTCATGTACTACAGAGAAGTCAATGTGCACAAGAATGGAGAGTTTGTTTCCTCCTAGCCGCTTTTGTCTTTAAGGGAATAAAAACTGAAGTTGTCAGCTAAAAGAAAATCAATTTTTTGAGAATGGAGCATAAAGGTTTGAAAGAATCATTTAAGAAATAAGAAAAGTAATAGTAACACTTTTACCAAACCCTAAGGCCCATCTGAGAGTTCTGAAATTGTGTGTGTGTGTGTTGTGTAAAGAGGGAACAATAGCAGAGCTTTGTGTCTTTTTACACTTCTTCAATGTGTTTGTGTTTTGCAGAAAGTTCAGCTTAAGCTTTGATGGGATTTTTTTTCAACAAATACGATGGAGGAAAGTCTGTGTTGAGGGCGAAGGCCAAGGGTGCTCATAGTGATTGAAAATTGACTTCAGTTGGGTGAAGAGGAGAAAAATGACATTAGATGGCTGATGATGAAAAAGTGAGAGGATTATCAATGGTTTGGCAGTTTTAAAGAGCCTGAAAGATTGTTGGAATGGAACAATAGAGACCTGGAATGATAAAAACCCATGATCAGAGAGGTAGTAAAACTGCAAATATCCAGTTAATGTCTGATCAAAGAACCCTGTGCTTTAAGTGAGTTTTAGAAAACAATATTACTGAAAGTGAGGTCAAGAAATTAAGCAGGCTAGGTGTTACATTAAATTCCTATTTGGAATTTGATATTTCAAAGAATGATAACAAATGTAGTTTTAGGAAAGGAAGATCATGAACCTATTGCTAAAACATTCTATGAGTGAGAAAGAATGGGGATTTGAAAAATATCCACACATGGAAAGATAATGGTAGGTATAGCTAATAACATGTGCTTCAATATAGCTAAGTTGATTGAGAGACAAGAATAGACAAATATTCCAGATGCAGCAATGAGAAGCAAAGACCACACCACCTCTAAGCTATCTCATTTGTAGAATGATAGAGAAAAATCGTTCTTTGCTTAAGAGATTTTCAGGGAAAGAAGTGACCTTGAAAATAGCTGTTTCAATTAGAGCAAGTAAGTGAAGTGAATTCTCAAAGAAGATGGTGAGTAGATAAGCAATTTTGCTGATGACTTAAAGGCCTTTCTCAGGTGCTTTAATGGAAGTGTTCACAACATTAGGAAGTGTGGAATATTGGGTTGCATTAGTGGAGGAATGAAGAGAGACTTTAGTTGTAAGTGGTCAAATGAAGATGGAGACTGGCTGATTTCTAGTGACCAATTATATAAACATGATATAGGGCTTAATAGAATTATTCCTACTGGTTTCTTTGGGGAAGATGAAGAATCAATATTTATCATAACCTCCTTAGGATCAGTCTTCCAGGCTATAGTAAAGCGCTTCATGCAAAACAACATGGTAGAATAATTCTCACCTGATGCATCTTTTGCTGAGTTATAGCTCAGGTTTTGAGTGCCTGAATCTCTATAAGAAAACTTTTCTTATATCCAACTCCAGTTCTTTAGGCTCCCACTGACTTAAGCAGATAGGAGTTGTAAAGAACGATGAAATTGATACTGCTATTATTACTTGGATATGGTTTGAGTGTCCCCCAGGAGATCATATGTTGAAATTAAATCTTCACTGTGAGATATAAGAGGGTGGGAATTTGATCAGTCTATGGTATTTGGAGGTGGGATCTTTGGGAGGCAATTAGCATTGGATAAGTTATTCAGGGAAGATCCCCCATTATTAAATTCAAGTGGCTGTATAAGGAGAGAGAGACCAAAGTATAGCCATACATGTGTCCCTGTCTCTTGCCATGAGACATTCTGCACTGCCCTGAGACTCTGCTAATGAGAAGTTCATCACCACATACAGTTCCTGGGGCTTGATTCCTGGAACTACAAGTTAAAATAATCCACTTTTCTTATGAAATTTTCTAGCTGTGGGTATTTTGGATCAATTGGTACAAAAGTGGACCAATTCAAATACATTTTCCATAAGAACTCCAACTCACTAATCTAAAACTGGCTGCCAAGACACTGATATAAATGTAGAGTTAAGCCAAATGGGACTCTCCACAATTTACCTTATTAGGCATAAAGTCAGGTCAAAGGGCTAGAAACATAAATGGGAAGTTCTCTACCTCATGATGAAGCTCCATCTTTTCTTTTTCTTTTATAATTACAGTTGTCTCAATGTTCTTTTTAAAAGATCAGGTTTAAACTAGAATACAGGCACCTGAAAGTGAAGATTAAATTTGGATATGTGGTTCATATGAAGAGCTAAAAAACTGGCTTACATCCATACTTAGTGCTGTTTGTAGATAGCAAAGTATGTGAACTACTGACTAACACTTCCCATACTGTTTTGAGTTAAAAGATCAGTGTAGTGTTCACATGTATAAAGTTTATCAAATTGAATTTTAAATATATAATATAAAAGCTTTGAGTCTTGAAATAGGCTTATTTCAATATAGTTTAATGAACTGAAGGCAAAGAATGACCAATAACCCTGTAAAGACCTCTCAGAAGAAAAGTCTCATCATCATTGTTAAAGGGTATGATTCAAGGTCAAAGTTATTCTATTTGAAGAGAGTACACTATAAAAATCCATAGTCCTAAGAAGTTATTTTAACGCATTTATGAAAATTAAGATGTCCTTAGGACAACTTTATTACTCATAAATAAAAATTAAATAGAAGAGTAAAGGGACTTTTTGACATATTCACCACTTTTAGAAGGAGCCTGATCAGTCTCAATGTTTTCAGATGTTAAAAAGTCACCTGTAATTGTCTATTCTACTTAGAATTTTTTTTTTAAAAAAACACAAGCTCTTGACAACTAATGGAAGCTCTAAATTTCTTTTAAAATTTTTTTTTCGTTATATATGACAGCAGAATGCATTATAATTCTTATTACACATATAGAGAACAATTTTTCATATCTCTGGTAGTATACAAAGTATATTCACACCAATTCATGTGTTCATACATGTATTTTGGATAATAATGTCTATCACATTCCACTATCATTTCTAACCCCCTGCCCCCTCCCTTCCCCTTCCACCCCTCTGCCCTATCTAGAACATGAACAAAACTCAACTCAAAATGGATCAAGGACTTAGGAAAAAAAAACAGAGACCCTATGTCTAATAGAAGAAAAAGTAGACCCTAATCTTCATCATGTGGGATTAGGCCTCATCTTCTTTAATAAGACTCCTTTGGCACAAGAATTAAAATCAAGAATCAATAAATGGGATGGACTCAAATTAAAATGTTTCTTCTCAGCAAAAGAAACAATCTGTCAGGCGAATAGAGAGCCTACATCATGGAAGCAAATTTTTACCCCTCACACATCAGAAGATCACTAATCTCTAGGGTATATAAAGAACTCAAAAAGTTAAACACCAAAAAAAAAACACCCAAATAACCCAATCAATGAATGGGCCAAGGAACTGAACAGACACTTCTCAGAAGATGATATATAATCAATCAAAAAATATATTAAGAAAAAGTCCATCATCGCTAGCAATTAGAGAAATGCAAATCAAAACCACTCTAAGATTTTATCTCACTCCAGACAGAATGGTAGCTATTATGAATAAAAACAATTATAAGGGTTGGCAACATGTGGGGGAAAAGGTACACTCATACACTGCTGGTGGGACCACAAATTGGTGCAGCCAATATGGAAAGCAGTATGGAGATTTCTTGGAAAATTGGGAATGGAACCACCATTCAACCCAGCTATCCCTCTTTTTGAACTATTCCAAAGGACTTTGAAACTGCATACTACAGGGACACAGCCACATCAATGTTTATAGCAGCACAATTCACAATAGCTAAATTGTGGAACCAACCTAGATGCCCTTCAATAGATGAATGGATTTTTTTAAAAATGTGGCATATATACACAATGGAACATTACTCAGAAATAAAAGAGAATAAAATCATGGCATTTGCAGGTAAATGGATGAAGTTAGAGAAGATAATGCTAAGTGAAGTTAACCAATCCCAAAAAACCAAATGCCAAATGTTTTCTCTGATATAAGAAGGCTGATCCATAGTGCATTAGGAAGAGGGAGCATGGGAGGAATAGATGAACTCTCAGTTTCTTAAAAGTAAGAATGTACAAAATAATGTCTTTTTAAAGATTATAACATACTTCATAATGAAAGGTAGAGTGCTATTGTTTCTTTTAATGAAAGACCTGATAACATAGTCAGAGAATCCAGGTGTAAACTGTTAAATATTTCTCCACACTTGTGCAATTGGTTTATATGGTTCTGTTAGTGCAGCTTATTGAAGTGTCATATAAACAATGGATGAGTTCTTTCTTATAATTTAATTCACACATTCTAAGTTTTAAAATTCTTTCTCTCCAGAAACGTATCCAATTTCTTATGCTGAAAATGATTCGATATAAATGGCCATGCTCTTATTCTTTAGTATCGACAAGAAAATTCTACCTAAAAAGCAAAAATTTTAACATTTAGAGTATGGTATTGGTGTGTATGTGAGCTTGTGTGTAATTTGATGACAGTTTCTCATTTCTCAAGCAGCTTATTTTCTTAAGAATTACATCTATCATCTACCATTTGCATTGTTGGATATTTTATTATCAAAACTAAAATTAACCCCTCAGTGTATACACATGAATGATAAAAAAAAGCCTATAAATGATGTAGTCAGTGTACCACATATGGAGGAATTAAAGTAGCTTTCTTTGCCAGTCACTAAAAAGAAAAGAAGATGAAGGTAGAAAATAAATAAAGGGGTATTGGCTTCAGAGTGTCCACTAGTCCACATTGATAAAAAAAAGAACTATACATGTGATTTCATGTCCTGAAAGAATCAGAGGAACGTGCTGAGAGCCACAGCCAAGTCGGAATGGCCCCTGGCATTTTGCCAATAGTATTGGTTGAGAGGCAAGCCATTAAGATGATGCTGGATTGATTCGGTTGTATATTAGACCTTTACTGTCCACCTCGGCCTACTACTTTGGAGATCTCGCGCTACTTTGGAGTTCTTGCGGAGATTCCCAGAGAGTTCCCATTGGTTGGGGAAGTGCTGGAGGAGGGATTTTCCCTTTGGTGGTTCCTGGAGGAGCCCCGTGGTGTTCGGGACAGTTCCTTAGGGAGCCTGTGTGGAGTGTGCTGGTGGAGTTCAGAAATAAAGTTTGTTCCTGCTTCAGTGGCTCGTGATTTGTGCCCAGCCAGACTGCAGCAGGAATGAGTTTTTATAGGTATTTTCTAGCACTGGAAACTTTCTTAAAATTACAAATTAAACATGTGGAAAATTACAAATTAGGGTATAAAGTGCAACCAAGGTAAATATATTATTACAAAATAATGCCACTTTATTTAATATGTAACTTTATTAAAAGTTTTTCCTTTGCCTTATCATTTGAATGTAGAGTCCTTATGATTACTCTTTCTACATTTTCATCCTTTCTCTAGATGTATCTACAATAATAATTCAGAAAATAGGGAAAACCTATTTCCAGCTACACAAAATTTACCTAGCCAGTTATTGAATTATTTCTATGTAAGTTAAATTTTCACTTGATTTTAAAAGTCAACATATATTTGATTTTGTCTAATCCATAAAATAATTTGAATAACTGTAATATACAGTAGTCAAAATATTTGTGTCTTATAGATATGGCTTGCTTGGATGATTGGAAAATGTAAAAAAATTATTAATGTAAAAGATTCTTTAGTCACAGGTGCTATGTTAAACACTAGTAATGCAACAATGAAATATGGAAAAAAACTTCATAAAATTTCTTCCTCAACAACTTCACAATCCTGTGAAGAAGAAGAACAATAGGCAATTAAAACACAGAATTATGTTAGGAAATTCATACATATTATAGAGAACCACAAAGAAGTATCTATTCCAAACTGGAAGGTGGTGGGTCTGGGGCCAAGGATATCATGGCCAAGTTGAACTCTTAATGAAATTGAAAAAACAGGTGTTATTTGAGAGGCAACTGGCAATGCTGACAAAATTAAACTTTTAAGCATAAGAGACCTGGAGGTGAGAAAAGTCTTAAATGGTTACTCAAACTAGGTGAATGGAGCTAGAGCACTATGTATGAGGATTTGAGAGGCAGAAAATATTTGAAGAAACAATAGCCAAACATGTTATAGCAATGAACAAATGAAAGCCAGTATAATATTTTAAACATTTATGGGAGGAATAAGGTAGTGAAGACATTGATCAACTTGATCATATTTGCATTTAGAATAATATAATGAACTCTCTGGAAGTTGATTAGAGATTGGAAGAATTGAAAAGGTCATCTTGAAGAGATGTGGTTGGCAGAATTCCAAATGACTCAGAATTACCCTTTCCCTTTCAGATCGCTAGTCCATGTGTGGGGGTTAAACTCTAAATATGATTAGACATTGCTTCCCTGATGATATTCTGTTATATGACAAGGGGTTTTGGAGATATAATTAAATTTTCAAATCATCGACTTTCCTATATGAAAATTATCCTGGGTGGACTGGACCTAGTCAGAGAGTCCTCTTGACTAATTTGAAGATCAGCATAATTGAGTGGGAGAGAAATACCATGTTGCTGGCTTTGAAGATGAAGGAGATCACTGGACAAGGAATGCAGGTGGCTTCTAGGACTTGAAAGAGGCTTCTAGATAATAAGCAGCAAAGAAAAAAGAACCTCAGCCCTCATTGCATGAAACTTCATCCTGTCCAAACTGTATGCCCTTAGAAGGCAATCCCAAGGTCCACAGAACACAGCCCAGGTGAGACCATAATAATTAGCCTTGTGAGATCCTTACCGGAGAACCCAATGATGCCCAATCCTTATTTCTTGGCTATAGAACCATAAGATAATAAATGGGCATTTTGTATGGATAAATTTGTGAATACTTATATACAGAGTTACAAAAAACTGTGCTGTGAATGAATAATTATGAATGTAATGCACTCCACTATTGTCATGTATGTAAGAAATAAATTTAAAAAAAGAAAGAAAAATAAATAAAAAATAAAATAAAATACTATTTGTAACTATATAAAAACTTTTATTACCTTAGCTCGTGAACCTGGATTATTTATCACCACATTCATTTTTATAGTTTTTTTTATTTTAAAGATAAGCTTTATTTTTCCTAGAAAAAAATATTTCAAAAATTCTTCCTGTTATTATTAAGTTACCTTTAAAGTTAATACTTATTTTTAATTCATGATGTAATAAAAATGAGTCTTTCTTTTTAGATGGGCACCCATTCTTATGTATCATCATCAAACTCATTTCCACTGTAAAATGAGAAATACATGCTCAATTATTATAAACACCACAAAATTTGAACTACAGAGAAAAATTAACTTTTTAAAAATTTTTGCTTATTTTTGTTGCATTTTCTAAATATTTACCATTGCTATTATTATGATTATAGAAATTGTATACATGGGATATTTACCATAACAATATATATATATATATAGTTATATATATATATATATATATATATATATATATAGTTATATAACAATAACTATATATATATATATATATATATATATATAAAAGTAATATTAAATATTTCTGTTTTACAAGTAAAGCTGTTTACTGAAATGTTACAGAATCCTATTAAATAATAGCTTCAAGGGATATATTCTAATGTTTATATTATAATGATGGTACCTGAAGCAATGTTTATCTATTTCTTGGCACATAGTTTTCCTGGCTACCTTTAAATTACTACTGTCATACTACTCTAAGACAGCAGGAGCATATTATTTTAAAATGCTATTTCTTGGGTTTCCATTATAATAAGACTTTCTTTTATCATAGTTATTTAATATTATTACACAATTTCTATCCTCCACCAAATAATTTCATTTGGGCATTGCCAGCAAAAGAAATTTGTCTTGAGTGTAGCATGTACTTTAATTTCATGCCAAATAAAGTTTCATTCTGTGAATATATCTGATATATTTTTATACCTGGGAAATAAAATCATTATTAGAATTTATTATCCTAAAGAGATATTAGGCAAGGGATTTGGAACTAAGTAATAAAAACATGAAAAAATCTGGAATGATAATATCTTAAATATGTGATTAAATATCACATTTATTTTTCTTTTTACTTTTGAGGAGAATGTGCTTTTAGTTTGTTACTTTTTTCACCATAATTCATTGTATCAGTGGACTGTCACTGTACTTAGACATCTGGAACACATCACATTGAAGAATTGCCAGGGCTCAGAACCAATAAATGAGGGTTTACTCTGAAGAATAAACATTAAGAATATGATCCTAGCTTTGTTATAGTAATTATGTGATGGAAAATATTTGGTCTTAGATCTTTATAATATCTTGCTGCCTGAAAAATTGTTATTGCCACTCTCTTGAAACCTTAAACAACATCATCTATCATTTAACTGAAAAATCCAATTTGTATGGATTTTTTTTAAAAAAACTCCAAAAGATAGCTAATGACGCCTTTCCCACCCCCAAAGTGTGAATAATATGGTACAAAACTTTAACCACAAGTTTTGAGAGACACTCAACATAATTAACTTCTAAAAGTTTGGCCTCAATACTTCAGAAAAACACTTAAAACAAGAGAGCTTTTTAACTGCTCTAGACAGAATTCCATTCTGCTTTTATCTTTGAAGAGGATTTCCCTATAATTCTAGCAGTTCAGCCAGATTGTTTGCACACGACTGAGCAGAAATAACATATATTTTTTTTACATCAATATATTTAATATCACAGGTCTTCAATGTACTGACACAGTGTTGGCAGTATTAACAATGTAGACATCATTAGCTTTCAAAAGATCCATAATTGAAAAGTCAGACTGCAGAAAAATGTCATCTTGTGTGTACTATGCTAAGGGAATAAAGCTTTGCATAAGAGCAAATAAAACCTCAATTATGTCTGCAGTTGACTCTATAGGCACTCAGCTGCATTCAGCCTGGTGTTTCCATCTCTGATGAAGATTTTCTCCTAAATTCTGAAAAAGAGTTCATTCTCCATCTTCCTTGCTCTTTAGAAACCAGCTAGGTTAGAAAGCTACAGATTTACATAGTGGGTTTGCAAATAGTATGTTTTAATATATAAAGGTAACAAACATGAAAGTTTTGTGAGTCTCTAATAAATAATTTTACAGATTTCTTCTAGAAGCAGAATTCTTGGCATAATGTATCTAATTACTTTTTTGATTCAGTTATAGATGATCTTTAATTTCAATGTTAAAATTATATATTTTAATAAAGTCATAAATACAAAAATATTCTAAACAAGAAAAATTGCTTTGAAGTAAATATTCATTTCTTTTTTCCTTTCTCTTCCTCTCCTCCCACCCCCATTCTCTTTTTATTCATATTGCACTCCTGTATCTTACCTATACTTTATGATTTGGAGGTGGGTGGTAAAGGGAAACAAAGGTTTTTGAAATTCAGTAAAATAAACTGACACACCACAGATTTAAAGTTATTCTATCTGCGCTCTGTAGGCAATCCAGCTTAGAGAGATTTAAGCCTAACCCTAAGTTGCTATTTTGGTTCACACAAGCTGTCTTGGGGCAAGCATGGTCTCCAGTGGGAGGTAGCTTTATGCTGGGATGGGGTTGAGCCAGCTCATGGCTCAGGTGTACAGTATGATCTTTGCTATTAATTTCACTCTATATGATACCAGTATAGACTTGAAAAATTATATGACCATGTCTTTTGACTGCCAAGACTCCCTTCAATTATATCTGAAAAAGCAAGGAAGACAAAGCAAGGAAGTTTACAAGAATGATGACTGACATGTGAGGTTAAGTAATGTGAATCTTTTCCTAGCACTGAATATGTAAAGAAGCTCTTGCAAATAAAAACTATAATATATAAATAAGATATGGAATTACTTTGTTGTGTACTTTAGAGTAATTTAATAAACACTTGAATTTGACTAACCTCTGAGCTAAATGATTTGGGGGTAAAACTAATAATGTGAACAAAAATTCTAAAGTCAGACTGCTGGGGTTTGAACCCCAGCTTTCCCACTTAATCACTGTTTGTATCTTTGACTAAGAGACATTTTGGCAACTTCTATTCCTTAAATTTCAAAGGGTAATTATAATTCCCATCAAGTCAAAAGTAATGATCACTCCTGTTTTATGATTGGTTCTGAAGATTCAATGACTAGTTCATCAAAAATAGTAGTTTTTACTGGGGATGATTCTCATCCACACACCCCCACCAACTTGCAGTCAAGGTAACATTTAGCCATATGTAAAAATACCTGGGCTAGTCATAAATGGTGTGTGTGTGTGTGTGTGTGTGTGTGTGTGCATGTATGAAACTGGCACCTATTAGAGAGAGCCCAAGGTGCAGCTGCACATCTTACAGTGCATAGGACAACACCTGCAACAAAATCCTTCCATCCAACTTTCAGCAGCAATGAGGTTAAGAAACTCTGCTATAAGTCTTATTATGGTTTCGATATTTGGTGTTCCACAAAAGCTCATGTTGAGAGACAAAGCAAGGAAGTTTAAAGGTGAAATGATTAAATTATGAGAGACTTATAGTGCATGAATCCCCTCATAGGGATTAATTGGGTAGTAACCACAGTGCATGAATCCCCTCATAGGGATTAATTGGGTAGTAACTATAGGCAGGTAGGGTGTGGCTGGAGGAGGTGGATCCCTGGGCTTATGCTATTGGGATTTCTATTTTGTCCTTTTTCTCTGTTTCCTGGTGCCATGTCCCCAGCTGCTTTTCTCTGTCACACTCTTCGACCATGACATCCTGCCTTACTTCAATCCCCAAGTAAAGGTGTTGACTATGGACCGAGACCTCTGAAACCATGAGCCCACAAATAAGCTTTTTTTCCTATAATTCGTGCCAGATCCTCAGTCACAGCAGCAAAAAAAGTTGACTAAAACAAGTTAGTGCCTCTATTGAAGCAGTACCTCCATTTTTTAACACTAAAAATGTTAAATATTATTTGAAAAATATTAAATTTTATTTATTTTGATTTAATAGACACAAACTTTTTTATTACTTTTCAATTTTTCCATTGCTTCTATATTTAATATTTTCCTGTGAGAGTTAAATCTTACATAGACCACCATTTCTTAAGCAGCTAAATCAAAATTTTGAAACATTTTTTAAAAATCACATTTCCTCTGAGAAATGCATTCCCAGAACACTAGATAGTGGACTTAAGTTTAGTAACTGCTGTCTTTTTTTTTTTTCCTACCCACATCCTTTAAACTCTATATGCTTTCACAACAAAAAGAGTTCAGCATATTTTTAATTTTAATTAAATTGATATTTAATTTTGCAGGCTTCTTGTTGACACACAAAGAAATGAGAAAGCTGGGATGAGAATAAAGGCAAACGGTACCTACATACAATAAATTTACCTTGATGACAGGTTATCTGGCCCATTTTCATGTCTATGAATTACCTGAGACTGGATACTTTATAATGAAAAGAGGCTTTTTTAGCTTACAGTTTTATAAGCTAAAATACCAAATAGCATTATACTGATTCTGGCAAAGGCCTCATTGGTTTCATCACATCATGGCAGATGGCATCATTGTGAGACTGTGTGTAAGAGGGAGAGAGAACATGGGAGACAGTGCCAGACAGTGGGGATGGGCTGGTCTTGCTCTTTCATAGCAACCCATTCTCATAGGAACTAAATCACATTTTGAGATCAATTACCACCTCCTAGGCCCCAACTCTTAAAGGTTCTACATCAGCTCCCAACATTGCCACAAAAAGGGTCAAGTTTCAACACCTGATCTTCTGAGGGACAAACCAAAATCATATCTGAACCACAACCACATGAAACAAATGATTGAAAAAAAAAATGTCTTCTTCATAAGGGATACAAAGGACAGAAACTGACTCAGGTCTAAGCTGAAAGAAATAAGTGAAATGAGATCTGATTACTTGCACAATACACAGAGACATATAAACAAGGAAGCCAGATTCTCATCTTGAGAGTTGTCTGATTAGCATGCCCCCACTCAACACGCTGCTGTCGTGAATATCGCTTTCTCAGAACACGTGAGGCCGTAACTGCTGTATTGTCAAACACAACTAACTCTTGATCATACCAGCAGGATTATCAATCCCAGACTATGTCAAAAGCTCCTGTTGTTTTTTTTACAGCAACCAGTTGTCAGAATATCTGCCCATTATACTTTCAGAAAGGAGGTATCATAAAATAGTACAGTGAAGGCTCTTAAGAGATGAGAATTTCAAGAAGAGCTAGTCTAAATACCTAGGGATTCATGCTACAGCTAAAGTGAAGTTTGGGGGAGTGTCATTCAGTGTATAGCTTTTGTTGATTCCTTCAATGTGTGACCTAGGACTTTCTCAAATAGTGTATGAAGAAGTTGTGATTTTCATGGATTGTATTTTTAAATTACAGAGTTTCCATTTTAAAAAATTGTGTCGCTGCTTGTAGGTCTGTGAACACAAGCCAACATGTGTGAAGAAAAAAAAAAAATATATATATATATATATACACACTTTTAAGGGCCTAGGTTATTTGTTAAATGGGAATTTCATATTTGATGAAAGGTTGTCAGATTTTGGCTAACCATTTGAAGATACAAACATGCACAAACTGCTGACTCAGAGAAATAAAAGGAAGGAGGACCAGAAGACAGTACTAAAATGTTATTTTCTTTGTCTGTGTAATCTCAGTACACAAAAGCCTAAATTTAAAATTTTTACTGACTGTAAAATTTATATAGTACATTGCTAACAGATGTAATTGTTGGACAGATAACATGCTCATAAACCATTTTTTAAACTTGAAAATGTGTCTCCAGGCAATAGTATCTGTGCCGATAGCCAAGGGTGTACATGCCTATCATTAGTCTCACTGGTAATGTTGAAACGATCTTTGCATGACACTTAGCTGAGTTTGGCAAGATTAAGTGAAGGCTAGCATTCAAACTGCGGTTCCAAAGGGAAATTCTCCTGGATAGGTGACTATCACAACTCCCCTTAGAAGAAAAGCAGTAAGATCAAGTTTGTCTGATGGGATTCAAAGGGGCAAAGTTTGCTTTTGACATACAAATTCCAATCCATGAAGGCTTTTAGTTGGGTTTCTTCATCTTGTGATTCGAAAATTTCCTAATGCTGAAAGCATTTTATATTCTACCATTTGTGCAATGCTTATATATTGGTGAGCTATTGCTGGTTCTCCATAACTAATTAGATGTTTAAACAATTATGGTCTCCTGGTATTTGTTTTTCTCAATTTTATGTTCTTAAATATTGTATACATTTTACATACTCTTCTCTTATTATGCTAATATCTGTTATGCTAAATTTGTTTCCTCTTACTTCTTTTGTTTCCTAATTATGGTAACTTGTTTTTTTGTATTTGGCATTTGTTAGTAATTAAGACTAGTTTCTGTTTTTAATAATTGAAAACTGGGCAAAGAGATTAAGGATTTCCAGACTATTGAAGTTACCTCTATTAATACCAAAGGCTGCAACAACCCAAAACTTATTAATTTCTCAACTTGAGAGGCTCTGACCTGCTCAGGTAGTCTAATGAACAAGTCAAGCCTATGCTTTTGTGTTCAGGAAACAGCATTTACCCCATCCAGAGCTGCAGTTGAGGCTTACAGCTCTCTGTCTGGTTCTATCGTTTAGAACACTTGTTTTAATCAAGACTCTCATTGTCAGATGTTCCCAGCCTTATGCAGGACCCAGGCTTAGCTGCCTGCCTTATGAGAACCCACAAGAATTGGTTACTAATTTCTACAAAACTCAAGTTTTCTGATAATAGAATTTGCTCTTGGGACAATCATAACTCCCATTTACTACTTTGATTCCAGCTCAAGAGGGGTATGTATGTGTGTGTGTATGTGTGTGTGTGTGTGTGTGTGAATGAGAACATGGCTTGGGTACCAGAAAATTGGGCTTGTACTTTAGATTCAGGGAACAAATTAATTTAATATCAATTAGTAGTATCAGATTAATTGTGATACTTCACTCTTCCATGAATTACTTTATGGCTACTCTATCTATTTGCAGTTAAGAGGTCAGTAATATTTACTCCCAATGAACTCACATTAATTTATTCAAGTAGTTTCTTTATGTTTTTTCTGTATATCTGCTGATGTTATAGACTTTTGTGTGTAGAAATTCATCTGCTAGATTTTTGCTGTGGATTTTCCCTTACCCATCGCCATGGTCTGAACACTTGTGCTCCCTTAATAATTTTTGTATTGATGTCCTAATAGTAGTAGGAGGTAGGGCCTTTGGGAGATGATTAAATCATGAGGGTGGAGCCCTTATGAATGGGATTAGTGTCCCTCAAAAAGAGGCCCAAGGGAGCTCATTAGCCCTTTACACCACATGGAGACACAGTGAGAAGTTGCCATCCATGACTCAAGAAAATGGCCCTATCTCATACTAAATATACATTTGATCTTATACTTCCCGTCTCTAGAAATGTAAAAAAGAACTTCCTGCTTCTTTAAGGCATCCAGTCTAAAATATTTTGTTATAGCAGGCTGACTAGATTAAGACATTTTTATAAAGTAATATATTTTATGCTATTTAGTACTTTTTGCCCTTGAATTTTCTTTGTCTGATATTGATGTTGTGACTCCTGATTTATTTTTGGTTTTTTATTAGTCTACTATATATTCTTATCATTTGTTTCTCAGTGCAAGTCAGTTTGGTTTAGATGATTCTCCGTACACACAATACAAATAAATATTTATAATGATCCAAAGAAAATTGTTAACCTTTTAACAAATGAGCTGTTATTTGCATTTTTTAAAAAATCAAGATGTTCTGTTTTAGTTTACTTTTCACAAATATACCTATTCTATTTACGTAGCTTTTCAAATAATTTCTTACTATATGAGTAAATTGATTGTGATTTCCCTTCACCCCACGTGTTACTTACCCTTTTGTTTGTATATTATTTTAGCTTTTTGTATAGCAATGAACTATGCTGTGTATGGGCTTTTTTTTTTTTTCCTAAAGATTACCTTTAAAATCAGATTTAGGTTTTATGGAATTAAAATTTACACAACTAGAAAAAATGTTTGTTTTAAGAAGAGGAATAGAAAGTAATTAAGTAAAATTAACTGGCCAAGTCTGCGGGAAAAAACAAAACAGGAGCCTTATAATTTAAGCTTCATTAGCTTCATTTTCAATACAGTAGAGTTTATTTCTTGTCTTCTTAATAACAGACTAATTTTTATGTTCATTAAAATAAAAAATTAGTCTGTTATTAAGGGTTTATTAACCCCTATAATAAGCAATGATATGTTTAAAAATTGCTTCTTTCTTCCTCTTTTCTTTTCCTATCAATTAATTTTAGTTGATTATTAATTCATTTTATCATTTTTGATTTTTTCATATTTTATTTTTAGGTTTTAGCCATAAAACAAGAAAAATAGTATACTTACATTACTAATACCTTCCTATTCCTTGGTTATTATTTTTTTAAATGGATTATTATTATTTATATCATCACTCTTGACCTATCTCTATTTTATCTGGATCAATATTTAAGTTTAGTCTTGTGGTCATTATCAATGCTCTTGATTTTTCTTTTTTTTTTTGTTTTGTTACATGTTTCACTTGTTTTTCTTCTAGGTTACAAATTATAATTGGATCATCTTCAAATTACATATGAATCACACTTTGTGTGAACTTTACAATTTTTATTTCTTTTATAATTTTTTGGTCTATTATAAATTTTATATCCCTTTTCTTTCTTTTTTCTTCCCTGAGTTCTCTTTGTTTTGGCTTCTTTTTTCGTGTACTTTACCTGAATTGAAGTGAGTGCTTTTGTCTTTTGTTATATATTTGCAGAAATTTGACGAAAGCAAAGGCCAGAAACATACTGTGAGCAATATTTCTACTAAGGCAGGAACTGTTTCTTCTTAGCTAGGTTAATGAATCAAATGAGTTCCCTGAGCTAATACCATCTTCCCCTACCCTTGGTCCAGCCAGTCAAGGTTGGCATTTGTGGGGTTGCTCAGAATTCAGTCCCTCTCACCCCCTCTTGCTTCAGTAACATACTTTTTGCAAAATATGGAAGAAATTGTTATATTGCCGAGTCTTCCCTAAGAAGAGGATTTTCTTTGAAATCAGTTTAATTAGAGGGACTCTTTCAAATACTGATTCTTTTATAAAGTATTGGATTTGCACACCTTAGATATATAACTATCATATGAAATTGTATGATGAGAAGATTTTTTTTTCATTTCTGAGATCTGTAGATGTAGGTATCCTCTTTTACCATCTTCTTACACCTCATTTGGTGAGTAAATTGATTGTGATTTCCCTTTCACCCCACTTTGTGTTTTACCATTTCATTCATATATATATATATATATATATATATATATATATATATATATATATTTCCTTGTTTTGTTGAATATAAATTTTATACATTTTTATTTTCATCTTTGTTGGTTTGGGACCATTTCTAAGAGTGTAAGGGGGAAATCCTTATTTATCTCGTATCATGTTATGATCATTTACTTTCTATCCACTATATAAAATAAGAATATTCACTATGAGAAAAGGTGTTCACAAAACATTTATTTGTTTTCTTGAACTTAATAGTAGGGTCTGAGTAAAAGCTAAGGAAATTTCTTATCCTATCATTGCTATAGTTTATATATGAGGTGTCCCCCAAAAGGTCATTTGTGAAACAAGGCAAGAATGTTCAGTAGTGAAATGGTTGGATCCTGAGAGTTGTAACTTAATCATGAGGTTAATCCCCTGAGGTAGATTAATCCACTAGTGTGGATTAACTGGGTGGTAACTGGGTAGGTGGGGTCTGGCTGGAGGATGTAGGTCATTGGAGGCAAGACTTTGAAGTTTCTATTTTCCCTGGTGGGCAAAGCTCTCTTTCTGCTTCCTGGTTGCCATGTCCTGAATTGCCTTCCGCTGTTGTACCCTTCCACCATGATTTCTGCTTGACCTGTGCCTAGAGCAATGGAGCTGGCTGACCATGGACTGAACTTCTGAAGTTGAACCAAAAGAAACCTTTCTTCTCAACATTGTTCTTGTCAGGTCTTTTGTTCATAGCAACAACAACAATGACAACAACAACACAAGTGATTAAAACAATAATTTTCCATTATGTTCTACACATACACACCACAAGGAACTTATTTAGTGGGTTAACCTGGAAGAAAAATAGCTCACACTAGTACTGGATTTTTATGTACACCATCACCATTCTACGTATGCATCTCAAACGAGAATTTAAAAGGAGACCAATTTTTCCACCACTCAACAATAATAATTTTCTCTAAGGTACTAGAGGAGCTTTTGTGCCCAATCAAAATTTTATGGGCTCTATCACTATATCAGGACTGTGAGAGACATGGTATCACCTCAACTAACAAAGTATTTATAAGTATTTATCCGTTTGTGGATAAAAGAATCATCAGTTAATGTTGTTACATTTTGATGACTATATATTCAATGGGTCAAAGCCAAAAGACTAAAAGGGAAGACATAGGAAGAGACAGTCAAAAATGAGTGGAAAATGGTGATATGTCTTGGAATCAGGGGAAAAAAAAAACAAGTGAATGGAATGAAAAATGAATGTATTGATCAATAGAGAGACAGAGAATAAGGCCACCTGGTGGTCCAGATGTGGAAAGCTTAGTTAATGGATAATGGCAGTTGTGGAAGAGATAGCAAAAAGCTGTGATTCTAAAAGATAACTCAGAAACAAAAAACTTTGATAATTCATTTTTTAAAAGATCAAAAAAGACAGAAATGTTTTCTTTAGAAGTTTTACCAAGATTTCTCACATGAGTCAATAGAATTTAGTGTTGTTCCTTGTATGTTTGTAGAACTTTAAATCAGTAGTGATGACTTTGACTTCATACAAGTTGCATTAGAGATCACGGTGGGATGTCCAAATGTTGGCTTTCCTATGACTTTTAAATAAAATTAAATTGCTTTTGCTTGATTTAGAGTTAAAATAACCAAGATCTTTCTATGGAAATTGTGAATGCCTATTGCAAATAGAAAGTTCTAGCAAGTGTGGCTCTAGAAAACAGTAGAATAAAAATACTCAGGACAACCAATGTCTATTGCTTATTTTTAAGGGTAAAGGAATCCTCTTTTTAAATATGTTTGGAGTTTGGGATTAATCTCAGAGTGCCCAAGATTTTCTGAATTTTAGCTCTGAACATTAATGTGCAATATTTCTCACTACTTAATCAAGTGAAAGCCATTCAATGTTGCTTATTAAAATTTTTATTACAAAAGCCCTACTTGTTTATTATAAACAAAAATAGAATACAGATTAGCCAAGTGAAGAAAAGGTCTAAAACCCCTATTTATTATTGTTACCTACTTTGTTAATCAATTGGTCACAGTGGCATTGGTTTAGCCAATAGTATGCAAAAATAATTTTAGCAACTAATTCTCAGAACACTTAATATAACATATTTTTAGGTGCTTTGGGGAATAACTTTCTGTGGAGCATCATAAAGATGGATAAAACAAGAACAGCATAATTTTGAGAGTTGGAAGTACTGTAACAAGTTTTGTTGTAGTTCTACTACCAAGACTTGATTTGTATAATTAATTACTAGTGATGATACTACTAGTTGGATAAAAAATGATACTTGGTCTCATAAATCTGCTAACTTCATACTACAAACAAATTTTAAAAACAGCTGGTATCTCTTCCTCTCAATTATAAATTTTTCACAGAAAACAGTTTTAATGTTTTTACTTGAAATTTCCTCTTGTCAGTGATTTGAGCCTTTTCATACCAGGATTTTATTTTTATTTTGCACTAAGCTTTGCAAAAACTCATGCTGGAGTCAATTTACATTGCTTTTAGACTTTGCGAGGCTCAACACATTATCTGAGGCAATTTCAATAGTAAGTAAAAAAGAAAGGAGAATATGGTCCTTATGATAGATATTGGGTTTCATTAGAATATAACTGCTATTATTTTACATTTAATGAAAAGTAGTTTGCTTCTGATAAGTGAAAGGTGCTTAATAAAGTCATATGTAATTTACCACCATTATTCAAATAGGACCATGCTGGGAAGAAAATACCAAAACCACCCACTGGTTGGAAGACCTCCCGACTCTGCATCTGTCAGTGTTTGTGAAAGTAAAAATGCCAATGATTCCTTTGTCTCTTTCTACTAATTTCAGGTATATACCATGATTTACAGGGATAGTCTACACTTTGTGTAGTACTAGACAAAGAATCATGTAAGCAGAAGAATGTATATTTTCCTTGTATTTTGATCCAAATAAGTACCTTTATTTTTAACAGAAATATCATTTAGCTAATGAAGAGCACTCCATAATTAGTGAAAAAATTGGTGAAGAATATTCCACATACTTTTACATCTTTAATGAACATTTTATTTCGAAACAATTTTAGATTTGCAGAAAAGTTGCAAAGGTATTCAAAGAGTTGTAGTGTGCCCCTCAGCCAATTTTCCTTATGGTTAACATCTTAGGTTTTTATAGTACAGTTGTCAAAATGATGATATTAATATTGGTATGTTACTGTTAATTTCTTACATAAACTCCCGGTTAATTTGGATTGCATCAGTTTTTAATTCCATAATTCTTTCCCTGTGTTCCCGGATCCAATTCAGGACACCGCATTGCATTTAATTGTCCAATTACACTATTCTTCTCTTGTTTGTGAATATTTCCGAGTCTCTATTTTATGAGTTTGACTGTTTTGAGTAGAAATTTCCAGGTATCATATAGCATGTTTCCCTACCTGGGGATGTTTTATATTTTTTTCATGATGAGCTGAGATTAAAGATTTTAAAAAATGCCAAAGAAGTGAAACATATTTTTTGTCACAACATAGTGGTTATTACATGCTATTAACATGAAATCACTAACATTGTTAACTTTAGCATTTAGATAAGATTATATTTGCTGGGTTTCTCAACTAAAGTGATATTACTCTCTCCATTCCCTGTTCAGTTCTTTGGAAGCAAGTCACTAAGTCTAGCCCACCTTCAGATGCAGGGCCTGGGGTGGGAATTAAACTCCACCACCTGCAATTGCCTACTTATATTATTTGTAATTCTTCTGTAAGAAAAACTATTTTCTCCTCTTTTTACTTAATAATCATTATTTTATATCTTATATATTCATTTATACTCTAATGATAAATTCATGTTTTATCCCTAGAATAAGTCATATCTGGTATTTTTAGGTAATGAGTGGTATATAAAGCCAGGTGCTTTGGTGCACACTTGTAATCCCAGTGACTCTGGAATCTGAGGAAGGAGGATTATAAATTCGAGGCTAGTCTCAGAAATTTAGCAAGGCCCGCAGAAACTCAATGAGACTCTGTGTAAAAATTAAAAAAAAAGGACTAGAGATGTAGCTCAGAGATTAAGCAAAGCATGTTCAATCCTTGATATAATAAATAACAATAAATTTTTTAAATGATATGTACAAACCAAGATGTGGGCTCTAGTTGCGCTTGTGGCTACTGGAATATCATTGCTTAAAGACTCTCTTAGCATAAAGGGTTAGGATATGTATGTACAACAATCAACGAATATACCTTTATTTTTATTTGTTTCCATGCACATTCATTTGTATATATATTAAATTCAACATGAGTGAGTGCATACTGATGTTTCTAACTCTAATCCAGAACAAGAGGTTAAATTGTAACTTTCCCTTCTTTCCCTCTTTTTAATGTGTAACCTCCCTCTGACAATGAGAAAACTGGCTTACCTCTCTATCTTCCCTTTACTTATTCAATTCTCATACCCTCTTGGGAAGCACATTTACCAACCAAAGTACTGTTTATGACAGTTTCTTTTGTCCTTATCTTAAAATATGAAGCAAAACATAGTTTACCAAACTTCTGTCAGCTTCACCTTATTTTTTTTTTGTACCTACTCTCATCGGTGAAGTTATTTCATGTATTTGTAATAAAACTAGATTCATTTGTCATGGTCTGCATCCTGAGATACCCCAACATCCATGTTGATGTTTCTTTTTCCTTTTGCCTGCTCTTTCTTTTATGCATTAAAGTCTCTGTAATGCAAAGTTCTATGCATTTTAAAAAATTCATATGATAATGTCCACATCACCCCAGTATTGTACAGAGTAGTGTCCTTCATCCTAAAAATATTTCACTGTGAGTGCCACTTGTAACCAATGAGTTCTTGTTTCCCCAAGGCCTAGCTACTGCTAATATATTTTTCATCCCTATAGGTTTTGCCTTACCAGAATGTCATATAAATGCATCAATATATTATGTAGCCTTTTGGATATGGTTTTCTTCATTTAGTAAAATGCATTTAGGCATTTATTCATGTTACTATTAGCATGCTCTTCTCATTATTCAGTAGTATTACATTGTGTAGATATACCAGTTTGTTTATTAATGGCCATGTTGAAGAATATTTGGCTGTTTTTAATTTTTAGTGATTATGAATAAAATTGCTAAAAACATTCATATACACATTTTGAGTGGCCATAAATTTTTTAATCACTTTATGCCAAGTCTGTGTTTGAATATATAGGAAACTGCCAAACATCTTCCAAAGTGGCCATACCATTATGCATTACCACCAGCAATAAATGAGAGTTCCTCTTCTTCTATGCCATTGGTAACATTTGATATCAGCAGTTTTTTTAGCCATTCTAGTATATTTGTGTTGCTATATCATTATGGTTTTAGCTTGCTTTTCCTTAATGACAAGCTTGTCATTTATACATTTTCTTATTCAGATTTTTTGCTTTTATGTAAATTCGGTTGTTTGTTTTCTCATTGCTGAGTTTTTAATGCTGGTTATATAATCTGATATGTAGTTTGCAAATATTTGCTCAATATATTTTAGTAGTGCCTTTACCAAAGCAAATTGTTTTTAATTTTGAATAGGCCAATGGTACAGAACAGAAGACACAGAGACAGACCCACCCATCTACAGTTATCTGACCCTTAACAAAAGAGCCAAAAATATACATCAGAGAAAAGACAGCCTTTTAAACAAATGGTGCTGGGAAAACTGGTTATCTATATGTAGAAGAAGGAATTAGACACTTATCTCTCACCATGCACATAAATCAACTTAAAATGGATCAAAGACCTAAGAATTAGATAAGAAACTATGCAACTCCTAGAAGAAAACATAGGGTCAACACTCCAGCATATAGCCACTGGCAACAATTTTCTCAATAGGACCGCTAAAGCTCAAGAAATAAAGCAAAAACTTGATAAATGGAATGGCATCAAATTAAAAAGCTTCAACACAGCAAAGGAATCAATTAGGAATGTGAAGATGGACCCTACAGAATAGAAGAAAAATCTTCACTAGTTACTCTTCTGATAGAGGATTTATATCTATAATATACAAAGAATTTAAAAAAACCTTAACACAGAAAAACCAGTACCCAAATAATAAGTGGGCAGATGAACTAAACAGACCCTTCTCCAAAGAAGAAATACAAACGGCCTACATATACATAAAAAAAAAAATAACCAACACTGTGAGCAATTAGAGAAATGCAAACCAAAAAACTGAAATTTCTTTTCACACCAGGTAGAATGGCAGACATCAAGAATAACAACAACAATGAATGTTGAAGAAGATGTGGAGAAAAAGGAATAACTCTTGGAGGAACTTTAAATTAGTACAACTACTATGGAAATCAGTGTGAAGTTCCCTCAAAAGACTAGGCATGACCCAGCTACACCACTTCTCAGTATTATTAAGTAAGATGAATTAAAGTCATCTTTCTACAGTGATGTATGCATACTTATGTTTATAGTAGCACAATTCACAATAGTCAAACTATAAAACCAGTCTAGGTATCCATCAACAGATGAATGGATAAAGAAAATGTAATACACACACACACACACACACACACACACAGTGTTTAATTTAACCATGAAGAATAATGAAATTATGTCATTTGCAGGAAAATGAATGAAACTTGAGACCATTATTTTAAACAAAATAAGTCAAATTCAGAAGGTCAAGGGTAATATGTTTTCTCTCTATGTGAAAGCTAGATGGGAAAAGGTAAAAGAAAACAAAGGTGCAGAGTGATCACATGAAAAGCAAAGGGAGATAAGTAGAACAAAGGAAAGGGACCAGGGGAAGGGAGGAGGGGAGAGAGAGGAAGGGGAAGCGGTGTGGGGAAGGGATATTGGCCAAATTCTATTGTTATATTTTGTGCTTATATGAATAAGTAACAACAAATCTCACTATTATGTACAACAATAATGTACTAGTAAAAATATGTGGAGAAGAAAAAACAGTTCAACTTATTACTTTTTCATATAAACCATGCTTTCAGCATTGTACACTTTCAGATTTAAAATAGCATCATTACATTAGGCTTCAGCATTGAGCATGCCTGCCAGTCAGAATTCTCTGTTGAGACGACTGGTCTATCTCAGGATCAATGTTCATCGCCTGTTTTAAATTAAAATGTGGACATTTTGACTTGGAACTTGGTCTTCTGCATTTGGTAAGAATCATAAGAATTATGATTCTTATAGTTGAGACCATGAACTTGTAATTCACCTTTGTCATCCAGAATCCTCTCGATATTGTCATATTAGATATTAGCATTTCCTATTGATTTGCCTTATACAGCCAGCTGAATTCTTCTTGAAACCACTAACACACCTTGTCCAAAACTAATGCTCTCAACAACCTCCAAGAGATATCTCATAGCTAATTATCTATTGCTTATTCCTTGTAAGATATTTGCCAAATTTTATGGTACTCATTAGCTATAATAATGACCTTCTTTGCATCACTTCTGTGAACAATGAAACAACTAATCCTAACTTATAAAACTACATTTCTTTAAGAATGTAGCTGAAGAGAATAAGGAAAGCATCAAAAAATATAATCAACAGAACAAAGAACTTGACCTTACAGAAGAGCAACGAGGCAATCCATGTTCTCTAGATCCTCTCTCAGACTGTTTCCTTATGGCAAGAACAAGGTCGGGCATGGCTTCAGCTCTACATGTTTACAGCTTTCTGTTCAAGGGGGTCAAGAGCTACTCTCATTTACTTCCAACTTAGAAAATTTCTGGGAACTGAACTGGACTGTTCCACATGCTTATCTTTTAGAATATTCAATGTTTGTTTGACATGCAGTATTATATCAGAAGCAACCTACATTGTTTGACAATCTAAAATCCTGGATAGAAAAAGGGACACCGTGGTTGGCAACCCCAATATGAATGCATGCATGCAGAAAGAAATCCTCCCAAAGTTGTCTTGTGCTGTTAGTTCAGGACAATGATTGTAAAGCTTTCTTGATGACTCAAAACAGTTGTTACAATAATAATTGTCATTATTACTACAACTTCTGCTACTAATACTGATATATTTTATTATGTTGCTGGGCAACCACGGAGCTCGTTATTGTGGTTGGTAGAATAGTATCCTGTTATGAAGCTTTACATTTGCAAGAATTATTCTTTTTACATAAACTAGCTCATATTGTTCACAACACTCTGAGGTAGGTATTAATTATCATCACTCTTTGTTTATAAATAAAACTAAGATAATTCAGTTGCTTGCCCAATTCATCATCAAAGTCTAGTTTGTCATGGTCAAACAAATTAGACTATACTCCAGATTTTCATTGGAGGAATTACAAAAGAGAAACAATCTTTCTCTCTAGATTTTGGGTTAAGAGGATATAAATCTAGACATATAAACCATCTTTATTTTGAGTTCTGGAGGACCTTTCTGAAAATGGATCAAATACACACAGGGGAAAAGCAAAGTGAGTAGTCAGATAGATAGGGTGCCAAAAGAGTTTCATTTGCGTCCTCAGATCTAGAATTTAATTTCTACAAAAATATTTTGGCTTAAGCTAAAATAACAACAACAATAAAAAATGAATTGCATTTTGTCCTATAAAATTGACAAAATTCAACCTGATAAAGGCTTGTCAAAGGGTGGTTCTTTACCACTTCTTTAATTCTTCACTAACTCTGTCTTTTCTCCGCTCACCAATAATTCAGTACTTTGGGGGTCATAATCAATGTTCCGTATAAAATAGCCAGTTTTCTAATATTCTGTTCCAAGTTAAATGTGGAGAGTCAGGAAAAGGACAGATGACAAGTTTCCTCAACAAACCTCTGTGCTATACCCTTTTTGATTTTAGATGGTCTACTTCATATAAAAATTCTGACATTTGTTCAGGGTTTTATTGAAAAGAAAGATATAAATCTACTTAAGAAATTCTGACATTTTATGCCAAGTTTTCTTTAAATTCAGCTTCATTGAGCACACGAAACCCAAAGAATCTTCAAGTTACTTTTAATCTACTGTTTGAGACATAAGAAAGTTTGCCAACTCCAGCTCCATCCCGAGGTAAAGTATCACCCTTGTAACTCAACCTACCTCTACCAAAGTTCTATTCTAAGATCTCCTCCCCCAACATAATTTGTGGTATTAATTTTTTCCTCATATTTGTTTTGGTTGTAGATGACAGAAATCCATCTCAAACAAAAAGAAATTTATTGGTGTAAATGGCTTGGGAAGACACTAGAAAACTGAACAATTTATATATATATATATATATATATATATATATATATATATATATATATATTTATTTCTCTCTCTCTCTCTCTCTCTCTCTCTCTCTCTCTGTCTCTTTATGTGTCCTTTAACCTTTGTATATATGTCTGTAAGTTCTTTTCTCTTCTCCACTTGCATCTCTTATCATTAATTCTTTTTGCAAAGTGGTATTTTCCATGTGTCACTAGATATGAACACAGGTGGCTCCAGCATTTGAACTTAAACTCAAAAACAAAAACTACACCTTTAAAAGCAATGCAAATAAGGAATTACAATTACTTTATCTGAGTCAAATTGGCCACAATTTGTACTAATCATGATGTTTTGATGGTGTATGTTTCAGATTAGGTCTCATATATTCTCTTCTGTTTGGGGAGATACACTTAGAAATATGACTGACATTTCCAAGTTAGGTGGAGACAGGTAAAGTAGACTAAAAGCAAGGAAGATCTGCTCTACACAGAAAATAGAGAAATTATTAAACAGATAAAAAAATCAGGGATGTTCTAATTTGTCACACATTCTTTGTAATTTTATGGATTGTCTATGTGAAGTTGGTATTTGTGAAAGAAAAGGTAAACTAGTAATGTTAAATCTCAAAATGCATAAGATTTTCCTTCAGAATGGAAAAATTTACCCCCCAAAATTCAAACGTAAAATAAAAATAATTTCCTGATGAAATATTTTGTTTGGCTATAATATATTGATAATTGTGAAAATGAATCATCTAACTGAACCCTGACCAAACACTGAGGACATGGATGCTAGGTGATGTAACACATGCCTATACACTGGTGAGAGGAAAGCATGTGTATGTGTGTGTGTGTGTGTGTGTGTGTGTGTATGAGTGATTATATAATTATAATGTACTATAATTATGTATAGTAATGGGATTAGTTGCTATATTCTTATCCATGAACACAAGGGATTGCCATTTTAATTAAAAATATATCCAAGAAAAATAATTATGTAAATAATCACAAAAATGATAATTTTAAAAAGTTATTTTGAGTTATTTTCAAAGTCTGAAAATATTCTATATTTAAGACATTCCTGTGTTAAAGAGATAGATAGTCCTGTGTGGACTTAAGAATAGTAGTATACACAAGTCATTTGGATGTCTACAAATTAATTTTTTGGGAGATCATATAAGAGAACATACTTTTTGAAGTGAATTGAAAAGAAATCCATACTTAGCAACATATTATATGAGTACTGGAATTTATGAATTATATTAAAATTGAGCCAAGTACTTTTCTTAAGATACAGTAATCCATATAATCATACTATTATATATTCTCAGTCATTGGAGAGCAGTTTTTGTGTCACACAATCAACAAAGTATTTTTATTATTATTATTATGTTACATCTCACATGGGAAAAAAATGTTCAGGATGTTGTAGGTCTTATACCAGGTATAAGAGAAGATAAATGAATTGTGGTTGTCTTCCAGTTAAAAAGCTAAAATATAGATGCAGGAAAGCTGTCACACTGATCAACCCCAAGGCATGTAATGCCCGGATGTGGGTACATTGCAAACTGCCCAAGAATGGGGAAAGGCGGCCTTTTTGTAATTGGTAGATGTAGAATGAACACAAAAATCGTGGACTACTCAGAAATAAGGCCACATGGAACAAAAGCATATTAAAACCAAATAGAGGGCTGGGGTTGTGGCTTAGCTGTAGAGAGCTCTACCTAGCACATGCGAGGCCCTGAGTTCAATACTGAGCACCACATAAAAATAAATAAATTAAATAAAGGTATTATGTTCAACTACAACTAAAAAGTGAATATTTAAAACAAAATACATTTTTTATTTTCTTCAATAATAGGTATAAAATAAACAATGTTTTATATTTGGCTAAGGTATTTTTACCAGCTTATTTGAGGAATAAAAACATATCCTGACACATTCTAAGATGTACTTTTTGTTTATCATTACCTGAATTAGATAGAGTTGTCCTTTATCTATGTCTGTGATTAAAATAGGACTAGTAAGTAAATATTATGCCAAGGTTGACTCATAAATTAATTAAAATTTCAAGATAAGAAACATGAATATTATTTAACATATTGTTGGATCTCCAGAGAATTTTCTCTTGGAAATAAGAAAACAAGAACCAATTAAAATGACATTCAATTTTTCTACTTCAGACCTCAGTTAAGATAATAATGATCCATTAACAATGTACAGATATAATACTTAATTTCAAACCTAGAAATCATTAATATATCTAAGAAAGAAAGAACAAAGAAGGTCAGTAGGATTTGATTGTCATGCAATGCCCTCAATTGAATTTAAAGAAACATTAATTCCCAGGAGAGTGCACAAATGTATTAAATGCCTAAACAATTTCATTAATCTTAAAATACCCTAACAATTTATTTAACAACAAATTTCAGATGTACTATAGATTTTTTACAGTGTACCAAATAAAAGTGTGTTTAATTAGAAATTCAACTGGAAAAATAAACTGACTTTTGAAAATGTCCCAGAATTATTGAAAAACATAGAAGGAATGTGAAGAGGGTCAATTAAAGCATCCTATATCTTTTGATATACATTTTTAATCCAAGATTGCAAAGAAAAATTCTGTTAGATTAGAAAAAAATCCATCAACTGAAATTTTATTTTTAGTGTTACTAAGTTTTGAACATGATGAATTTTAAAACAAATATGTTCTCTTAAAGGGCAGAAGTTGGTAAAATCATAGAAGAAAAAGCTCAGGAAGCAAAGGCAGGGTTATGAATTAAAATGGGGCAAGAAAAATTCTATTTTCCACTTTTGAAGATGGGTAACTTCCCATTGGTTAGCTAGTGAATGCTAGAGTACCATGTAACTGACTGTGAATTTCCAAATCAAGACAATTTTACTTACTTTCATGCTTTCTAAGAAATACATTTGTACTATTTTTCCCCCTAGTAACCAGGATATTGAGGACTTCTCACAGATACTTTTATTGTCAAACTTCTGATTTTGAAAAAGAAATCATCATGCTGACATATATCATGAGGATATAACAGCAGATATTTGATCTTCATCTTAGGATTATTATTCATTCTTAAAGTATGTAGCTGGGTTGATCCTGACAAAATCATACATGTTTGGAATTTGATTTCTATTAAGGTTCCCCATTTTTTCCTCCCTGCCCCCTCTCCCCATTCTCCTTCCTCTACTCTATTCATCTATTTAGTTTTTGTTGGTTCTTTCTACTTATACCTAAAGGTAAAATACCCTTTCGTATATTTATATATGCACATAACATGGTTTTTAAAAATTCATTCTGCATTCCACCCCTTTATTGTCCCTCCCCATTTCCTCTCAATTTCTTACTACCCCACTGATTTTACCTTCAGATTTATGATATCAGATTCTCCCCTCCTTCTTACTCTTATTTTCCTCCATAACTTACACATATGAGAGAGAACTTTCTTTCTACCCTTGATTTTCTGAGTCTGGCTTATTTCACTTGGCATGGTGTTCTCCTTTTCCATCCATTTACCAGCAAATGCTATAATTTTATTCTTCTTTATTGCTGAGTAAAACTCCATTGTGTACATATACCATATTTTCTTAATCCATTCATCCATTGATGGTTATCTGGTCTTGTTTCATATTTTGGTTATTATGAACTGTGCTGCTATAAACATTGAGGTGGCTGTATCATTGTAATATGCTGATTTTAGATCTTTTGGATAAATAGCAAAGAGTAGGATAACTGGGACATATGGTGGTTCCAGTCCTACTTTTGTGAGGAATCTCCATACTGCTTTCCAGAGTGGTTGTAACTAGTCTGCAGTCCCACCAACAGTGTACGAGTTTACCTCACCAGAATTCATTATTATTTGTGTTCTTGATAATTGCTGTTCTTTCTGGAGCAAGATAAAACTTCAGTTAGTTTTGATTAGTATTTCCCTTATTGCTAGAGATGTTGAATGTTTTTTTCATATATTTGTTGGTCATTTGTGTTTCTTCTTTTAAGAAGTGTCTGTTTGGTTCTTTTGGCCATTTTTGATTGTCACCATGTTTTTGAGCTCAGTTTATTATAGCAGCTTAATAATCAACATATGAACACTTATTTATCTATCTTGTGGTTGATGGACACTTGGGTTCTTTCCAGTTTTAGGTGATTATGTTTAGTTTTCTTTAAAACCTTATACATATCTGATGATATGTAGATGAGCTCAATTTTGATATAGACCTAGGACTTAATTATTGAGTCATGGAATAAGCATATGCTTAGCTTTAGTAGATTTTTAGTGTATTTTCAGAAGTGGTTATTCCAATAGAGACTCCCAAGAATACCCAGAGAAAGTTTGTCCTCACCAACTTGATGCTGAGTATGACTGTCAATGGATACTTTTGAATTCTCTTGTTAGCATCTTTCTACATGTCATTCTGTTTTCTTTTGTGAACTGCTTTGTATTCTTTTGGGAACTGCTCTTTAAAGTGTTAAGTTCATTTATTGAAATTGAGTTGTTGATGTGCTCCTTATTGATTTGTGTTTTTCAATATATTCTATACCTAAGTTTTGTCATTTATAAAATTACTCGAAGTAGTCTTACTTATATTGGGGTGCTTTTTTTCCCACATGACAATCACTTTTTTTTATTAAATTCTTTATTTATCCTATTTTGTTATGCACAATGGCAGAATGCAATTCATTTCATATTACACATACAGAGCACAAATTTTCAAGTCACTGATTATACACAAATTATTTTCACACCATTCTTCGTATATGTCTTCATATATGTACTTAGAGTAATGATGTCTAACTCATTCCACCATCATTCCAACCCCCTTGCCCCCTTCATTCCCCTCCCTCCCCTTTTTCCTATCTAAAGTTCCTTCATTCCTCTCATACTCCACCCCCCCACTCCTCCACCATCACCATTATGAATCAGCATCCTCATATCAAAGAAAACATTCCATTTGGCCTTTGGTTTTTTGGGGATTGGTTTGCTTCATTTATCATTATATTCTCCAACTCCATCCATTTACCTGCAAATGCCATGATTTTATTCTCTTTTAATGCTGAGTAATGTTCCAGCATGTTGGATGTTTCCCTATCCATTCATCTACTGAAGGGCATCTGGGTTGGTTCTACAATTTAGCTATTGTGAATTGTGCTGCTATAAACATTGATGTGGCTGTGTCCTTGAAGTAGGCTGTTTTTTAAGTCCTCTTGGTATAAATGGAGGAGTGGGATAGTTGGGTCAAATGGTAGTTCCATTCCAAGTTTTCTAAGGAATCTCCATACTGCTTTCCAGATTAGCTGCACCAATTTGCAGTCCCACAAGCAATATATGAGTGTGCCTTTTCCCCCACATCCTCACCAACACTTATTGTTCTTTGTATTCTTGATAGCTGCCATTCTGACTGGAGTGAGATGAAATCTTAGAGTGGTTTTGGTTTGCATTTCTCTAATTGCTAGAGATGTTGAACATTTTTTCATACATTTGTTGATTGAATGTATATCCTCTTCTTAGAAGTGTCTGCTCAGTTCCTTGGCCCATTCATTGATTGGATTATTTGTTCTTTTGGTGTTAAGATTTTTGAGTTCTTTATATATTCTAGAGATTATTGCTCTATCTGATGTGCTTGTGATAAAGATTTGCTCACATTCTGTATGCTTTATAATAACTTCACTGATTTTTTTTGCAAAGAAGAAGCTTTTCAATTTGAATCCATCCCATTTATTGATTCTTGGTTTTAATTCTTATGCTATAGGAATCTTATTAAGGAAGATAGGGCCTAATCCTACATAATGGAGATTTGGTCTTACTTTTTCTTCCATTAGGCACAAAGTCTCTGGTTTAATTCCTAGGTCTTTGATCCACTTTGAGCAATCCTTAGCAAGAAGAGTGAAGCTGGTGGCATTACTATTCCAGACCTTAAACTATACTACAGAGCATTAGTAACAAAAACTGCATGGTATTGGCACCAAAATAGACCTGTAGATCAATGGTATAGAAAAGAGGACACAGACGAATTCACATAACTACAGTTTTCTTATATTAGACAAAGGCATCAAAAACTTACATTAGAGAAAAGATAGCCTCTTCAACAAATGGTGCTAGGAAAACTAGAAATCTACATGTAAAAAAATGAAATTAAAACTCTATTTCTCACCATGCACAAAACTCACCTCAAAGTGGATCAAACACAATTACTTTTGATAGGTAGTTTTCCATTTTAACAAAGTCCAAGAGATTAAGATCAACATAATTATTTGAAATCCCAAATTGAGAACAATATTGTCTTAGAAGATTCATTATGTGGCTTTTCATATATTGGAATTTCAATCTAATTCAAATTCATATTTTGCTTCAAGGTCAATAGGATTTTATTACACATTTTAAAATTATTATTTAATTTATCCTGCTCCATTATTGAAAATATTCCACAGATTTCATTGTACTGGGAACTCTATAATGAATCAGTTTAATATACACATGTGAATCTGATTTTTCTATTCTAATGCATTTATCTATCTTTCTACTAATATTACACTATTTTAATTATTATAGCTTCATAATAACCATTAATATTTGGAGAAGCATCCCAAATTAGTCCTCCAAGATAGACTGCTATTTTGCATTTCTCTATAAATTGTAAAATCAGCTTGACAATTTCTACCCAAAATATCCTCAGCATTTTGATTAGTATTATATTATAGGTCTAGTTATTGGGAAAATATGAAATCTTAATGATATTGAATTATTCAATCCATGAGATGATAGATATAGTTATTTATTTAGATCCATATTGTCTTGTAATAGTTTTATAATTTTTGCACAATGTTTTAACACATTTTGTAAACTGTCCTCCCATGTACATTTTTTGTTGTTGTTGCTGCTACTATTTGAAGTGGTTTCTTTTATTTTTTCTTGCTGATGTTTAAAAATGCAATTGGTTTATAAATATTGTCATTTGGCGTGGCAAGAGAAATCCTTAGAATTTTGCCCACTATATAATAAGTGCTAAATACATGACACCTAATGCTATACTTTTATTTGGACTTATTCTGTTGTTCTTTTTAAAAAGATCTTCTTAAGACTTAGATCCTTAGCTCATTGATTTCAAGTATTTTATATCTCCAGCCTAAGCATTCAAGTATATGTATTTCTAAGATAAGAATTACTAATATTTCTTGTCTGCTCTGTGTACTTAATGTTTTTATGTCATGACATTTGTCATGTAATATTTATTTATTTAGTTAGTTATTTGTCTCAACAAATCAGAAATTAAAGCTCTATAAAGTCAGGTGTTCAAATATGTGAATCTTTATCCCCAACATGCAGAGCTGTAACTGGCATAGTAAACTATAAATAAATATTTGTTTAATCAATGAATCCCACATTTTATCCATGTGGAACTTTTGTTTTTATTTTCACAAATGTTCATGTGTTCTATTTACAAGAGACTCATGAAAAAATGAAGGATTCATTCTGGAAATGTTAATTGCTGCATTTGAGTTGTTAACATTTATTGCAAATGCTATTTTTAAAAATTTATTTCTACCAAGGTCTTACTGTAAACAAGTTGTCCCCATTCTCTATATTTGATATCACTTGCATTTTACTTCTTAGAAATGATTATTATTCTTTATTCCCTATTTTTTTGCTGGCTTGGATTTTATGTATTGTTCCCACTTTAAATGTTTTTCCAGGAAGTGTCTATACATACTGCCATCCCAAATATTAATAGTAATCGTGTTCTATTATTCTTCTAAACAATTCCAAGCAATGGGTCTTCTGAAGTCTCTGGTGTTGATTTTACCTACTTTAATTCCTTTTTATCTACCTATGATACAATACTAATTTCATTATTCTATACAGTTAGTATTTAGACTTACTCACCTATTTAATTCTACTTAAGATATCTCCCTTCTCTCTTTAGCTTCCTGATTACCTCTCTTTCCTTTCCTATTCTCCATATCCTTTCTCTGGGCTCCATTCTAAATTACTTCTTTAAAACATTTTTAGTTCATTAATTCTTTTCAACCATAATCAATCAACTGTTTAACCTATTAAATTTTCCTTTCAATTACGCTTTTCAGCTCTGGTCTAACATTTCCTTTACAAATTTACTAGTTCTTGATGAAAACTAACCAGTCCATTGTTAATGTGATAATATTAAAAGGAAAAATTTATATTCTGTATTCAGCAATTCAATTTTATCAGTTTTGTGAAGTAGAATCTTGTCTTCTATTCACAAACTTAGTTCTTTTCAGTGCATAATGTCATATCTGTCTTGGATTTTCTCAATCTGCAATAGTTTTCTGAGTATATTCCTTGGAATGTTAATTGTCAATTATTTTGGAAAGAGAGAGGAACATGGAATAAATATAGCCACATTTCTGCAATTTTTGTCTTTGTCTTAGTAGTATTCTTGTACCAATCCAAAACTTTTAACTAAACCACATTCTGAGGTATTTGGGGTCATTTAGGGACTATACATCCAGGCTGCAAACCCACATAAGAGCCAGTTTGTGATTACAAATTCCATATTTGAATTAAATAATCGTCTTCAACATTTTGGTATCATAATTAGTGCTTCCCTATTTTGTCTTACTATATCAGGTGCACTTTGATTAATTTATAAAGTTTCTATTTCACCCTTACACAGATCAAGTGGCCTATAGGTACTCAGCCTTTTGAGGGAGTTTCTTGTTCAAATATGACACCTTGGTAGGCCCAAAGAATGCATAAGTTCCCACCCCCAGTTTGATAAAATCATTCAAAGTGAAGGCTTTTATCAAATTGTGGGAACTGGATACCACTCTCTCCTCACTCATTCTTGACAAAAGTATTTTGAAATCATTTTATAGTTCATGAAGTCTTTAAAACATATGTTATAAGAGATTTTCAGATGTGGATTTATATAAATGTAAAACAGTCATTGTGTAATCCTTTTCTTTCCACTTCTGCAGGAACTGGAGAAGGAAGCCCCTGGGAGAGAAAGAGAGTGTGTCAAATCTCCATGCAAATGTGCTAAGGCTGCATCTTCTGCAAAGGAGCAAATTGTATTTGCTAGTGGGAGGGTTCTTATTTATGGAATTCTGTTAGTAGGACAGACTTGGTTGTCTAGAACTGCCTATCACAAGCAAACTTAGAATCTATGTAATTATGTGGCATGGAAAACAAAAATGTCACTTAAGCTATGTAACACTATGAATAAAAAATGGGAATATTTGGGGCTGGGGATATAGCTCAGTTGGTAGAATGCTTGCCTCACGTGCCCAAGGACCTGAGTTTAATCCCCAGCACCACACACACATACACACACACACACACACACACAGAAATAGTTCATGATCCAAAATGTCTCCTACTATACACAGCACAAAGGAGATTTATAAATTAATCAAAGTGCACCTGATATAGTAGACAAAACAGGAAAGCACTAATTATGGTTCCATATCTTCCTCCTCTTTGCTGGAAATTTGGAATTAATTTCATCCATAAAATAATTGGTAAAATTTGATATCGGGCATGATTTTTGATTCACCTGAGTCTATTTTGAGAATATGTACTCATGTGTTACTGTAAGGTGTTTTGGTGACATGGTTAGTCTGGTACCTAGTCCACAATATTGTGAAAATGGAAATCCCAGGATACTAAATCATTTTTTTTAAACAGATATAGAACTTTTTGTTGAATTTTTACTCCCAAAATATATTTTAATCCCCTGGAGTTGTACCAAAAACATTTTGAAATTGTCTATACAGCACTGTGCTATGTTACACAGGCAGTGGCCTCATACGTCTTGAGATCCTGTAAGTGTACTTTATGATGTTCGCATGGGACAACACTGACTCTTGACACATTTCTCAACTGCATCCTTGTGGAGGACATGGGGCTGCACTTTTCAAAAAAACATAATGATTTTTAAAAAGGAAAAAGAAAAACCAAAACTACCTAAAAATCTTCACAAGCCATTTTACATAATATATGACATTTAATATATACAAGTTCTATACAAAAATAAAATTCAATTTAAAACTGAATTATGGGCTCTACCTCAACTAGGTGATCAAGGTTAATATCAAGAGTGATACATCATATTGGTATTTATGTGACTTTGATATGATTTGCTGGGACAGGCACTTATCTCTGTGGAATTCCAAGACACGTAATGCCAGTCTAATTGTAAGAAACCCAACAGACAATTCCCAATTGAGGGGTAGTCTACAAAATACTTAATAATATTCCACAAAATCATCCAAAACAATGAAATCCTAAAAACAAACTGTTCCAATCAGGAGGAGCCTAAGAAGACCTGATGATAAAATGTAATATGTATCCTGCAAGGGGTCCTGGAACAGAAAAAAAGACATGAGGGGAAGTCTATCAGTATGGATCTCAGTAATGCTGTATTAATATTAGCTCATAAACTGTGATAAATGTACCACATTAATACAAGATATTAAAAATATAATGTAAGATATTAATAATAGGAGAAACTGGCTATGGAATATAATAGAACTCTGTACTTTATTGAAAATGTTTCTGTAAATCTTAGGCTACTGTAATGAGAAAAATTTGATTTTACATTAAAATACATTAATTACTGTCTAATAGGAGAAATTTCATTTTTATTGTTGCAAATAACCAGTTATGTTGTTTTAATTTTTGTCCAATGGAGAATTTATGGGTTGGTTCCTGTATCCTAACTTAGTAATCATTGAGTAATTTGGATGCTTCCAGAAGTTTTAATAGCTCCTGATCATTTGGGGTAATTTGAATTATTATATGTAACTCAGCTACTGGAGGAAACTCATGTGCACACTAGAGTGTTTTTCCCTTCCCCAGGCTCATGAGTTACAGAGATCTAACTTCATCCAAGTAATACCATATTAAGACACATGAAAATAGAGCAGAACACTTTGACCTGATTCTGTCATCCCAGCCTCAACTGCATCTGAGTTCCTGCCTTCCCAACAGAGAAGTATATAGTTCTCAGGCAGTTCTAAGGCGCCACTAATCTCTTTCCAACTCTACGAAAGCATTGGTTCTATTTTATCATATACTTTAAACCTCTTCTCTTCCAAAGCACCAGTCCACACACAGTATTAACTAGGTAAATAATTATTCAAGCCCAGTGAAACTGCAGACTATCAAGCCCATAATAGAAACCCTAAATATTTCTATATTTTATGTTTTATATACTGTGTCAGGGTTAGAGAAACTAAACTACAAAAACATCCTGAATTCAGAGCCACCTTAGAATTTCAAATTATATTCAAGAGATACTGCATTTAGATCTTAAAATATGAGACATCTTTTTACTTCCTGCATTAATTTGCAGAAAGAAAAATATTTTCACAAGAGTTCTTTTTACAAACTACTTGGAAGAATTTTGCTCTGAAATGTGTGTGTGTGTGTGTGTGTGTGTGTGCATCGATGGCTCTTGAGATTCCTCCAGAAAATGGATTTATATTTTGTGTTGTATTTATTTTCAATAAAGAAAGAATTCTTCATGGTCCTGGTGGAGGGTTTCTCAACCTCACCACTATTAACATTTTGGGTCTGGTCTTATTGTAGGGGTCTCTATTAGGCATTGTGGAATGTTTAGCACCAAATAGGTGCTAGAAGGAACCCCACTCTAGTTAAGACACCCAAAAGAACATCTCCAGATGTTTTCAAATGTCTTGGGGCAGGGGAAGGGAGCAAAATCAACCTCCCTTGAGAATCACTTGTCTCATTAACTATCAGAATTCAACAGCATTGAAAGTGCTGAAATATTTTTATTAGGCATTGAGAAACAATATATTCTTGACATGCAAGAAAGATACCTAAATAATATCCTTTATTAGATGAGGCTTTGTTAAAGACTCTCTGAATCCTGGTGTGCCATAAAAGCTCCAGAATTTCGTAGAGTGAGTCACAGAGACAGCAAGTTAGTTAGAAAGAGGCCTGTTCTACCTCCTTAGTTTGCCAGTGAACCTCTTCCTCAGAGCGATGAGTATTAGAAAAAGCTATGTGGATTAGAGGTTAGCTTCATACTCCAGCAATAAACCTCAACATCACCCATGTCCCTTTCTACTCCCCCAAAACCATGTTTTGGCTCAGCTCTGGTAACTGAGGTTAATAACTTGGAGCAGCTATGACCTGCAGGAACACAGCCACACCCATCATTTTCCATATGCTCTGTGGCTACCTTCTTGCTCCTACCACAGATTTCTGTATTATGAGATATGATGGTCCACAAAGCCTAAAATATATACTATCTGTCCCTATACAGAAACAAATTGACAAGCCCTGTTTTAAGGCTTAAAATCTGCCAATTATTTGAACTGTCCGACCTAAGCCTTTTATCCCATGCATTGCATTATAACCAAAATAGCAGCAGCCACATTGGTAAAAGTATCTGATTGTTTAGAAATCATGCCAGGGGCAGGATTAGTTTAGACACAGTCCTTATCCTCACAAGAATAAGCACCTTGCCACTTCATATCCAAAGACGATTTTTACACCTGTGCTTATTCCATCTTTCCATAAGCTCAGCAATTCTAATACCTGTTACTTTTTATTGTAAGTTTTCTTCCTCGAGGCCATAGGGTTATTCCTGCCATTTGTGGGAATGAAGTGAGAGGCAGAAGGCACCTAAGATCCAGTTTACTGTTACTGGGTATGTTTATTTTCCTTAGGAAGGATTGGTGGGTAGAGAGATGCTAATGATCTGGGTGTAGGGACACTCTTCTTCTGCAGAATGAGTGGCCACTCTTGACACTTTTCTCCACTGCTTTAATTTTGTTCTACTTTTGTTGTTTGTTTCTTGGTTTATTTGTTTAAAAGGAAAGAATGTCCTTCTGGAAACTTTGTCTAGCAAGTTTATAACATTTCAATTTTGTTTGTTTCTTTTCCCTAACCATCATCCCTCTGGGATGATTTTCCTATTGCTACCAGCACTGTTACTATCTTTCTCTTGAGGCTTAAGCTATGCTCTTCAAGATGAGATTTTTTTTTTAAGTTCCAGTCAAATGTTTAAGGTTTAAAAAACAGAACATGTAGATGACACTTGATTATTTGTAGTCACATGATATAGTGGAAAAGACACTGGGGAATGGAGATATACAATCAAACACAGTTTACTCTGTAGAGTATGACACTAAGATGTTTTCATTGTACTAGAAATAATCGTGTTAAGATATAGTGGCAAGCTTGTAATCCTATTTGTTTTCATTTCCAAAACGACTAAATTGGAAATATTAAGACTAGATTCAATATCAAAAACCTGTTTGCATGCAATATTTACTTCCACCTATATTTTGTGTTTTTTCATATGACTTAAAAAGCTGCTGAGAGTATCATTACAGTGCTGGTGCTTAAAGAATATTTGCATGGCAGAACTGTATACTTTTGCTGCTGCCATTGTCATTATCTGTCCCTTTCCACCTTTGTGTGCCTAAGGGAGATAACTCTGTTGTCATTGTGGACTAGCACATCACCAGCAAAGATCAGGGCTCCTCAATGTGGTTCTCACTCAGAGCCAAGATTTCATTCACCTTTGCAACAGATTCTTGCTAAATATAAACTTGAGTCTACTTTGTATTTCTTTACAAAAGGGTTCGAATTTACATAAAATATGGAAACTTTTGCTACTAATATTGTTTTTTCAAGTGCGGGTAACATCTAAATAAGCTCCACTTTTGAAGTAGAAAGAAATGCCTCTAAGTGATACTACTGTGTGCAGCCTACTTGAAAATATGCACTTCTAAATGAGTGTGGAGACCCATTATAACTTTCAGAAAATGGTTCAGAGGAGGGAGAGGAGAACATAATGAGTTTGAGGAAGAAGCTGAAAAAACGTAAACTATTGGGGAGGGGTTTTAAATGTGCAGAGTTGACTTTCCGAAGATTATCTTGGAACAACTTTGGAGGAGGAAGATGGAGAAGAAAAAAAAAATAATACTAGAGATAAGCTTATTTATCATCCTGCTCAAAAAAATAGTGAATTTCCATTTTTGTGGAAGAAAGATCCAGCTCTCATCCTATATTTAACTCATAGTTCGCTACCTAACTTTGGAATTGACCACCCCTTCCTCTTGATCATCATTGCCATGCCTGCCTCTGAAATTCAGTTCACTCTACTATGCCTTTACTTGCCCTCTGGAATGTTCTCTCTTCTGTCCCTTATTCTCCAGGCTCCTTCTCAAGCTTCCTATTATTCATGAAATCTTTCCAGTTACATCCTGGCCTAGCCCTCCCATCTCTAAACTTGCATACTAAACCATTTTATAATCATTCAGTTTGTGCCTTTGGACATCTGTTTAATTGCTCTGTTGAACTAAGTTGTAATATTTTTGTGTATTCATGATTTCCCTCCCTAGAAAGAACAGTAACTATTACAAAGGAGAGCATCATGTCATTATTTTGTGATAATAAACCTGTGCACAGGGAATCTAGTAAAAGCACATGGAAAGACAGGATGTTATATATCATTGTTTTCTAGTCACTTCTTGGAAAGTTGGACTTCCCAGCCACAGTTTCTGGTCAGCTCATCACATAAAATTCAGTAAGTCAGTGCTGAATGATATTATAGGAAGTTGAATTGTTGCCCCCCCTCCCAACGGTATGTCCACCTGGAACTTTAGAATAAAAAAACTTGTTTGGAATAAGAATCTCTGTAGATATAATTAAGAAATGCCAGAAGCCACCAGATACTGGAAGAGATGAGGAGGAGTCTCCTTGAGAGAATTCAGATGGAGTGTGGCCCTACTAACTACTCTATTTCAACTTTGGGCCTCCAGAACATGAGAGAATAAATTTTAATTTCTGAAGATGTTAAAAGTATTAGACAGAAATACAGATGGTACAAAATCTGTTTTATACTATGACTAGAAAGAAATAACATGTATTAAATTAGCATTCAATAACTTACTATTTTGCAAAAACAGGGGATTCAGAAGCCACTCTCATTACAAATAATCTGTGCAGCACAACAATAAAATAAGTGTCCCATTACTGACTGTGATGGATAAGTTTGGTCATCAACTTGACTGGATTGAGAGATGCCTAGAAAATTGGTAAAGCTCACTTCTGCCTGTGTATGTGAGGGTGTTTCCAGACTGGCGAGTGTATCAGTGAACTGAGTGGGGAAGACCCTCCTTGGACATGGGCAGCATCATCCAATAGTCTGGGTCCAGATGGAACAAAAAGTAGAAAGAGGAAAGCTCATGATGTTGTGTCATACTTCTTGAGCAGGAATATTTTTTCCTTCTTCTATTTTATTTTATTGGCTGCTGCTATTGCCTGTGGACATCAGACTTCATATTCTTCATGCTCTGAATGTAAACTTGTTCCAGTAACTTTCCAAGGGGCTTCAGGTATTCAGACTCTTACTGGGGCTGCATTGTTAATCCCTCTTGTTCTGAGGTTTTCAGCTTCTTGGACTTTGAAGCTACTGGTTTCTGAGGCTTTCCAGGCTACATATAGCTACTGGGGGATTATTCAGCCTCAGATCATGTAAAAATAATCTAATATCTATATCAATATAGATAAATATATTTACATATATGTATGCATTCTGTTTATTGTTTTGCTCTGTAGAACCCTAATACACTGAATCTTAAGACCCATTAAAACAATAAATTTATAGTTGTATTTCAGAACCTGGAACACAGTGTATGATCCTCAGCAGATCATGACAATCTCAGCAAGTTTAGAAGAAACAGATTGGAATTCAAGAAGACTGAGAAGGATAGATGTACTGATTGAATCAGAGTTCCAAAGAGGGAACTCTGCAGAAAAAGAATGCCAGATATCTTAATGAGGCTCCTTGAGACTTATCAGAATAATAAGATGAATTTGCATAGGCCAAAATCCCCCAAGAATAAGCAAAACTTGGCTGGGAGCTGGCAAGTGAGCAGTAACTAGAACTCACATGGGGAAGAGGATCTTTTGAGTTTGCTCCAGCCAGAATGGAGTCCTCACTGATCCCTCTCCAAATTCAATAGAGCTATCAAACAAAACAAAACAAAACAAACAAACAAAAACACATCTTAGTAGGAAAGCTAAATGTACCTAAAGCCTACTCCAGGCATATCTAAAGAAAAGTAAAACCAGACCTCAAAAGCAAGCAAGATGAACTATTAAGTAATATTTGTTTTCTAGAACAAAGGCTACCAATCTTTAAGGGAAGACAGAACTTACTACAAATCAGCACTGTAAATTTAACACATCTAGCATCCATTCATAAATTATTGACAAGCTAAGAAAAGGAATATTAAATACATAACTAGGAGAAAAATTAACCAAGAGAAACAGAAAATAAATGATACAGATGATGGAATTAGAATACAAAGAGCTACTAAAACAGCTACTATAGTTTTGTCTCATTATCTAAGAAAATATTTAGACATAATGTGAAGAGAGCAAACATTTTTAAAAGAACAAAATGAATGTCTAGAAATGGAAAATAGAATGTTTGACATAAAAAATTTGACAGTACAGGATGAAGAACAGATTAGACACTGCAGAAAAAAAGATAGGTGAACTTTTAAGAATATCAAAACTATTCAAAATGAAACATAGACAATGAAAAAAAGATTTAAATGCATTTCAATGGCCTGTGGGATAATATCAAGCAGTATAAAGGCTGCAAAATTGCAGTCCCAAAAAGCAGTGGTGGCAAAGCACATATTTGAGAATCAATGAACAAATTTTACTAATTTAGAAAAAAATAAATATACACAATGTTCAATGACTCCTTAGCAGGAAAACTACAAAGACAAATCTACTGAGGGATAATGCATATGTCAATAATATCAGGAATGAAAAAAGGAGCATCAATTTAAATTCTACTTAAATTAAAAAGACAATAAGGAAATAGTATGCCCAGTTTTAATCCAAAGCATTAAAAAACAAAGGAAATGAAAAATTCTTTGAAAAGTTAAAAAGTACTCAATTGACTCAAGAAGAAATCAAAATAGAAAATATGAATAGCCTTACATAAATTAAAAATTGGAACAATAATTTTTAAATGATGTCACAAATCTCTAGATCAGATGGCTTCAATAGTAAATTTTATCACACACTTAAGAGAAAATATTCCCAGTACTGTGCAAACTATTCCAGAAAATTAAAGGGGAGTGAAAGATTTCTTAATTCATTTTATGAAGCTAGCATTTTCATGATTGAAAATGATATTAAAGGAAATGTATAGACAAATATTCCTCATGAATTTAGGCAGAAAAATTGTGAACAAATATTGGCAGATTAATCTTGCAAATCTTTTAAAAAAGAAATATAATCATATGGAGCTTTTCAAAAAATACAGTTAATTTAACTTTGAATATAAATCATTATAATTCACCACATTAGTAGAATAAAGAAGAATCCTAAGATCATTTTGAAAAAAAGCATATGATAAAATCCAACAAGTATGTGTGATAAAATATTTCAGTAAATTAGTGATAGAAAGAAACATTCTTAATTTGATAAGCAGAATCTATTTAAAAAAAAAAACCTACACTTAACATCATACTTGAGTAAAAGGCTATTTTCTCCCTAACATCAAGAACAAGGAAAAGATCTTTGTATGCAACTCTCCTAATCAACCTTGTAGTGAAGTTCAATAAAAGAAAATAGGGATTAAAAGACAAATGTGACAGAAGTAAAGCTATTGTGGTTATCAAATAACATGATCCATCTAGAAGCTCCTAATGAATTTACATGAAAATCCACTAGAACTAATGAGTGAGAATAGCAAGATTTTACAAGAAAGGATCAATATAAAAATCAACTAGATTTTTATGTACTAATAATAGAATGAACAATAGGAAATTATCTTTTTTAATTATTTACTTGTATGTAAACCATGATAGACTTAAAACTTAACAAATTAGAAGACCTGCACACTGTAAACTATGAAATTTTGGTGGGAAATAAGAAAACCCAAATAAACAGAGAATGATACTATGTCTATAGATAAGTGTACTCAATATTACAAGTTACCATTTCTCCCTAAATTAATCAATAGATTCCATAGAATTCATTCAAAATACTAGCAGACTATATTTTGGGGAGAAATTCAGAATTTAATGTAAAGAGGAAATACAAAGGACTTAGGAAAAACAATTTGACAAAAGAATAATGTTGGAATTCTTAAATTTGATTTCAAGATTTTTTATAAATCTGCAGTAATTTAGATCATAATATTGGTGCAAAGACACATAAAGACAAATGGAACAGAATAAATAGTTCAAAAGTAGATCATGAATATTTGGTCATTTTATTTTGGATATAATAATCTAAACAAAATAACTTAATAGAGAAAGGTCTTTTCCACAAATGGTGCTGGAAAAAAGAATCAGAAGTTTACATCAATAAAGAAAAAAGCAAACAAACATTAAACCCTACTTCAAATTATGCAGAAAAATTAATTTAGAATAGATCATTGACATTGAAAACTAAAACTGAAATTACAAAACTTATTGGATGAAAATTTATTTTGATTTTGACATAGAAATGTGGTATTTTCATATAGTTCAAAAAGCATTAATCATAACAGAAAAAAATAGACTTCACTGAATATAAAATTACTCTTCAATAGACAGTGTAAAAAATGAAAATGCAAACCGCAATCTGAGAAACATACTTATAATACACATATAAGAAAAAGATATTCCAAATAAAGAACTCATATGACTGTATGATTGAAAGTAAAGCAATTTAAATGCCAATCTAGTTAAACAGATTCTTCACAAAAGAAGATATACAAATGGCCTCTAAATACATGCTTATAATAATTAGTCCTGCTTAAGCATCAGTGAAACACATACTAAAATTAAAAGGAGTATTTTATACAGGCACTAAATGACTACAATTAAACTGACTGAAAAATAACTGGTTTTTGTGGAGATATAGAACTACTGGAACTCTTATACATTGTACATTGTTGGGAGAGTTGAAAAGATACAATCCCTTTAGAAAGCACTTTAGGAAATTTCTTGTAAGATGAAGCATACAATTTTTGTATGACCTTGCAATTTCACTCAAGGTAAATGAAATACATGCCACACAAAAGTTAGCATTTGAAGGTTCTTAGAAACTTTGCTTTTTTGCTCCTAAATGGTTCTAATTTCAAATGAACCCAAATTTCTATCTGTAGCTGAGTGGATAAGAAATTCGAATATATTTATAAATGAAATTATACTACTTTGTACATAGCTTCTAAAATTGTTCCTAAAGATCCCAGCTTCCTAAAGGGAAGGTACTAGGGAATGAGATTGCTTCAATTATGTTATCTGCATGTATGAATATGAAATACTAAATCCCACTATTATGTATTAATTATAATGCACCCATTAAAAAAAGAAAAAGGAAAGATCCCAGCTTCCCAATGTTCATGTCTGTGTGATCCCTCCCTTTGAATAATTTCTTTATAATAAATAAAATAATTGATTGTTGAGGGACATCAGTTCTATGGTTACATAGGTGGTAGCATCTTGTGAGCAGATGCTGGATCTAATAGTGTCAATTGCCCCCCCCCCCCAAGAGGTTCACATGGCAACAAATTGAACAGCCACCTAGTATCTGAGGCCATCATTTCAGCAACCCAAAAGTAACTGAATGCTGTCAACAATCACATCAAGTGAGGCTGCAAGGGAACTCTTCCCAGGTTGACTTTTAGATGATGCCTTGGTCTGGGCTTGCAGGCTTGTAAGCAGCCTTGAATCAGAGAATTCACATAAGCTATTCACAGATTTCTGACCCACAGAAACTGAGATATAAAATACTTCTTGTTTTAAGACACCATTGCAGGTAATTTGTTAGGAAGTAGTAGATAACTATTTCCTACACTCACCAACAAAAAAGAACAATCTTATGACATATATTCATTTTGTACTGGTGTATAACAAATCACTACAAACTTATCAACTTGAAATAATGCCCATTTATTGTATCACAGTTCTGTGGGTCAGAATTCTGGGTGAGACAGAACTGAGTTCTCTGCTCACTTCTCACCAGGCTTAATTCTAGATGTTGGCCAGCATTGCAATTTAATCTGAGGTTCAGGGTCCTTTCCTAAATTCATATTGTTGTTAACAGAATTCAGCTCCTGATAGTTGTGACAAACGAAGTCCCAGCTTTCTTGAAGGCAATCAACACAGGTCGTTCTCAGTTTCTAAAGGTACCTTGGGTTCCTTGCAACATGGCCTTTTCTAAAAGACAGAAGTTTTCTCTGTAAGAGCTGTTATAGTTCAGATCTGAAATGTCCTTCAAAGGTTTACATGCTGAAGACTTGGTCCTGGACTGGTGACACTCTACTATTGGGAGATGGTGGAAACTTTAGAAGGTGGGGCCTAGTTGGAAGAGGTGGGCCACTGGGTTTGTGCTTGTAGAGTAGATTTTGTTCCCAGCCCCTGGCCCCTGCCATGCCCTCCGCATCATGATATTCTGCGACCACAGGCCCAGAAACAATGGAATCAAGTGATCATGCACCCAAACCTCAGAAACCATGAGCCAAAATAAAACTTTACTTCCTTTTTTGTTTTGCTTGGTACTGGGGATTGAACTCAGGGGTCTTAACCACTGAGCCATATCCCCATCCCTTTTAATATTTTATTTAGATACAGTGTCTTGTTGAGTTGCTTAGGATTTAGGCTGAGGCTGGCTTTGAACTCATGATCCTCCTGCCCCAGCCTCCAGATCTGTTAGGATTATAGGTGTGCACCAAAACTTTCTTTCTTTATGTTGTTTTTCTCATGTATTTTTGTCACAGCAACTGAACGCTAACAAAAGCCACAGAACTTCTCCCAGTCTTCAAATATCTCTAAATTCTTAAGCCCAGCTCACGGCGGGGGAGGGGGGGATCCCTAAGTTAAAGTAAACTTACTAGGAATTTTAGTTTTACCTGAAGAAACACTTTACAAAACCACTTAGATTAGTGTTTGGCTAAATAACACAAAGAAGATATGTAGAGCAGCAAGCAAGAATCTTGGGTGTAATCTTAGAATTCTGCCTATCATAAAATTCTGCCTGCAGATAAATTTCAAGAAACATTATGCTAAGTGAAGTAAGCATAATTTAATATGTTTAATTAAAAGCTGATAAACAGTTGTGTGGACCAGCATGGAGCATTATCTGGAAAGGGGCCTAGTCCAGCATTTTGATACAGATGCTGGTTAAATAGGTTTATAATTCTATCAGAACTCATCAAACTATATGTTTACAGTGTACTCTGTATTCTATACAAAGTGTGCCCCAGTAAGTTCATTAGGAATAAATAAAATGAGTCATCCTTCTGGTCTTTATATCAACGTTCCCTTCTAAATTTGATACCAGGATATCAAACTGCACAAACCAAATCTTAACTAGAAACCTAGCTGCAGAGGAGTCGAACAAATGTAATTTTACTTTTATATTCCAAACTTCACATTTTGAAAAAAAAGAAGAAGAAGGAGAGAGTAGAAGGTAGAACTAAACCAGGTTATTCAGTTTGTAAATGTTTTTTCCTCATACCTTCATTATATTCCTTCAGTCAGAATTAATGAATCAAACACACACAAGTATACACATGCACATGTGTTCAAATACATATATACCCAAACCCCATGAACAAACACTGTGCTCAAAAGAAATGTAATCTGTATATTGAGAGCTGCATATAATAGGGAGTTCTGCTTGTTAGTATATAGATGAGATTTCATTCTCTCTGTATTCTTCCATAAGCTACGAGACAACAGGCCTTGTTTCTTGTCCTTAAGTTCAAAAACCAGAGACAACACTTCTATGAATAAATACCATTTACAGAGATCATCATTCCAGTTTCAAAATTGTGTTCCATTGTTGAAAATTAGGGATGAACTTATTCTGCAATCATATGATTCTTAATGGGAAATTTAAAAACTGAGTTATATACAGATCCTGTAGAAACCTTTAAAATAATGGATTTTTTAAAATGTTAGAATCTGCTAAACTTATATAGCATTGATTTCTTCAGTAATGTCTATTTGACTAACAGGGGTGGAGTGGGAAGGGCATGAATCAATTATTCTCAAGGCCAAATAACCCTCTGGGATTAAAGAAGGGGTGTTTTCTACTAAAGAGCATGTGCACTTAATTACAAAAAAAAATAAAATAAAATATACAAATTAATGAAAAATTTTCAGCACATCTGGGAAAGATTTTCAGATGATGAGTTGCAGGAGCATACCACTGAGAACCACTGACACAATAAATTATATAAATAGGACAAAGAGCAAGATTTAAGCAAATTGTCAATGTTCATTGATTGTGTCTGCATTATGTATCACACCCAGAGAGAAAAAAATTAATTAAAGCAATATTATGTGAAAGATGTTACTTATTTGATTTTTGCTAAACCTAGGCAGAAAAATCACAATTGCATTTATCAACTGGTGTCCACAAAAATTACATCTCTGTCTTTAAGACAACTTTCCTGGAACCTTTTACCCTAGGCTTTAGGAAAAACTAACAAAGAAACAAACAAAATTATCTGATGCCATATGCCATTCAAGGCAACTCCCTTGCACCATGAGCTAAGATAGAATTATTATTGCAGCCGAGTGGTTTTAGGCATGCATGAATCTCATCAGACTTGGAAAATCATACACTACCTTTTTCCCTGGAGGGCAAATGTATCAGGACTGTGTTCAGTTTCAAGAAAAGCTATCAAACAGTGAGTTCAATAAGTAAGAAGTTTATTTGTCTCATGCAACAAGTCCATGAACAGCAAGATCAGGATTAGTATTGAGGCTCAATGTCATCAAGGACCAGGTTTCTTCTGTATACTTATTAAAACCAACTGTTAAATGTGGTTTTAATACTCATGATTGCAAGATGATTGCTCCTCCGTGAATCCATCTGGGAGGGAAGCAAAGGGACCAAAGGACTATTCCAGTGAGTTTATCTCTTTGTAAAGCTTTCCTGGAAGCTCCATCCAGAGGCTTTCCTTGATTTTTATTATTGATCAGAACTGGTTCACATGACTACCCCTATTTGCATTGGAGGCTACCAAAGCCAGGGTATTAGTGGGACATATTTCTACTTCATTGGCATGGTTGTGAAATAAGAAATGGAAAGTGGATACTGAGTAGGCATCAGGCAGTATCTGCCATTGCTAGTAATTATCACTGATAAGGTCTCCTGCCTTGGCACAACTTCCTCCAAATAACCCTTCAAATCACATGCATTTGTGTTCCCTCATTTTTCTCCCTTACATTCAGCTTCAGCAAACATCCCAGTTAGACCCCCTCCCTGATACGGTAAGCATATCCATTGAGGAATACAACAATAGTATCATTTTCTTAGGTTTCTATATCTTGAAATAACATACTGAAAATCTCTGATGTTCAAATTGTTAGTCTGATTTGAAAAAAAAAGATTTGCCTAGCAGTCTTAACTAGCCTTGCAACATTTTTACAGAATTGATCAGAGATTAATATTCAATTCAACTGAATGTATTTGCATCAATATTTATTGAGCATTAACAATGTGCTGGGCCCTGTGCTAAAGATAGCAAGAAAAAAGACTAAGTGTGTTCCTTTAGGTAACTGACTACCTGATACAAAACACAGACATGTGAGCACAACTAAAACAGAGGGAGACATGAGCACAAATTAGAGGCTAACAAGTGGAAGAAGACTTAGTTTTATTAGGAGAAGGCTCAGGGAAGACAAAAGTGTGACACTCAAACTGGGTGAGTCACAGTTAGGATCAGTTTCCATGTCTGCTGATTCTCAGTCTAGCACATTTTCCACATTCTACATAAAACTAAATACACTAAAATAAAATGTAAATAAATATTAATATAATATATATCTATAATATTGTCAGGAATTCCTTAATTATGAATACATTCTGAGAAATGCATTGTTAGATGATTTTATCTATGTATGAACATCATACTGGCCAGGTATGTATAAATGATGTATAAATTTTGTGTAAGTATGTTACATCACCTATAAAGTATAACCCAGTAATGATATATACCATCATATGTGTTCATAATCCACAGATATGTTGTTATATGGAGCATGCCCATGTAATATAATAAATTTTAAAGTGTCAGTGAGAAACATACTTTCAATCACACTTTGAGTCTATTTATGAATAAGGATATAACCCAAAGTATTGGTCTGAATTTTGATGATTATTTGGACTACTGCTTCAGTTCACCCAAAATAGATTCTGTTATCTTCAGAGTTTGTTGTAACTTTCATAAATATAGAATATCTCACAATATGTTTGCACCTAAGGAAAAACAAACAGCAAAAGGTTCTAATAATTCCAGAAATTGTTGTTCACAAAATATGCTACACTTTTTCTTGATGATATTGACAATGAAATTCCTATTTGTTTTCTTCACTAGGTATTTGAGAATAAAATATTTTTTATGTTATAATTGACTCTACCATACCATAATGTTCTAAAACACAAGTGTGTTGTATCACTGTGGTTAGACTTGATGATCAAGGTTCACCTTTTTGAAGGTTTATACGACCATTACAGAGTTGCAGGGAGTTGGGTGGATTTCACGACAGTCCTTAAGGATTGTGAGTTAGGACAGTGTTTTAGTCAGCTTGTTCACTGCTGCAACTTAAAGACCTGACCAGAACAATTGTAGAGGAGGAAAAGTTTATTTAAGGGCTCACGGTTTCAGAGGTCTCAGTCCATTGGGATAAGGCTCTTGTAACCAAATCATTTCTTTGCACTTTCTTGCATTGTCTCACAAATGGAGATTATGGGAGAGACCTTACATCTAAACCATAATAGACAAGTTTCCCTTCTCCAAACACTTGTCGTTTCATTACCACCTTCTACTCCAGGTGCCTTACCCCAAACTCAATGCTATTTGCTATAAGAACATTTAGAAGAAGTTATTAAAGTTCTTTTTTAATATGTTTTTTTCTGTAATTCTCACCACATCCCTGTACAGTTGAATGGGCCGTTTTACATATGAGTTCATGAAGTTGAATTTGCCTAAAGTCACACAGCTGCAAACTGATAAAGCCAAGCCTCAAAACCTGTCTTCCCCACCTGATCTCAATGCCTTTTCCAATACTTCACATTATTCCCTACTAGTTGGCTCAGGATGCACTGTGTGGAGCACAGCATTTTTAAATTGCTAAACAGGCATTCTCTCTGTAATCTCACCTAAAAAGGTAAACAGTTCTACTAGATTGTATTTAAAGCACACAGCAGCACCAATAATCTTCCAGTTCATAATTTTACATTTGCAAAGTTTTCTTTTCCAATCAGGCTTTTCAAAAGTTCCTACTACTTTAAACATAAAATGCATTAATAATCCAGGTGTTTTTATTAAGAATCTAATTATGTTCCCAGTGCTTTATGAAGAACAGGGCAAACAAGCATAAGTTTCTGCCTTCTAGAAAATTACAGTTTATTTCACTAATGTAGCATCAAGGTGACAGCGGTTTTTATAAACATTGTGTCCTTAATATCTAGAAGATGCCTGATACTTCATACTTTAAAATAAGCAAATACATATAACATATAAGTGAATATTGAAGACTAAAGATATGATACATATAACTGCATAGGAACTAGGGTAGCAATATAACATAGTGTAAAATGGAAAATTAGTAAAATCGGAGCCCAGATGCCTAAATTGTATCCAAGAAGGGAGTCAGCAATATACTTAGGATGCTTAAAAATCTCCCAAAGGTGTTCATAGCCATTATGGAGAGAAGCCACACCTCCTTTGAACAGCTGTACTTCAAGAATCTTAAACTGTGAGTTACTTAAAATTTTTAGAAAATTTTCCACAAATACTAATATGAGCTCACAGGCATGATAAGCAAACCTCAGACTGATGCATTTGCATGAAAGTAATACCTTCTGAGTTTGTGGAGCTAGAAGAGAATTTGGCCCTTAAGAAAAGAAAAAGAAGATCTCTGGTCAAAGGAAAAGAGCACAGTTTGGAAGTAACTCAGAGTATTATTTTACCCAAAGTTAGTACAAATTTCTGGATTTGGGTGAAGAGAAAACTATGATAAATCTCCCTGTATATTAAATGAAGTGACATTGGTTTGGGGTACTTACTGAAAGTTTTATAAAAACTACTCATTATTTTAATTTCTCAGTATGGTTTAATCATTCTCAATAAATTCTGTTTGTCTTCAAAATATTAGGCTTTACATGTGTTTTCAGAGATAGATTCTTAATTTAAACAAACTTTGCCTGCCTATTATGAGTGGGCATCTTTCTCAAGATGTTGTGTCAGAAGCTGTGACATTAGATAAAATTTACTGAGAATGTTCTTTATATCAGGTAGAAAATGACACTGAGGCACAGTGGATTTGCCCAAGCCTCCATAACCAGTACGTGCTGGGTCAGATTCTGAACCCAGAGGTCTGGCTCCAAAGCCGGGGCTCTAAAGTCACAGATGGTTCTCTAGGGTTTGTTTGTGTCTAGGTCTAGTAGTTGTGATGCAGAGATAGTCAAGTTTTATTTATGTGATTGTATTTTGCCTTCTTGATGGAATTTCCATGATGTGTGTTTAACTCCAGATTGATTTCCCCTTGCCATGTAACATGAATGGTTTTGTGTTGCACAATGTCAACAGTTGTTGCATACCTAGAAATATAATTTCATTACTTACCTGCCATCAGCAAAAAGGTGAATCTATGAGGGAGAAACATGGAGAGTCATGTGCTATATAATAACCTTGGTGTCAACTCATATACAACTTTAGTCCCACAAAATTGTACTACAGTGTAGGTTTATAGTAGGCTTTCCATCCAGGTTTAGGTAAATTCATTCTATGATCCTTAGACAACAGAATCACCTAATGATTCATTTATGACTATATCTCCAATAGTTAAGGTATAAGACTATCTACATGAAATTTCAAAATTCCACCCTGAAGGGGATAAGGTAGAAGGTGATTAATAAAGCTCTCGTTTGACTTTTCAATCTTTTACGGAAATCTCAGAAAAATAAGAATATCACGGTGGCCACCTGTAGAAAATGGGTATGAAATTGTTAAACTGCAAATTTAGGAGATTAGGATGAGTCCTCCAACAAACTAATAACTAATGAAACAGAAAGAAACGAGGCATGAAGAATTAAAAGTCATAAGAGTTTAATTAAAAGTTTAATTAAAGAGTTTAATTAAAAGTCATAAGAGTTTTCAACCAAGTTGTTTTCTAAGCCTGCATCTCCTATCAATGGCTTTTATTATGAGTTTCATCTTGTTAAAATACACAATGCTAGGTGTCATCCCCAGATTTCCTGATCCAATGGGTTTGAGATTGGGCCCAAGAATGTACAATGCTAACAATTTTCCAGATGATGTTGATGCTACTGATGCAGGGACCACACTTTGAAAATCAGTTCTCTATAGTGATTGTTCTCAGTGCATATACAACACTGAAGGTAAATGTTTACATCTAAAATGTCTATATTTGTCAAGATTATGCCTTTGAAAGGAGAATATATGCCAGAGAGAATGGGTGGGGTTACTAAATCTACCTGAAAAGCAAAAACCATCATTTCTAGGAAGTACAAGAAACCTGTATACTGTATATCAATAAAGATAACCAAAGGGTAATAGGTGGACAAGAGACCCTGATTACCCTGTTCAACCTTAGCTAACACTTGTCATCCACAAATCAATGAGAGAGAGAACATACAGGCTGCATTATTGTTAAACACATATTAGCTACAATTAAGTAACTATTTGGAATTTATCTGATATACAGCAGTAAGCCCTGAAGAATTTTAAGTTAATCTTTTAGATCTAAATTTAGATCCTGATATATATTTATCAGGAATCTTCCAGTAGAAAATAATTCTTGATTCAGACAAACTTAGACAAAGTGGGAAGTATATTACCTCATAAACTAGGAGTTGAAAAATCTATTCATGGTTGTGTCCATCTGCTCTAAAATATTAAGTATTTTCCAAAATTTTCTTTTGCTCCTGGCCTATCATCAGCCCTGTTCTGGTCACTGTGGTCTGAGGTATGACCTACTCTACCTGATTAGAAAGGTCTGATTCCCTCCCCTCCACCTAGGGGTAGGCCAGTTCTACCAACACCATATAGAGTCACCTAAGAGTGGAAGAGGTGGATTTCACAGGGAATGGAGATGGGGGAGTGGGAGAATAAGGGTTGTTAATGCCACAATTCCTGCGATAGACATGTTTAATTCTGAGCATTTGGCCCAGTATACCCCAAACTTATTTGATCATGGGTCTCCTTTGTCTAATAACCTCAACATTGTTGCTGCACGGACTGTAGTATGGGAAGTTGCTTATGATCTACTGATGTTCCACAAGACAATAACTCCTGAGTTTTAGATAACTAGAGGATTGGGTTGACCCAACCTCCAGAGTCAGTCACCTTGGAACATGAGTAGCCTTATTCAAAGTTCCAATCCTCTAGCTTACCCCATGTCTTATTCTATTCAGGATGTTATAACAAAATATCAGACTGGTGGCTTATGAACAACAGAAAGAGGCTGAGAATTCCAAGGTCAAGATCCAACAGATTCAGTATCTGGTGAAGATCTTTTTCCTCATAGCTGAGTTCTTATTCTAAATTTAATGGCAAAAAAGTCAAGGGGCTCTCTTGGGCTTCTCTATAAGGACATGAATCCCATTCATTGAGTGTGCTATCCCTATGACCTAATAACTTCTCAAAGGCCCCATTTTTTAATAACATCATCTTGAGGATGAGGATTTCAACAAACAAATTTTGTGGAAGTTAAATGTTCAGACCATAGCTTTCTGATATATAGAAATATTATTCTCTTTATGTGCCTGGACATAAAAAAGGTTGAAAGATATTGCACTAGTAAAAACATAAAGTATCACAAGGATAAAAATAGACCATGTATTTTCCAATTGATACTATCATGATCTAAGTGAAAACAACCACTTGAAATTAGGTGCAGCCTTGAAGGATACACAGTTACTCAAGTCAGGTAGATAATAAGTCTCTTATAGAAGTGGGTTCTACATTCAAAGAAAGTAGAAAGAAGAAGGAAAAGTGGATAAAGAGGCCTTAGGGCACTAGGTCTTTACTGTTTCAAACATGATCACCCCTACTTAGACCTGAGTGATGGAGATTTGCTTCTTTCTATTTTGCTTAAAATGTTTGCTTAAGGTCAAAGTCCAGTAGGTACAAAAAGTTTGCAAAATGTCATCTTCAGAACAGGCCTATCCCAAAGCTCCTTTATTGTAGATGTGCCACCATTCTCTATAGGAATTCAGAGATATTTTTAAATTAAACAAACAAACAACAACAACAACAAAAGCAAGCTAATGTTATATGAACCCTGTATCTTAAAATCCTCTTTTGTGAAAAATGCAGGGAATAAACTCATTGGGACTGAATTTTTGATGTAGTTATGGTGCAATGGTTTAGTTAGTTTTAAAGACACAGATTTAACTAAAGCTCAGAAATGAACTTGTCATCTCCTCCTGGCTCACAAGAGCCCAAGCAGGGCATATCATGCACTGGTTTGAGACAATTCTGGCAATAGTCCAGTTTAAAAAAAAAAAAAATTGTATGCCAGATTCATGCTCAATTATCTACAATCTTTTAAAATATTTTCTGAATAAAAAATTTTAAAAATGAGGGGACAACTTATAATAAAGATAACCAACAACATTTTGGAGAAATTTTAGCTTTTATATACATCATTCCAGAATCACACAAAGATGATTTTAAAAGCCAAGTTTGGGAGTGAGACATACAGTTCTGGGTCTGCAACAAATTCTGACAAGATTTCACACACTGTCAGAGAGGTTCTTTTCTTTTGCCTGGCTTCCCTGTAGTGGAGAGGGGACAGAGCCAATGCCCCAACCTCCCTGCACTTTGGGAGCCACTTTGACCCAATTCCAGAAGCCCAAGGGCTGTCCTTAATTAGCATTGTAATTTATATTGCACAATTATGCAAATTGGGTACATAAACAAAATTATCCTTTCAGTTTGGCTTTGCTACCCAAGAAATGCAAAGCCAGTTAAAGATAAGAATAAAGAAAACAGAATACATTTGCTTTAATGCAATGCACCATTTCTTAATTTATCCATTCTTTTGTTTTACTCTTTCACCTTGCACTTGGGGTTTTAATTTTTTTTCTTTTGCCCTATTTTGCTTTTTCTTCCTTTTATGCCATTTTTTTTTCTTTCTTTATCTATACTTGGCTCTTTTCCTTGAGAAATTTTCCATCTCATTAATTCTCCTGCAGGGATTCATAACTCTTTGGGCCAGGCCTTTGTGTTTTGATATAATTACTATCTCTCTGTAGTTTCCATTTTCTTTTTTGCTCCTAGATTCTCTCCTTTCTGCTGGCATTCCAAAGCTTAGGAGATATGAAATTTTAAAACACAAAGCCCAGCAAAATCAAACTGGAAGCCAGTGCCTAGAGGTAATAGACAATATTCAATAGGTATAATTCGCCAGGTAATCAATCAATAAATCAGCATAGCAAAGATAATTTTATGATATTGGATATTCCAATTGCCAGCCATTTTGAACAGCCTTAAAATTATAAGGGAAATCAGGAAATCTAAAATACTGAAAACTAGCAGAAAATAAAACCTCCTCAATAGAGCTGGCTTTGCAACCAGAGTGGCTAGTGTGATTGACAATATTTGAGACTGGCTGTTGAGGGGATTTCTAACATAGGTGCTTGAACAGAATGGTGAGAACAGAACTGTGTATTTCTTTATCTTCCCAGAACCATAGCTCCCAAGGGCAAATACTCCTTTTTATTCTACAGCCCTCTGGCTGCAGCAAAAGCCATCAAATTAAAACATAACCCAAGGGGTACTCCACCCAACTAGGGCAAATCATAGAACCCTCCCTCTGGCTATAACATTTTCCATTTTGAATAACATTCAAATGCCTTGTAGGGCCTCCCAAGCATATTTTTAAGTCCTTGTCTGTCTTTCTGCCTCTGACTCATCTCCTATTTTTCTCCCATTCCCTAACCAAGTTCCAGCCATTCTGACAATATAATGTTCTCACATATTTGCTTTTGTACCTTTCATCTTCTCTGTCTCACTGGTCTGTCTTCTTTGATAGATATATATATATATATATATATATATATATATATATATATATATATATGTATATATATATATATATATATATATTTTTTTTTTTTTTTCTTTTTTAAAAATGTTTTGGTGGAGACGGAAGGACCCGGGTCTTCCTGGTTGCTAGATAAGCACTGTTCCTCTGAGGAATAGCCCTGGCCTTTTTTGATTTTTTTTTTTATGGCTTCCCTTTGTCATTTATCGTCATTTCTCTCTATTCAGGTGTCATTTAAGAAATAATTTTTGCATCTCTAACTAATGTCAACCTCTATCTTCCATCCTATTGCTTCTAGGTATTATTGTTTTATTACTATTTAAAATTTGTTCACATATTCATTTTATATGTGTAGTTCCTTCTCAGCTATTTATCATGAATTTCAACTTATTGATTGCCTATCTCTCCTCACTAGTACATAAGATCTTGTCTCTATGGCTCACTGCTGAATCCCCAGTACTCAGGACAATGTAAGACACAGAGCATTCTCGAAATACTCATATCTTCAGTGCATGAATTCACAATTATTATAAAATGGGCAATGACCTAAACCTGGTCAGTTTCTCATTTCCTTTATTGTGAATTTTGTAATTAAAGTGGGTCAAGTCCTTCTGGGTATTGGATGCTTAGACTAAATGATTTTCAATCTTGTAAACCAAAGTGAGCAGGCAAGGGGTGGATGGTAGAGGAGAGAATTGGTAGGTGGTAGGAAGAAGGTATTGGCAGGAGCAGAGGTGGGAACCAAGTATTGCTTGTGTTTATCCACTGTTTCAGATGTGACTGATGTTCCCTGCAATGTTGCTATGAAAACCCTCAGAAACTTTCTGTGGTCTTAGCTTTTTTTTTTTTTTAAGCTAATGTGAATTGGGTTTCCATACTTTACCATAAAGTAAAATCTAACAATATAAAACAATATTATAATATTATGCTTAAGAACTTAAAATCAAGGAGAGAATTAGGGTTTGAATCAAGATTTTGCTATTTATTATGTGTATCATGGAGGGTCCATTTCTTAATCTCTTCAAATTCTAGACTCCTTATCCAAAAAGTGGGGGTGAGTTTGGGATGGGGTGGGCAGATGAGAAGAAGAAACTATAGGAAAGGGTGAAAAGCAAATAATAGAAACGATCTGATAGGCACATTAGAAAGATTAAGTGTAGTTATACATAGAAAGTTCTTAAGCATAATGCCTGATATACACTAAGTTACTAATTAAGGAATTAAGGTAAACTTGTTTACCTTCCTCTATGAAAAGCTATGCTTATCAGTTTCTTTTCTTTTTTTTACTGTCTTTACAACAGATTCCTTTTATTCTCTTAAACTCATTTTCACTTCACATGGAGTGTCTCATTTGCATTTATTCAACACACTATCTTCCCAGCACTGTGCTAAGTACTGTACATATGTATTATCTCATTTAATCCTGGCTTATCTATTGTGGGGTCTTGAACAAAATATGAAATTTCTATCAGCTTTGATTTTGTCATCTGTAAGTGAGGCAAATCATAAAGCCCACTTTCCAGAGTTATCATGAGAATTAATAATGCCTGTTAATATCATCAAGTTATTAAAATGCATTCAGATTTATTTTGCCAACACGAATAAATTAAAATATTCAATTTAATTATTTTACAATATTTCAGTGTAGTAATGTCTGGAAAGATAAACATCAGTTGATTCTACTTTTAGATATCTAGGGTGGGGGCATTTGTGAATGACCAAAGTATTTGATGCTAAGAAATTGGGGAAATGATGATACAGACTGATCATCTTCAAGGGTAGGTTGGCAAGTCCCAGGTATCCCAGCATACAGAAAGAAAAGTATATTTACAAGATGAGGTTCTGGACAAATAGCCCACCCTTCCTCCTTGCTGTAGACAGCTTTTTTGCTGCTTTGACTAAAAAATCTGACCAGAACAATTTTAAAGGTGGAAAAGTTTATTTGCAGGCTCATGGTTTTAGAGGTCTTTGTCCTTAAAGGCTGGCTCCATTCCCGGGGGCTTGAGGTGAAGCAGAACATTATGGCAGAAGAGTATGGTGGAGGGAAGCAGCTCACATGATGATCAGAAACAGAGAGAATCTCCAATTGCCAGATAGAAATACATACCCCAAAGCCACACTTCTAATTCCACTTCCTCCAGCCACACTCTACCACTTCAGGTACCACTCAGTTAATCCCTATCTGGGGATTAATTCATTGATTGGGTTAAGACTCTCACAACCCAATCATTTCTCCTCTGACCCTACTTTTCCTCTGACACATGAGTTTCTGGGGGACACCTTACATCCAAACCATAACACTCCTCCTCTTGGTAACGGGCCACTTTGCCTATTCTAGCATATGGATTTTTTATAATCAGAATAAAAGAGCTACACATGAAGCTGGAGAAGGGCTTGGACTAGAGCAACCTTTGTGAATGAGGTTTGAGATACCAGTTTGCTGCTCCTGTGGTATAGACCTGTAACCTAATGTCTAGTCTGACAAGTTCCTATAAGTAAGCTCCACTGTCTCCATATTAATAAGCTGGATAATCTATAATAATTGAGTGTGGTGGGAGGGATGTCTCAGGAGAAAAGCATGTCCCAAGGCTAATCAGGCTGAAATTCAAGGAGGAAACCCCATAGCTTAACACTCCCAGTCAGGATGAAAATCTTGGTACTTTTGTACTCAAACTCCTTCTCCTGATGTTCACATTCCTTCTATATATGTTCACATTCCTTCTCTATAAAATATAGTTTAATCTATATTTTAATACCAAATCACTATTGATTTTTTAACTTTTTAAAACTTGTAAGTCTACTTTCCTAATGATGTTCATATTCTTATTCGGTTTTCTAAATATATTGCCACAATTGCATAAATTTACCTATATGTTTGTTCACTATTGTGTTCCTGACCCCTGCACAATGCCTGGAACATCATATACTCTTAGGAATTCTGGTTAAGAAACCATTGCAGTAAGACATGAGAAAAAAAATTAACCCCTTAATGAATTGAAATTTCAATCCCCATAATATGCATTGCTTCTGTAAGTACATGTTACCACCACGCACTTTACCAATCAAGATTATGGTAAATGCACAGAGCGTATTCCATCATGATGGCCTAATCTCTACACAGACAAAAACACATAAAGATACACTAATGGGAATGAAAACTTTATTATTTCCCATGTGTTAATACTCTTGGGATGTGAGATGCTTTTCTGGATACTTGAAAAGTGATCCTAGGAAAGAGAGCTTTTTTTGTGACTAGGATGACTACATCAAAATGATTCAAAAACACTTATATTATTGCAGTAACCATTTCATAATTTCTGACATGCAGTTGAGTGGAGTGTTCATCTTTATTTTGGTGTGAGGACAGAGAGAGAAGAGTATGTCAAAGCATTCAGCTACAATCATCATGGAAAAACAAATTATAATCCAATTTTTCCAAATTAAGAATTTAGTCTATTTTATAAACTCTCTTTTACAAGAACATTTGTTAAGTTATATCCCTCATATTAGGATCACACAGTATTTTCTTTATTATCAAGCAAGATTACTATATACTTTTCCTGATTTTATGGAGACTTAGACATTTGAGTTCAGAATATTAATCATATTAATCTAATTTAAAGGTTATCTGAATAGAGCTAAGAAATTATTGTCTCTAAAAATGGTCTTTAAATATCAATTATTACTATAATAATTATGATGCTTGATTTGAAATAAGAGACAATTAAAGAAGAACTCATATTTCAATTTTAGTGGCATTTTATCATAGGTATCTTTGTAAATATACTATGAGATGATAAATTGGCAAAACCATCCAAGATATGGTTAACATTACTTTGTAAGGACAGGCAGCAATCATCTATTTTATATATGAAAACAAATAATCTTGATTCCACTGATTTTTAGTGCAAAATTTGATAGAGTTAATGATTTAGTAAACATAATGTCTCCTTCAAAAGAGATGAAGTCTAAGATAAGACTAGATTAGCTTCACGTAGTTGAAACCTATAATTACTTTTGGCCTGTTCCTTGGTAGGTAAATTACAAACCTGATAATATCCGTTCATTTTTATTATTCATAGTGGTGTTCTTAAACATATCTATGCTCAATGTATCTTATAGGCAAACCGCCTTCCTTATCTTGAGGATAGGTTCTCTGTAAAAGAATCCATATTTCCAATGATATAATATAGCTTTATTAGAAAAAAACCAAATAGAATAAATCCTTGGACTTTCTTCACCTTACAGAAAATAATCAAGAAGATAATGTGAGTTAAATGTCTTTTCTGGATTTTCACATAGGTCTCAAATGGTGCACCTGGACTAGTAGCATCAGTGTCACTTGGGAATACTTAAACATAAATTCTCAGGATCCGCCCAACCCCTCTGAATGAGAAACTCTGAGGCTGGGGCTGAGTCATCTTTGCTTTACCAAACCTTCTATGTGATTATGTTCCACTCTGGAGTTTAAGGATCTCTGACATAATAAAAGTGCCCTTCCCCAAATGCGCTTGTTTTATTATATTTAGAAAACATTTTTTTCTGAATTAAAAGAAAAATATTCCCAGGAAGTTCATGTTTCTCTCCAGCATAAATAATCAGGGTACCAATCAACCTATTATATTTTTCCATTTCAAGTAAAGATTCATGACTGGTTTGCATCATTTTTCAATGCACACTGAAGTGATCATTAATTCCTTACATTTGCTTTCAAAAATTCTTTCAAGCAGCAGTGTTAGATTTCACGTGTACTTTACTTACCTCATTGAGATAATGTTACTATAATGATCTCACTTATATGTTGCATAATTAGGTCTAATGTCTTTCTAATGAGATACACCATGTTATTTGGAACCAGCTGTTCTATCATAGATGGCAAAGGACATTCTATGCTAAATTCACCAAGACACCCCAAAATAATAAAATGGTTATTTTATAAAAATATTTTTATTTCTTTTCTTTAAAAATCTAGCTGTTTCTGAGTTGATATTAAGATTCACATATCTGAAGGATTAAGGGAGTTAGCTGGTTTGGGCAGGGAACATAATATGTAAAAATTTTTGGTATGGGATAATAAAGATTCTCAGTTATTATGAAAAAAAAAATAGCAAAACAATATACCATACAATGCTCTAACCTTGCATTTCTACACTTACATAACAGGTAAAAATTTTATATTATAATTTAGTAATCTTTTTCATATGAGGAATACATTCATTTTTAATAAGAAAGAGCAAGTGGTCTTAGGAATGTGGAAGTTATTTTGTCAGTAATTGCTTATGTCTGCTCATAAATATGAGACGGAAGTTAAGCAGACATATATATCAACGGAGTGTGTTTCATTGGTAATTCTTCACATAAAAATACCTATGTGCATTTTTAATATAGACAAATGAATACACGATAGACATGTAGATATACAAAGTGAACTGCATGGGGGCCATAGCCATTAGTTTACATTCAATGGTATTCTCATCTCCCTGCTCAGTGTAAATACATAAGCATTTATCTAAACTGTATTTGCTTGTTAATGAAACCTGAGCATACAGCATTTTATGAAAGTGTGGTGAATTAATGGATAGGATTACCTCACCCCCTTACATCCTGAGTCTTTACAGAAGAGGAAATTAAGGGAGACAAACTGAACTGTGATGCTCAGGGACTCCCTTGATTCTGCCTGTCACCGTTTTTAAGCCGGCTCAAGGCCTCAGGGGAGTCTGGCTGTTCTAGCCTTCCTCAGCCAGCCAGACGGTAACGGCCCACTGCTTTTATTCATTACCCTGAATGTAATGCACTAAATTTAACAAGTAACACACTCAGCGGGAATTTATTGGCCTTTTGCAGCATGATTGCAAGGTGGGATATGGATATGGATTCCAATTACTGTTGACACCCAGATAAGAAGAACAAAACCTGTATATAATTATTAATCAAAGTTGATATTTTAGGGAAATGAAAATAAATAAATATCTTGGTATTTTTTGAAGCAAGCCTCAGGTTTAAAGGACTCTCCCGGTTACACAACAGGAACATTCTAATTAAGTAAAGCAATAATAAAATAGCAACACATAAAGGCAAAGTAGTCTCTGAAGCAACAATTTTCATATAAACACTATCTTCATGGAGAAGATATACAGTAGAAAGAAAGCTGACAAATTTCATAGGCTCATGTGTAATATGTAAATAAATGGCCAAATAAATAATAATCTTTAAATCAAGATTTAATATTATAATTAAAAAGAATAATACATGGAATATTGTTATTCTGGAAGGTAACTGTGCATATATATCTATTAAAATGTGGTAGAAGTGATTTGTCTAAAATGTATTATGGTTTCCATAGCTATAATTTGGAATTAACCTGATAATGTAAACTAAATATTGTTGGCATATAGGTATTTATGATGAGCTTCACAAAGTCCTTAGCTTGCAACAACAAAATGCGAGAAGGAGCTGGAATTATTGAGTCACTTCAGGCAAAGGTTTGTTGCTATGATTTGATTTATTTATAAGGCCATAGAAACACAATAAGTATAAAGGCATAGAAGAAAGAGAACATGATTTCATTTTACCACACTATATGGGAACGAAAAATGTTGAATATATTATATGAAAGCAAAAGGGAACCTCACCTTCTCCATGATTAACCCAAATAATCAACTTAAATTATTGCAATAATAGCAGAATGAATCACCAGGGAAGGCTTAAACCTTCCTGTTACACAGATTCACATTCTGGTTTTAATAATTACTACCTCTTTGACCTTAAGCCACTACTTTAATCTCTCTTAGCCAGTTTTCACAAGAGTAAAATAGGTATGATTATAGTAGCTACATGTATTAGCACACTAAAATAAAATAATCTTGATATTTAATATTGTGCTGCACACCCAAATAAATATTCTATAAATATTAGTGATCTTATGTTATTCTATACAAATTAACTTACTATTAAAATTCATTAATCCAGCTAGAAAATGTCATCATCTTTCTTTACAATTCAATATGCTTCAGTATAAATTTAAACTAAAATATTTAAATGAAGAGAAGGGATATTTGGATCACTTTCAACTTGAGACCCATAGCTTTTTTGGTACTGACTTGCCACATAACTGTGTGAAGTTAAGTTACATTTCTAATACTCAGTATTCCTAATACTTAATATTGTTCTAAAGATACAGGCTTTTAAAGACACATGGAAAAATTAAGAAAATGAATATATATGTGTGTGTGTGTATGTGTGTATATATATATATAGAGAGAGCATGGCTTGTTACCATCCAAATAAGCAGATATTAATTTATAAGGGATCTACAGAGGAACCCTTTTATTTAGTCATTGTTGTGGTTTGGATATGAAGTATGCCCCCCAAAAGCTCATGTTTTAATGCATGAGGTGATTATGAAAGCTGTAACCTAATCAGTGGATTGAATCATTTGAGGGACTGATATTTTGAAAGGACTGCTATACTGGGTGGTGACTGTACTGGGTGGAAAGTGGTGTGTGGCTGGAGAAATAAGACACTTGCGGGCTTCTCCTTAGGTTTATATTTTGTCTCTGGCTCCTCACACTTTCTCTTTGCTTCTTGGCTATAATGAGGTAAGCAGCTTTTTTCCACTATGCCCTTCCATCAGGATGTTCTGCTGCACCTCAAGCCCAGAGCGATGGAGTTGGCCTACCATGGACTCAACCTCTGAAACCATGAGCCAAAATAAACTATTTCCTGTAACTTGTTATTGTTGGGTAAATCACAATAACAAAAAACTGAATAACACAGTCATCAGTGCAATTCCTCTGGGTGTCATTCCTATTATATAGTAAATAAAATCAATGGTGAAACATGTTAATTATTTTTCTCAAGACACAGAATTAATAGAGTTAGAGAGCAGAAGCCTCACTCACCTGGGTCAAAGTGACCATATGTTGTTGTTATATCTAACATAGTAACCAACTTTAGTAAGTGAGAAGATAAAGGCAGCTAACTGTGTGTATTTGGGTGTGTGTTTAGTGTGTGTCTGTGTGTGTGTAAAAGATGTATGTGGTTGACAATGATAGATGATGTACCACTTGGGTTTTAAATAGAGTAGGTAAATGAAAATCATCTGTGTTATGACATGGGTTAGTCTGCCTTTCCAAAAATACTGTGGACTTTACCTAATTAATGCCTTCTTAAATAATTGGAATAACGAGATAAAATTATCAATAGAAGTATGAAGAAGTACTTCTACGACATTGTCATCTCCTGAAGTTTTGGGAGTTCAGTCTTCAAAAGGGCCATTAAAACCCAAAGAAGAAGTTAAGTAACATGAATTTTATTTAACTTAAGGAATCTCAGCATAATAATAAAATAATCAGTTAAACTCAATAATTAATCAAATCTATCAAAGA